>NC_143481.1:65614737-65953487 GCF_027475165.1 Benincasa hispida | reverse complement strand
GACCATAAACAGGCTGTTCGTTAGAAGAGCAATGGTACTTAAGGATGTAGAAGTAACCCAGAGGTAAAATGGTAATTTGACCCAGCTGGTGTTACGAACACTCGTGAAGGACTAACTTGTTGTTATTGGTCTATATTCGTGGACACAGTAATATATCTACAGTGAGAAGAGTGCAACTGTGAGTCTATAGTGGAGTGTACCCACAGTTAACAAATATTTATTAACTCGGTTAACGAGTTTAGCCAGTTAATCTCATATCATTGGGACTTCTGATCTCTATGTCCATTAGGTCCCACTGGTAGCTCATTCAAGAGTATTGAGGAAATTAAATAATTTGAATTGTTCAAATTAAATAAAGAAAAATAATATAATGTATGTTGATACATTATAATATAAAGTTTATAATTAATTAAACTTTATGATATAAATTTATTTTTGAATTTTATTTAAAAATTAATTTATGGGAGAATTAAATATTTGAAGGATTTCAAATATTAACTGTAATATGAATTAATTTCATATTAAAACTATAGGTTAAAAGTAATGTGTATCAGATGCACATTAAAACTATAGATTATATGAGAGAAAGATAATTGAATATGATTCAATTATAAAATTAAATTTAATATGTGATATTTAATTTAACTAATTGGAGAATAAATTATTTTGATTCAATTATATTTAATCAAATATGATTTGATAAATTAATTGAATTAAAACTATAGGTTATATGAGAATGATGTATTAGAAAATGATTCTAATACACATTTAATTAAATATAGGAGATATTTAATTATTATTAATTAATTTGATTAATTAATAATTATTTAATTTAATATTTTATAAATTATATTCAATTTAATTTATTTAGTTAAATTAAATATATATTTATTATTATTTAATTAATTAAAATAAATTAAAATTATATTTATTTATTTTAATTAATAATTATAATAATAATAAATTTTTTAAAAAAATTGTAACTCCCCACGTTGGGGAGTTACGTTTTTTAAGGGGAGAGGGAGTCTCTCCCGTACAACTCTCCCTCTCCTTCTGAATCTCTCAAAACAGAGAAACAGTTCTCAGATCTTAGGATCACAGAATGAGTGATTAAAAAATTATCATCTTCTTCTCTGAGATTTTTTTTCTCTCGGTATTCTCCCTTATCCCAAGATCAAGAAGAGGGGATCCCACCATCCCGCATCATCAGATCCGTGAGAATACTAGTGAAGGTTTTTTGGGAGTGTCGCTTTTCAGTCAGAGAATTTGATCGAGACAGATCAAGGTAAGAAGTTCTTTTATTCTTTATTTCGTTGAAAATGTATGTTTAGCCTAGATTTATTTTCCAATGCCAATTTTATTTGATATTAAAATTAGAGTTAGATATGTTGCCTTCCGCTGCACGGGGCTTTAATCCCTGCAGAAAATGCATTGGATAGACGGACTAAGACACTTCGATCAGATCGGGGTGGAGAGTTTTTGGATTCGGGATTCTAGGACTATTTGTTAATACATGGAATCGTTTCCCAACTCTCAGCGCCAGGTACACCTCAGCAGAATAGTGTAGCGGAGAGGAGTAATAGAACCTTATTGAACATGGTTCGATCGATGATGTGTTACGCTTCCTTACTGAACTCATTTTGGGGTTTTGTAGTGGAGACTACAGTGTATATACTCAACTGTGTTCCTTCCAAGAGTGTTGCGAGAACACCTCTGGAGTTGTGGGACGGGCGTAAAGTTAGTTTACGTCACTTCCACATATGGGGTTGCCCAGCACATGTGCTTGAGGCTAATCCAAAGAAACTGGAATCAAGGTCGAGGTTGTGCCTCTTTGTAGGCTACCCCAAAGGTACACAAGGAGGTTACTTTTATGATTCGTCGGAAAACAGAGTGCTTGTTTCTACGAACGTTACATTCCTGGAGGAGGATCATATTATGGAGTACGTCCACGTAGTAAGGTCGTGTTACATGAGCTTTCCAATGAAACTACTGAAACTTCAACAAGAGTTGTTGAAGGGCCTGCTTCATCAACAAGAGTTGTTGATGATAGTTCATCTGGTAGGTTGGTTCCACCTCAAGAATTGAGGGAACTTCGACGTAGTGGGAGGGTTGTGATGACGGAAAATTAGTTGTCAAATTACTCGACAACTAAAATCCCTTGGACGCAATATGTGATGCATGTTCTTAAGGTATGCGTTGATAGTCATGTGTTGATGGTCATGCGTTGGAATGGCAATGCGTTAACGAATGTATGCGATGACCATGCGTCCTGTCACAAGTTTTCTTGCACTCACGCCAAGTATAACGTGAACGCAAGTTTCTTAGGTGATTCGAGGTCGAACACGGGGATTTGTAGCTGAGTGATTGTGGTAATGTGCATGCGGCGGTTAAATAAAAGAATGTTGGAGGGGTTGCTAAACTATCCTACTCCTACTCCTAACTAACAGATAACGCAATGAGAATATGCATGGGAGGTAGAGACATGACAACTCTTGCTATGAAATAAATGAATGGGAAAATAGATAAAATATGGAGATGATTTCATTGCAACCCTTAAGAATGACCGCAAGGGCACCTTAGTCAACGCAAGTCATGCGATCATGCAACACACATACAATAGTAAACCACCTCTCGGTGCGAATGTTACGGTTTCTAATGCTAGAACGCATACGATATATGCGATAAGTCTATAGGACCTACACATAAGTCTCTATTCTTATTTATGCGATGACAAAGTGACACACACACAAATAAGGCAACCACATAATATCATACCTATTCCTAGAGTGCATGCGATGCAGGTTAGCAAACGGAGCTTATCTCTAAGTTCCCTGTTCTTGCCTATGCGTTCCAATTCGCTCTCTCGAGTCTTAGATTTGGGTTTTAGACTACTCTCCCAAGTATGCCTAAATGATGAATGATGCGCTCATAGGACAAGGTAACCGCATGAACTTAGCTGACTTGAGATTATTCCTATCTCTAGTGAACAATGCATACATTGCTTAATGCAACCAACCACTTACCCTCCCAGGCAGTTTGTTGTTGTTGATTTTACTCATAGATAAGCATTTTGTTAGCCTATAGATAGGCGTTGCCACAGCTTTACACTAAAAAAATAAGGTTACTCACACACTCACGCAACGCACACCTCTCAGTGGGTTGCTACATGCTTCATATCCCTAATCCACATGACTAAGTATGCGATACCCAAGCAATCTCACTAAGTGTTGCAATGAAAGTAAAGATGCTAAGCAAAGAAGATGGAGATGAAGTCTAAGGAGACAGAGAAATGTATTGAAAACAAATTGTATTAATTCCTTAATCACAAAATTTATAGGAAAAGAAAGGAAAATGAAATGATCGGCTGGAAGCAAAGACTTGCTTCCAACAAATGTGCGTCAAGGCTGTCGGTGGTGCCATGGATGGGCCGTGGAGTTAACTCTCCCGAGATCTAACTCCGATCGAAGGCTATAGTCGTCACTCAGAATGGATGAAGGAGGTGAAGAACTCTCGAGTGTCTTCTCACGCATTTTGTCTGGATCACAAGGATCCGCCCTAGGCTTCCTTGGATAACTTGAATTTCTGCTCATCGACTTCTATTTATAAAGCTTGGGACGCCGACAGCATTAATGGACTGCTCTGAGTCTGACATTCGACGTGTTAGTCCTTTTCTGAACTTCTGCAGCTAACGGCGTGGTAGGTGAAATGTTAACATCAACTTTTGATTTTTCCAAGGTAGATGCGTTGATGCGTTCATTCCATCAACCTTGTGTTGATCCCTTTATCATGCGTTATCATGTAGCCGCAATCATTCAATGTCCGTATTCATTTAATACCGCAACTCAACACGATGACCGCAATCTCTTGACGAGTGCAACTCCCATGCGATGAACGCATGCAGCTGATTACTGCAACATCCATGTGTTGATCGAACGCGTTCGCCTTTGCGATGGAGTGTTTCTCCGCATGTGGTCATCTATGCAGTGGTCCGGTTTTCGCGTTTACGTTCACTTCCTGTATTAACTACAAAAATAGAACATTGAACGCATAATAACAGGTTAGCCGAGATTCATCATGCTGAACGACGCAGGCTCACTTTCTCGTGAATTCCTAGCATAATTGTTGCATATTCTTCCTAACAATCTTCATAATTCTAAGTAAAAGGCCTAAGATGACATGCATTTCTGCTATGGTAGCCAATGATGATTCATTGATGACGTTGAGGACCCGTTGAAAGCTCACTTTCTCGTGAATTCATCATTCGCTATCTGGGTTTCACAGTAATCCTGGCTATGGTAGCCAATGATGACGTTGAGGACCCGTTGTCTTATCAGAAGGTAATGGAGGATGTTGACCAAGATGAATGGGTCAAAACCATGGATCTCGATATGGAGTCAATGAACTTCAACTCAGTATGGGATCTTGTAGATCAGCCTGATGGGGTAACACCTATAGGTTGCAAATGGATCTACAAAATGAAACAGGGTGTCGACGGGAAGGTGCAAACCTTCAAGGCTAAACTTGTGGCAAATGGTTATACCCAGGTGAAGGGAGTCGACTATGAAGAGACTTTCTCGCCTATTGCCATGTTGAAGTCGATCCACATCCTCCTGTCCGTTGTCGCTTATTATAATTATGAGATTTGGCAAATGGACGTCAAGACGGCCTTTGTGAATGGCAATCTTGAAGATACCATTTATATGGTGCAACCCGAGGGATTCATTGCCCAAGGTCAAGAGCAAAAGGTTTGCAAACTGAATCGGTCCATTTATGGGCTGAAACAAGCGTCTCGATCTTGGAATATTCAGTTTGATTCTACGATCAAATAGTACGGTTTTGGCCAAAATATTGATGAGCCTTGTGTCTACAAGAAATTTGCCAATAGTTCAGTAGTTTCCCTAGTGTTATATGTAGACGATATCCTACTCATTGGGAATGATGTAGGACTACTGACTGCAGTTAAGAACTGGCTAGTGACCCAATTCCAAATGAAAGATTTGGAAGAGGCTCTGTTTGTTCTGGGTATACAGATCTTTCGGATCGTAAGAACAAAGTGCTAGCGCTGTCTCAGGCATCGTACATTGACAAGATGTTGCTCAAGTACTCGATGCAGAACTCCAAAAAGGGCCTACTGCCATTCAAGCATGGAGTTACTTTGTCTA
This sequence comes from Benincasa hispida, assembly GCF_027475165.1. Lineage (NCBI taxonomy): Eukaryota > Viridiplantae > Streptophyta > Magnoliopsida > Cucurbitales > Cucurbitaceae > Benincasa > Benincasa hispida. The sequence goes on along the minus strand of NC_143481.1, from coordinate 65,948,325 downwards.
AGGAAATGTGTCTTAAGACGCCTCGAGAGGTTAAGAAGATGAGACGGGTCTCATATGCCTCTGCCATTAGCAGTTTGATGTATGAAATGCTCTATACTAAACCATACATCTGCTATATGGTAGGAATAGTCAATAGGTATCAGTCTAACCCAGGCTAGGGTCACTGGACCGTAGTTAGGAACATCCTCAAGTATCTTCGGAGAACAAGAGACTACATGCTCGTGTATGAAACTAAGGATTTGATCCTTACTGGATACATGAATTCTGACTTTGAGACTGATAAGGACTCTTGGAAGTCCACTTCAAGGTCAGTTTTTACTCTTAACAGAAGAGCAGTAGTGTGGCGAAGCACTAAGCAGGGGTGCATCACCGACTCCACGATGGAGGCCAAGTACGTAACGACTGGTGAAGCTGCTGAGGAGGTCGTTTGGCTCAGGAAGTTCCTGATAGATCTGAAAGTTGTTCCAAACATGTCTAGGCCCATCACTCTCTATTGTGATAATAGTGGTGCTATGGCGAACTTTAAGGAGCCCGAGAGTCACAGGCGCAGCAAACATATAGAACGAAAGTATCATCTCATTCGTGAGATAGTGCATCGAGGGGACGTGATCGTTACGAAGATCGCTTCGGAGCACAACGTTACTGACTCATTTACGAAGGCTCTCACGGCTATAGTGTTTAGGGGTCACCTTTAGAGCATGGGTCTATGAGACTGCTCACGGCTAGAATAGGGCAAGTGGGAGATATTTTTGTACTAGACCTTAGTGCCCTAGTTTATTATTTTGTACTAGTTGTAAATACACCCCACTTGCTTTAGGACAAGTGGGAGATTATTGGGGATGATGCTCTAAACTCTCGTGTCCTGTAGTATTGAACAAATGCTTCTGATGTATAATATATGATATTTTCTTCACTTCTGTCTATGAACATTGGATGTTTATTTGCTTTACCACAAACCAATAAACTAAGATCCTCGATTGTCGTTTGTAACTTAAGCATGTATGTGGAGACATACAGGTGGATCATGTCTTAAGTGATAACCAAAATGGTCTGTAGTATATGGATATAGGAGAAATACCTTATCCTAATAATGCTATGCAGCCTGCTTTGTAGAATAGTTACAAGTGTTATGACTTGCTACAAATGGTCTGATCCTGATCATTCATGTGGAGACATGCGAGTGGGGGTGTCCTATACAAAGAAGTTTGTATAAGACGGGACCATGAAGTGTAATAGTCTCGTTATGGCAAAGACGTGCGGATCGAGTCAACCAAGGGGTGTTGACGGGTGCCAAAGAGTGAAGCATAGGCTAGGAGTCGGGTCAAGGTGTGGCGTAGGTAAGCCAGCCAAGCAAGTGAGTGGAACCGTGCAGTACAGACACAAGATAGATCTTTCAAAGAAGATGGCTTTTTTTTTTTCAAATAAGCCAATTCATTTGGGATCCTGCAAATCCACTATTTTTCCTATTCAAAGATCAGCCTTTTGTCTTTGTGGTTTCACAAACTCATTTGGGTTCACTAGGAAGAGGATCAAGTTGGCCCTTGCGAATAGCTTGATGCACTATCTCCCTTCAACCCTTTGAGCGAAATACGGGAAAATGAAGAAAAATATATATGGACCGACCGGACGATCCTATTTGCAGACAAGGCTAGCAAATGAAACCTCAACAAAGGAAAGGGCTAGGGGCATCGCATGCCTGTGGGGTGCTGGTGGGCGTGGGGACAAAGGCGCAACACTGAGTGGCTCACGCGCCACCCAACCACAGCTCCACAGAGGGTTTTGATGCGCGGCGCAACATAGGAAGGTGTAGGTGGAAGGACCACACACAAGCTGGACATGAGAGGGTTAGGCGTGAGCAGATTGGGTCGTGCCAGACCCCGGTCGAGCATGGCATCTTCAAGTGGAAGTAAGGTTGGCAACGGGGCCGGGGCGGGGCTGGGGGGCTTCCCCCGTCCCCGGCCCCATGGGGTAAATTGTCCCCCATCCCCACCCCCGTCCTCGCCATTTGAAGGCGGGGATAGGGGCAGGGATTCCCAGTCGGGGAAATGGGGTCCCGCGGGGATTCTTCGTGGCAGACTTCAACGTAAGGGAGGGATGAGCGAGAGCAAGGGAGGGATGTAGAGAGCGAGAGTAGGGGAGGGATGCAGAGAGCGAGAGGGAAGGATGCAGAGAGCGAGAGGGAGGGATGAGCGAGAGCGAGAGGGGAGGGATGTTTTGTTGCAGATTGCAGAGAGCGAGAGGGGACTGGGGAGGGGATAAAAATATATATATAAATTCGGGGTCGGGGATTAATCGAGGTCGGGGTCAGGGATACTGTCCCCGTCCTCGCCCCGTCCCCGGATGGGGCCCCAAATAAATTCCCTGGTTTGACCCCATCCCCGATCAAACCGGGGAATCCCCGCCCCTTCGAGTTTTTTTGCCAACCCTAAGTGGAAGTGAGAATGAGAACTCCAATTACAACGGCTAATGAGGACATTTGATAAGATTATGCAAATAAAGGAGACCTTACATAGTCGAGGAAAGGAAGGGGACGAGCAATTATGAACCACAAGAATAGCCCACGAAGAAGCGAGCACCACGTGGCACAATGACCAAGTCTACTTGTTCAATAAGGGCAAATAAGAGCCTTTTGACCGATTCCATGAGAGAGGTGGAAGTGGGAGATGCAAAGTAGGAAAATGTGGATGAAGGGGTGGGTTGCTCAAGTAGTGGAGAGTGGAGTAAATTTCCGAAATGTGGGTAATTATTACTCGTTAGTGGTGCAAAAGTCTTGTAGAGGGCACTCGAGTTACCTTAGGTCTTGTAAGTGTGGTTATTTACCGTATCAATGAAGTTTATTATAGGCGATACTGTCACCAACTTGATTGTGACCAACTTGTGTTCCTCTTCTTCTATTTTTTACTTAGCCGTGAGGGTGTGTTCAAGATCAAACGCCCTTGTGTGAGTGATCGAGTTTGAGTGTTTCATGAGCACTTTACGGGCAAATTAAAAGGCTGAACTAAGAAAACCGATTTAGGTGGCATAGGTAAGAGGTGGAAAATTCCTCAATGGAATTGACCCACTGACACCTAGTTTTCTAGGAAGTACATAAACCTACCAAAAGATAAGAATTTCGGATCCCCATATAATATGTAGTTAACTATAATTTCAAAAAAAAAAAAAACAAATCCAGCTAGGTAGATGCTACAACAGTAAACTATAATTGTTTTGCAGATACATTTGTAATCTTTATAAGAATTTGAACATTTTGATGTACAAAACCAGATGGCCCAAAAGAAGGAAAAAGAAAAAGGAACTCAATCATGGATTATCACTCCCACTAATCCTCATCAAGAACGACCAGATCTGACATAGGTGTCTTATAAGCAAAGAGAGAATAAAAGCTTCCTTCTGTGTTTTCTGCAAACAGAGTCCAAACTCCAAACTAAAACATATATATATATACCTCCCATTTGAATATCCTTTAGATTCTAAGAGTCTATATCCTTTGCTCAAACAAATTGAAATCCAAAGATACCAGAAAGAGACACAAAAAGAAAAGAAAAAACCTTCAATTACAGAAGCAGGAAACTACAAGGGACCATCATCCAGATACTGATGAGCACAATTATGAAAAAATTGAACTTCGTTCTTGCTTTTCACCCATTCAACAACAAAAGAGGAATTTCCCAAGGATACCCGGCTCGGTAGACCCGAATCCTTCTCTCCCAATCACATATACACAGAGAAAATGCATGCAAAATAGAAATTTGAGCTTTTTCATGAAATGCATTGCAGCAGCAATGTCAACTTCCTCGACTGCACCTCAATCCAATTTGTTCAAAATGTGACCACGAAATTAAATGCTGCTGCTGCTGCTGCTTTGATCATATGGTGAGGTGATTTATGCCCACATACCAATTGGAATATCAAATCTGCTCAACACCCATTTGAAGATATCTTGTTAGCTAGCCAGATGGTGCTCGTAAGGCTACTTTGGGAGTGATGAGGACCGCTTCGTTACTTGAAGCTTTCATGGCAGCTATCTCTTCTAAGCGTTTCCACTTCGCCTCACGCTTAGATTTCAGATCCTTCTCTTGTGTCTCCTCTTCTTGAAATTTGAGCAAACACTCCTCAAACAGCTCAGCGTCAGCATCGGAGAAGATCTTCCGGACATTTTGTGTCAAGTTTTGTACAGCCTGGTTCCAGTGGTTTCTTGAATTTCTCTCCAGTGCAGGAAATATAATTGGCAAAATGACTTTGCGGTTCTGTTTGATTAGGTTCTCGATGTGATTATTGTTCCACAAAAACAGAGTCCTTTCAGCTACCTGAAAAACAAACAACAAAAACATGGTACAGTCTGAGACAAGGAATCACGAATATTGATTTCATTCTACTTGAAATCAAAATAATCCTTAAGACTATTTGACAATCAAAAATAGTTCCAACAATAGCTATGTTTAAATGGAACTTGCGAGTCCACAAGGATAATCTCATTAATCTAACAAGTATGAATCTCTAGATTCACAAGTTATCAAAATATTTGCCATCAAAATGCCCTGTTTCCGAAAGTTCACCTAGGCAACCACGAGGGGAAGCGAGCTAAGTGCATGCTAAGTTTCAGCCATCTAGAAGGAGGTAAAATAACGAAGGGAGAAAACTAACTGTTGGAATGAATATAGTAAAGATAATCACTATCTCACTAAGATTAATGCCTTATACAAAGCCTTCATTTCTTTTGGTCCTTGTGCTATAATACTTATTCCATTTTGATCCATAGCCTTCAAATGTTTCCACCCCTAAATTTTGAATAAAAATCACTAAAGCACATTTCTTTTGTTTGCCAAAATGATAAGAGTAGATGTCTACGTAAACATTTCAAACTATATGCAGCAAGTCCTATTGTTGAATTTCATGGCTAAATAAGTATTTATACAAAGTTTAGACTAGAATAGAATATTTTAAAGTTTAGGGACTAAGATAGAATGTTTGAAAGTTAAAGACCAAAATAGAACAAGCATGAAAGTATAAGGACAAAAGTAGGTTCTAAACTTTCCTTCATGACCTCATGGTTCATAATATATTATTATTGCGTTTCACACATAGTCTACATTATCTTATTTAGGCTCATGTTCTTTTTCCTTTGCACCTTGCACATACATTCGAGCTATTGGTCCCTAGGCACCTCATGCTTCAAAAGAGATTTGCCAGAATGAAAGGAAATGAACAAGAGTGCTGACAGATCAAGGTGAGGGCTGGAAGTACCCCGACCGTTTTCATTAGTTGATCAAATATGAAAGAACTATAGTTGAAGTCATATATAAATACAAAACTCAAATCTTAACGTTCTGAAATATGATCTCAACCATAGAAGAACCTATCAGTATCACAGTTTTGTTAATTTCTTTAAGCCACAACATACCTTCTGTCTCTTAAAAGATCTCTAATCAATTTGAAAATTGGGATAATAATTAAGTTATTATTTGGCCGAGCATATGGAAATATTGTTCAATCAGCCCAAAAGAAAAGTGCATATTGCACTTTAGAAAGTTCGCTCAACTTTTTATATCTATTCTATTTATGTATCATAATTTAGAAATTGACTCTCTGATTCTTCTTTTAAAAAAAAATCTGAATATTGATTACAATGGGCATAAACAAATCTGAAAAGTTATTTAAAGGATACACTCAAAGGAAGTCTAATGCTGAATTAAATTTCCAGCAAAACCATGCCATTCTAGGCAAAAATAAATAAATAAATCCTCACAATTCTAGGAAAAGGCACTATCGAAGTAGACCATAAAAAGCTAGTCATGGAATTTAGTCTAAGAACAAGTGGAATGTTCTAGTGCATTGATTTGTACTTTGAAAAACAATTCTAATTACGGCATACTGATTCAAAATTGACAGCAGACAAAAAATAAATAAATAAATCATCACAATTCTAGGAAAAGGCACTATCGAAGTAGACCATAAAAAGCTAGTCATGGAATTTAGTCTAAGAACATGTGGAATGTTCTAGTGCATTGATTTGTACTTTGAAAAACAATTCTAATTACGGCATACTGATTCAAAAAATTGCTATAGTAAATGCATGAATTTATATAAGGCCCTTTTGACTTAAAATCATAAATCCACCACTGGACAGGAGACCAAAACCTAATCAACTTTAAGAGTCAAGGCCATTGATGTTATACTCAAATCACAGATATTGGTTAAAACCTAAAAAACATGCAAGTAAAATCGTTTGTGCACTATCTACCAAATTTTAGTTGCGCAAAAATTGACAAAATAATAATAATAATAAGCATCAAATTTGACTATTTAATACCTTTCTACTACTTCCTAGGGTAGAAACATATTTGGAATTAAAAACCATCATTAAGCTAGAAAGGAGTGGAAGCTAGGAAATTGAGCGAAAACACAAAAGATTCACAGTCTACCTGAAAATGTGAACTGCTTAAGCAACGTCCAATCTGGCGAAACAAGGGTACCATGCAACGCTGAAACTCAGCAGGCTGAGTTGCTTCCAACACTTCTTCAAGTTCACCTAAGAACATCACCTCCTTAGAACTATTTGTAATTGGCCAATATTTCAGTAAGCCCCTTATGATTGTATCAGCAAGCTTGCAATCTTTCTCCACAAATTGTGTTATACAGTAAGATAACTGTTGGTGATACATGGGTATGCATTTAGGCTTGTGAAGAGGAATAAGTGCTCGAACCAGAAAGAGTTTATGCTCTTCTTTTAGAGGGAGAGCAAATCCATTGATTATACTTCCCAAAATCTCTAAGAGCTCTGCAATCCCATTATGTTTCTCAGTCTCAAAAACAAATCGATAGAAAATGTTGTTGATTGATTTCCTGATGAATGGTCTGTGCACCATAAATTTCCCATAGATGCGGTGCAGAACTGTTTTCAAGTAATCCCTCTCTCTGGGGTCCTCCGAATCAAAAAGATCTAACAGTCTAAGAACAAAAGAGTGATCAATGTACCTCTTTGCCAACTTTGCATCTGTTTCAGGTGATGCCACAAACCTGAGAAGAAACTCATAAACAACTTGTAAGTGTGGCCATGCAGGGTCCATTGAGGGCTCCTCTTCTTCAAGATCAAAGGCTTCTAATGCTTTGTTATCTCTTGATGGAATGGTAGGTGTTCTAAATAAATTTGAGGACACCATCTTTACAATTTCTTGTATAACATTTTCTGACAGCTTTCCATTGGCAGATGCAACATAATCAACGAGCTCTATTAGTGTTTGTCGTTTGATATCTTTTTCTTTGAGATTCTTTGATGGGTCAGTGAAGTCAAACACCACACAACACATGTTCAGCTTTCTAATGAACAAACTCTGCTTCTCAGAATTCGGGACATCTTTGAAACCTGGCAGTGCCTCATAAGAAGCTTGTGAGTTACCATTTGACTTTGAATTGAGCCCTTGAGATGGCTTACTGCCATGATTTAGTCCAGCGCTCAAAGTAGAATTGGGGCCAGAAAAAGATCCAGTTCCAGTGTTGGCGTGGTGGTTAGCTGTTAAATCATTGCTCCTCAAACTTGTAGAGGCATTCGAAGAAGAGACAGTGGTCCCTGCTCCTTCACGATGCTCAGTTGACTTCGAAGGTTTTCGTGGAAGCCTATTAAGTATTTGTTTAATCATGACTTCAATGGAAAAACAAAAGATTTTCCTTGTTCACTTCAAAACACTCACTAATTCTCTAGTTGCTTCAAAGCAGATACAGCTCCTTTTACATGGAACAACGAACAACCTACAACAAAACAAGAAATTCCCAAATGTAGTAAACCAAATTCCATCTTCAAAAAGAGATAGAGAGAATAAGCATAAGATTTAACATCATTTCAATAACAATACCAGTGACGCTTAGCCTTACAGGAAATGGTGCAATCAAATGGGGGAAACCTCCAAATTAAGAAACTAAATCTATTCAGTACTTCAATTATAAAACCTTCAAATTTTCATTTCCGTATTGTCATTGACTTCAAGAAGGAAAAAAGTAAATAAAAAAATACCTACTCGACCATCAAGAAAATAACAGCAAGTTTTCTCCTTTGAAGTTATAACAAACAACAAGCCCAGATGACTAGATGCAGAGGAAAATCAAATCAAATCAAATTAAAGGAAACATTTAAAGATCGTTTAAAGCAGAATCATAAGACCAAGTTCCATAAACATTGACTTCCATCTTCAACCACATAAAGAGGAAACGGGCAGTTGGTAATCACCTCGCTCTCTTCGTCTCACCCCGCCGCCTCTATTCTCCTTCACTTTATTAAGGTGGAGAAGATAAGCAAGTGGATCAAGATAGAACAAGATCTGGGTATGATCTATTGACCCACATCAATCTCCAACGAAAGAAGCCTGCAAAATTCCCAAAAAGCAAAGGGATGTAAAAAGTGAGGCACATTCAAAATAGATTCAAAATAAAAAACAGGAAGATGGAAAAAAAAAAAAGGGAAAAAAAAAGTGGGATGCTGGGAACTTACATGTGAGGAAGTAAGATTAAAGAGAAGGGGGGGAAATTGGGGATTACATATTAAAAGAAGACATGGATGTGGATTTAAGCTGTCGAAGAGAAAACCCAGCTGCGCCTGTAATTAGAAGAAAGAAACAGAGAGACAAAGGAAGAAAGAGAAGGATAGAGAAGATGGGAAACGAAGGAGATTGGAACCCAACCCAGTGAGTAGCAAAAAGGTTAGGTTAGAGAGAACAGCAATCCATAGCTGCTCTTCTGATCGTTGTTCCAATGCTTTGTTTAGCAAAAGAACAGTTTTTTGATAATACCCTTTTCCATTTTCTTCCTTACTTTCCCTTCCTACTATCTTTGGAATTTCAACCTCAATTTTTTTAACCTTTTTTTCATTCAAAATCATTCCTTTTTTTTTTTCTTTTCAAATTTATTTATTTCATTGTTTTTTTTAAGGATGTATTTCATTTGGGTTTAATTAAGCTGGGAGGAATTCCTTTGTTGAGCTTGTGATTATTACCCTTGCAAAATATAGGCAGATAATGGCTTCCCTCTATTTTTGACTCGTATATCTCTATTCCTCAAAAAAAAATTTCGTAGGGTTAGAGGAAAAATGAACGGCAAATACAAAATTAATAAATTAAGCTTATACTTATATTTAAAAATGTATTGATAATAAAGAAAAAAAATGATTTTATTTTGAAAGTACAGGTGTTTAAAAGAGAGGGGTGATAGTTGGTTCGATTTTATCTATTTTGGAGTCGATCAAAAACCAAATCAAACCAATCGATTTTACGGATCCAAACCAATATCCAATAAAGAACAAAACCAATGGATTTGTTTTATTTAGATAAGTTTATTATCAGTTTGGTTTTCGATTTTTGGCATTTTCTTTTTTTTTTCAATTTTTTATTTTTATTTTCACATTATTTTGAATCGGTCCTTTTTGCTAATTTTAAATTGAAATTTGGTCATTTTTTCATATAAGAATTGGAATTTGACATTTTTTTGCCACTTTTCTAAATTAAAAAAATATACATGTTCGATAATAATTGGTCTTTTATCTAAACACCAAATATACATGCACTATAATAATTAAAATATTAAAAAATTCTAATGAAGAGTTTATTTTCGAGGATATGTATATATATCATTGGTTTGGTTCAGTTTTGATTGGTTTTTCAAATAAAAAAAAACGATTTGAACCAATACTTTTTGGTTTTCTCCAAATACAAACCAATATGTCCAATCTTATACTAAAAATCAAACCAAACCATTGGATCAGTTTGAATTGGTTTGGATTTTCGATTTTTTGGTTTTTTGTTGCACTCCTATTAAAAAGAATCAACTTAGAGTTCTTCTTCAACTATTCCAATCAAGACTCTAAGGGAGTGTTTGTTTCAATGATTAAGATTGGATAGGTTAGGCATCCTATGAGAAAATTGTGACAAATAACACTATCAAGTTTTCACTTTTCAAAACTACCACGTTTTTTGAAAACGGGTTAAACTAGTTTTTTTCCATCCATCTTGGGCAAGAGATCGGCCACCGAGATTTAATTAAAACAAATTAACTTTTTAAAATCTATCAATTATTTTGAGTCTTCTTGGTGAAATCTATAGCAATATTAACACCCCATGTTCTACCAATTTTTCTAAATATTATATAATGTTCCAAAATCTTATACCAAAGTTCATATCTTTTCAATTTTTCTCCAAATTCAATTACTTTTACCGAGTCTTATATCAAAATTTTATATAATTTTTCAAATCTTTATTCTAATTTTTGTGTCCACGATTATATGAATTTCCAAATTTTCAAATAAATTTATCAATTATAATTTTTTAGATGAATCTCAAGTGCATCGTAATTTTCAAATTTTGCAAATAGAAAATTAATATTTATGAAAATATATAAAGAATTTTTGGTATTAATCTATCTGACATTTCATCAAGAAAGCCCAAATATATAGAACCTTGTTGTTAATTTTGTTCGGGTACACCCAGATTCTTTAGATCTCCCAAATCTTTCATTTTTGGCAAAAAAAAAAAAACTTTGGGTTGAAATATTTTAAAAAAAAATTAGAAATATTACATAATATATAGAAAATGGATTCATCAAGAAAGCCCAAAACGATTGATGACTTAGAAAAAGTTAAATTTTTATATAAATGCCCGTGGTCGATCTCCGACGAGATGAACGGAGGAAAACTATTGTAACAAATTTTCTTTTAAAAATAAATAAATAAAAGTGCTAGTTTTGAAAGAAGAAAACTTGAAGAGACTATTTCTAACAATTTTCCCATCCTAAGCCCAATCTTTGGTTGAGGAAGGATCTAGTAAGCATTGACTTCTTACACACTTTTCTCATGGTCTGAACAGTAAACACTGTTCAAACTCATAGGTTATTATTATTATTATTATTATTATTATTATTATTATTATTATTATTATGTTCTAATTTAATCTAGAAAGTTTGTGGGCCAACTTCTGGGCACCACCCCTGGTGATCACCGCTAGCCACTCTGAGCGCCACCTCCAACGACCATCACGAGCTAACCTCCAGCTAAAATTTTTTTCCTAAGTCATGAGAGTCTTAGTTTAATTATATTAATATTTTTTAAAATACACTTTCTCTTTCTTCTAATATTTTTTTTTGTTTGGTGCTTTTTTAATTACTATTATTATTAGATTATCCTTTTTAATTCTCTCTTCCCTTCTTTGTTTAAAATTAATGTTCCTTCCATTTGGGAGAGTTCATTTATTTTCTATTTTTCCTAGTTAAAAATCAATCATCTATCTATTAAGATCTCAAGTATATGTCAAATATATTGATGATATAGTGGAAAATGTAAATATACCTCACATATACCATAGTTTAATTTTTTTGCGTGTTTACAAATATACTGAAAAATGTAAATATACATATGTTCTTCTATATATAAGATAATAAAAATTGCATCGTTCATGCACGTATCAAATATACACTGATTTATTGATAGAAAATTCAAATATATAGTATATTTACCTTGTTTTCTTCTTCAAAACTTCTCGTTGATTCTTGCTTTCATTTATGAGAGCAACAATTTTTGAAGTTTTTAAGATATTTTTCTTACTTGTATAGATAGGTTTAAAAAAAAAAATTGTTTTGGAAAATTCATAACCACAAGAAACTTCCCTTACATGTTGGAAGCTAAAAAAAATAGATTTGAAAATAATAGCTACAACAATTGTATAATTAGGTATTATGCATAAAAAACTCTAATTTAATTTAACATTTTTTTTTTCTGTTTTTCAATTTAACTAACTTGAAGATTTAGAATTATTTTTAAATGTAAAGGATTAAAATGTTGGTGAAAAATTAATGCTAGATAAAAATTAAAACTCAAATTTTATGGTTTTTCTTTTATTCCTCAAATGTGATTTGATTAAAAAAATTATAATTTTTAATAATTGAATTTAAGACTGAAATACTAGTTTATTTCAATTTAAAGTTAGCATATTGTGGTAAAAAAAATCAATTAATTTCAAATTAGTTAAAGTGACAAAAGTTTATAAAGTCTATTTTAAAACCTAGTAAAACCAAAATATCAAATTATTATATCAATAAATTACTATTTTCAATTTTTTTAAAAAAAATATTCTTCTAATTTTTAGTTTATTTTAAACTTAACTATATTAAAATAATTAAGATGACAAGTTTGAACTAATCCAAAAATCTAAATACTGATTAAATACAAAAAAATATTTCACAAATTCAAAATTTATAAATTTGCATTTCATTCTTAGGTTTCCTATGTTTGCACTCCAAACACAGCTTCTTAAACCTAAACTTCCAAAACCTGCACACAGTTTTCTTAAACTCAAACTACCTAAACCTTCCAACCTAACCCTTGATGGAATACAAAAGCATGTAACGGAAACAAACAAAATCAATAAACACTCTAATTACATTTAATTTGAGTTCTAAAGCATGTTATTTCATACATTCAAAAGAGGGTTTCAAGAAGAATATACATTTGATGATTTCTCCCAAAACCAACCTGCTCTTCACTCCAAATCAGCTCCCAATCGACAGTGAACCACCAATAGATCTTCTCTACTATTCTCAACATTGAATTTGAGTGGTGGAACTCGAATTTGAGTGAATTTGGTAAAGGATATTGAGGGTTATTGTGAGGAAGAAGATGAAGTAGCAGAAACAGTTTTCAGCTCAAGAAGCACTCACTTTCTTCTTCAAAATTGAGAGTTTTATATTTCTTCAACATGCAAGCATTACTCAACCATCAAATGGTCAGCACTTACTTCTCAATTCAAGTGAGATTTGTGTATGCTTGCAGGAAGAACACCTCCTACTTAAGGTGTTTTGTGGGCAAAACCCATGTAATCCAGTTTTTCCAATTCTTCACTTCAATAATCAATTAATTCAAAAAGTAATCAAAAATTGATTTAATCGATTCATAACTAATCAAATATCAAAATTCAATTTCTTAAATTGAATTTAAAATTGAAAATTAATTTTAATTTTAATTAATTAAATATATTTATTTAATTAATTAATTTAATATCAAAATATCAAATTAATCACACATTAAATTTAAACATGGATCTAATTCATGTAATTGATATTTAAACCAATATTTAAATATCATAAACTCTCCAATTTTGTTTAATTTCAATAAATTAAATGTTAAATAATTATATTAAATATAATTTATACAAACCCTAATTTGAATTTGACTTATCCAAATTCAAACCCTAATTTCAATTTGAATATTTCAAATTGATATCATTCCAAATTCACTCAATTTAATAATTCAAGGTGTTCATGTTTTAAGAGCTAGTAGAGGGACCTTATGGACCTACATATCATGAGCTCCAACGATTAGGATTAATTGGCTAAAACTCTTTAAACCAAATTAATCAGTATTCGTTAACTATCAAGTCACACCACTACACTTAATAGTTGTACTCTCCTCACTGTAGATATATTTGTTTCCACAACATGGTTCTGATACCAATTGAAAGAAATCGAACACGAGGATTTCTATGAGCAGCAGAAGGATCATTCCAAATTACAACCGTATATGAACTTTACAATTACATTCACAAACAGAAACAAACGATTATGCGAAATACATAAATTACAGCATGTTATACAAATGATCAAGGACAAGAGTAACACACTTTTGTAGACTCATCACAAAGCTTCTTGATCACGAACGCTTTATCACAGCAACACAACAACAGACGAATGTTCGCCCAACACGACTGCTACACTGCACAAACACCGCGCACTCGAACTACGCGATCGCCAAAGTCATGAACACCCTGGACACCACGAACGGCCTCCACAGAACCTCAACAGTGTCAAGTTGAGTATGACACCACCAAAAAGGCTACCATAGTATTCTCGCGGTGTGAGAATCCAGAGGGTGGGCTCTATGTGAACTTGGTTTGAGGCAGAAAGCAGGAGGAAACACAATCGTATAAACAATTGAGTAAGTGGGAGATGGACGAATCTATCGTATTGGTCGATGCCCAACCATTTAGGAAAAAGCTAAATGATCGTCTAGCAAAAGCTATACGATTGTTTAGCTCATCGTTTAGCTGAGTATCTATTGCATAAGAACACTCCATGATTGTTTAGCTAACTCCAAGCTGTCAATTAGTAAATCTAATTTACCTGACAACTTCCCATGAGAATTTTTTTCGAGATTGAAAATCTCAAAAACACAATTTTGCAAATCTTTTTAAAAACTTACTAAAATTAGGAAAATCTTTTTCCTTTTATCTCATGATTACCATGAAAACCATCAACAACCTCCCACTCAATTGGTTATTAGAAAAAAATAGATAATTATCCAATAATTAATATTATTATAAATATAAACGATAACCAACTATCATACTATATTTATAACCTATAGTTTTAATATCCATTATGCCCCTGTAGTTACATCTAACTCCTTAAGTACCAGTGAATCTTCTAATGAACATAATTCATAGTCCTACTATGACTGAGTCCTCTCTTCCAAAGAGAAGCTGTGGCCACTATGTTCAAACCCCGAAATCAGCATTTAAGGGAGCAATCTATCTACTTACCCCTGCTTCGAGGAAGGAGTGAATTCCATCTTATGCATTGAGTTCCCAGCTCCCAAATCAGACAAGTCCAAAAAAAAATAGCCATGTTGAGTTGGCAATCTGGCCACTCTCATCCATACTAATCAAAGGACCACCCTCGAAGGCAAAAGTTCCAAAAACATTCAAGATTGAGGTCCTATCACCTATGGTCGTTTAGGTGAGATGTAAGTCTCCAGTATCAACGGCATTATATATAGAATATAGTTATCACATGGTCCGATCTTATACAAACTCTTTGTATAGGACACCTCCGCTTGCATGTCTTTGAAAGAAATCGAACACGAGGATTTCCATGAGCAGTGGAAAGATCATTCCAAATTACAATCGTATATGAACTTTACAATTACAATCTCAAATAGAAACATACGGTTATGCATCTAAATACAAAAATTACAACATATTCTACAAATGATCAAGGACAAGAGTAACACACTTTTGATGACTCATCACAATGTTCCTTGATCACAGCAGCACCGGAGGCTTGTCCAACACGACCGCTACACTACACAATCACCCGTACTCGAACTTAGCGATCGCCTCGGTCACGAACACCCCAACAACACGAACAACCTCCATAGAACCTCGACAGTGTCAAGTTGAGTATGACACCACCAAGAAGACTACCTTGTTATTCTCGATGTGAGAATCCAGATGATGGACTCTGTGTGGACTTGATTTGAAGCAGAAAGTAAGAGGAAATAAAATCGTGTAAACGATTGAGCAAGTGGGAGATGGAAAGAACATATCGTATTGGTCGATGCCCAATCGTTTAGGAAAAGCTAAGCAATCGTCTAGAAAAAGCTATGCGATCGTTTAGCTCATTGCTTAGCTGAGTGTCTGTCGCCTACAAACACTCCACGATCGTTTAGTTAACTTCAAGTTGTCGCTTAGTAAATTCAATTTATTTGACAACTTCCGTTAGAATATTTCCAAGAGAGGAAATCTCAAATCAACAATTTCAACTTTACTTTTACAAAACTTACTAAAATTAGGAAAACTTTTTTCCTTTTATCTCACGGTTACCATGAAATCACCAATAACCTCCCACTCAATTGGTTATTAGAGAAAAAGAGTTAATTATCCAATAATTAATATTATTATAAATATAAATGATAACTAACTTACCATACTATATTTATAACCTATAGTTTCAATATTTCATCTCATGAAACATATAAACCATAGCTCTTTTTCTATTCCATGGTACTTAATGTAAATCTCATTTAGATTAATCCTCTACTAGATGTATCTCATACATCATATCGATCATATCATATATAATCGAATTACCTCTTGTCAATTTGAACATTTCAAATCAACACCAAGAACTGATCCTCAGCTTGAATCCATTGAGCTACCAAGGGGACCTTATGGACCTGTAGCTCGAACTTCTAACGGTACGTGAATAACTGACTAAACTCTTTAGTCACGGGATTCACCATTCGTTAACTGTTAGGCACTCCACTAAAAACCGAAAACTAAATTCTCCTTACCACAAATATATTATGTGTCTATCTTAACCAATCAATAGTGCAACAACCCTTCACATATCGCTCGTAAGTACAGCTCGGCCAATAACTGTTATGCCCTTGTAGTTACATCTAACTTCTTAAGTACCACCGATTTCTCTAATGAACATAAATCATAGTCCTACTATGACTGAGTCCTCTCTTCCAAAGAGAAGTTGTGGCCACTATGTTCAAGCCCCGGAATCAGCCCTTAAGGGAGCAATCTCTCTACTTACCCCTACTTCAGGGAAAGAGTGAATTCCATCTTGTGTATTGAGTTCCCAACTCCTAAATTAGACAAGTCCCCAAAAAGGTAGGCATGTTGAGTTGACAATCTGGCCACTCTCACCCATACTAATCAAAGGACCACCCTCAAAGGCAGAAGTTTCTAAAACACTCAGGATTAAGGTCGTGTCACCTATGGTCGTTTAGGTGAGATGTAAGTCTCTAGTATCAACGGCGTTATATACAGAGTCTAGTCATCTCATGGTCCGGTCTTATACAAACTCTTTGTATAGGACACCCCCGCCCGCATGTTTCCACATAAATGGTCAGGATCTACCGTCTGTAGTAGTTTACAACACTTACATACCTCTACAAAGCGGGTCGTATCCGTAGTGTCACCAGGATCAGGTATCCCACCTTAATCCTTATACTATAGACCTATTTAGGTTATCACTTAAGACATGATCCGCTTGTATATCACATATACATGCTTAAGTTTACATAAGATAACCATGGAGCTTTGTTTATTGGATATGAGTAAATGCCAGAATGAAATAACAGTTATTTTATTCATAAAACAATGTGTATCATTACAAACAATGAGACTTCGGGAGAATTAGGACACTAATCCCAATAGTTTTATGAACGGTTTGTATTATGGATGTTTAAAGGTTAGATCTTAATTTTACTGCTTTATTTTTATGAATTCTATTTATAAGGGTCTATTGTTTTGAGCATTAAATGCTATCGAGTCTGTATTTTCATTGTCTTGAGTTGATCGTGTTGTTCCCAACAACGTTCTAATGAAAACAAGGCTTAAATTGAACGAGATTCAAAGATTCGAAGAAGATCAAATTTGTACAGTAGGCGACTATACAGTAGTGTTGCGTCGCTATGCTCTAGCGTCGCGACGCCACGATGTAGCAGATGGATTTCTTCTTTATAGCGTCGCGATACTCCAAGATGGAGAAGAAGCACATTTCAGCATCGGTTCGCACGCAGTTCGATTCGATTTGAAGCTGGTTCGGGTCCAATTTGCTTGGTTCAAGCGGTTCAAGGGCGGTTCGGTTGTTGGAGATCTGGTTCGTATTGTTTCAAGACCCGGTTTACCTGTTTAGAACCGATTGAACCTTTTATTATTGTAATAGGTAGTTTGATTAACTAAATTAATATAAATGTTATATTAATTTAATTAATGCTTTAGAAGTCCAATCCCAATCCATAATTACTATTTAAATTATGCATGTGATGCATGGTTTAATTTTGTTATATATGTCATAATGTATGTCATATAGTAAAATCCCACCATAAGTTATGCATTATTCATGCATCATTTATATTATAAATGTTATAATATATAGTTGCATAATTTAATTTTATAGTATGCTCATGTATCATATAATATAAGTGTTATATTATATGTTTGCATGCATAAATAACATAGCCATGCATCATTTATATTATAATAGTTATAATATATAGTTTAGATGTGTGGATGCAACGTATGTTATTTATTTCATTACTTTAGTATATAAATGTGTATATATATAATTAATTAATTAAATTAAATTATATGTGATGTAATTGATATAATGTATTTGATACATTATAATATAAAGTATTTTAAGAGGAATTTGAATATTATTCAAATACTAATTATATAAATGAGTTTCATATAATTAATTTTAATATAAATATCATTTATGTTAAATATCATAAATAGTTGAGAGGAATTAAATATTTGAATATGATTCGAATATTAATTATATGGATGAGATTCATATAATTAAATTTTAGTATAAATGTGATTTATATTAAATGTCATGCATAGTTGAGAGAAAATAAAACTATAGGTTATATGTTATATTTGATATAACATATAGTATATATATATATTAAAAAAAAAAGGTAGTTATATATATATATATATATATATTATCTTTTAATTAAATTAAATTATATTTATATTTTATTTTAATTAAAGGGAGGGGGGTACAACTCCCTCCCCCTAATTCTCTAAGCAAAAACGTGTAGTGTAGATAGTTGAAAAAGTCGTCGTCTTCTTCCATTTTTCTCTTATTCACCTTGTAGTTTTCACATAGAAGAGTTTTCTTGGAAAAACTATTCTCCTCCCTCAATTTCTCCTCTTCCCTTTTCTAAAAAAGTGCAGGGTCCACATTCTCATTCCCAAGAGAATACAGAGGGTTCTCAAGTGATGGTGTTGAATTGAGATTCCATATTTTGGAGATCGAGGGTTTTCGTGAAGATTTTTTGGCTTCAAGGGTAAGCATAATTCTTCTTCTCTTTTTCTAATTCCTTTGTTAAAATTGCATGTTGTATTGTTTAGATTGACAATGCATATTCTCTTTTCTGATATGTAATTTATGAATTCTATGAAAAATAAAAATTGGAAACGATCCCAGCTTTCGCACAGGAACCTTCATCGGTTTCCCTTCAATGATTAATAATTTAAAACACTTTTATTAGTCGGGGTTGGTTGCCAGTGGTGGTAACCAGCGACAACCATGGAGGAGGTGAGACAAAGGACTAGTGAGGGTATTTGATAAATTTATGTATTATACAAATTAGGGAGAGATTAACCATTTAATACTCAAAAATTATTTTTTTAAAAAGTTAATTTCAAGTGTTTCTCTCTAACCAACTTATTTTATAAACTTATTTTTTCAAAAGCTATTTTGAGTGGTTGTCAAACATTCTATTTTTTTTTTTTTTCAAAATTAAACACTCAAAAAGTTAAACCAAACCCACACCAAGAGCATGTTTGACTATAAATTATATATATATATATTTGTTTAAACTATACTTTGAAAGTGTTTAAATGCTATTTGAGTGATTGTCAAACACTTCAATTTATTTTTTCAAAATGACTTAATTTCAAAATTAAACACTTAATTATACCAAACACACACTAAATTTATTGAAAAATTTTAGATTATAGACATGGTTTCATTGGGAGAGCATTTTCCATCTAACTCTTGTATTCTAAATAAAATGGATGGTTCTCCAAACTTTTGTGATTATCCTTATTTTGTTGTTTCATTTAAAATTTTTGTAATACATTCACTCCATTCAATTTTGTGTTCGTCAAAAAAAGAAAAAAAAAATCTCTCTTTCAAGTACAACAACAAAAGTAGTACAAAATTCAAATCTCTAACTTGTTGGTCAATAACATATATCTTAATCAGTTGAGCGATATTCAAAAAAGTCATAAATTTTTACGATTAACTATTGTGTACTAAACTAGAACTCGATAATTTAATAATAGAGTAACATACTCACTAATTATGGTCTACACGCTATATTTCAATTAATACCATAGTCTAACAGTCTTGATTCACCGTAAATTGACTATTTCATCACATATGCATTCAATTAGATATGCTTAATTCAAAATTTGAATTGAAATTATGAATGAAGGTGGTAGACTTAAATCTTGGCCTCTTAATCCAAAGTATATATCTCAAAGTTCTCCTCAAATTAGCATTTACTTTATTTTTATTATTTGGTTGAAAAACAACCATATTTTCGAGTTAATAATTAAAGAAAATAATATTAGGGTTGAAATAGTCATTTTATGATGTTTGGCACGCGTTTGGATTTGCTTATTTGGCAATGTCTAATCATTGAAGAAAGGATTGTGGCCTTCCTTCCTCAACCCGCATTCATGGAAATATTAGATTCACAAATCTCTTCCTCCTTTAAATCCATAATTTTTCACCCCCACTTTTCAACCCCATAATTCTTTTTTCTATTTTCTCATAAAGTTGACAGTAATCATTTATGCCAAAAAAATCAACCCAAATCGACTTGTTTTCCACTCTAAAGAATATATTTTGAAGTAATTTTTAGATGGTTAATAAAATTACTTTGGTTAAGTTTAAAATCACTTGCAAATATATCTTTAAACCATGTTCATTTTGACATTTTGTCCATACATGTGTGGCTCTTTCATAGTACAATCTATTTGAATTTTACTTACTCGTAATCAAAGGCCCCAAACTTGTCTCAGGTGGAGTGACTATTATAGTCCACTCAATGTTTGGGCCTCCTATTATGATAGTTCGAGTTTCCAATTATTCTAACTCATACTTAGTTCCATTATAATAATTGAAGTTTTCAATTATCTGACACTTACTGTAAAACTATTTGAATACCCTTAATGTCTGTTTACTATTTTGTAACCATCATCTCTTATTATTTGGAATTCATATTAAAATAGTTTGCACACCACACAGACAATCCTCTCTCATCAGCTGTGGCAGGAGATGCTATCTCCCCCAACGAGGCATTTTTGGATTGGTTTTTGAGCACATCGAGTAGAGACAACCCATTTGTCAGGTAAAAGAACTCATTGACATCAACGAATCGCGAACTTGCTTGCAAGAATCCTGAGCTCGTAATTCACAACATCCAAACCCAACTTCTTGTGTCTTAATCTAGGGCCAAATATGTCGAGAAATGTTGTGTTTGATACTGAAGATTGATGCAATTACGTCTTTTATGTCATTTTCGTTGTTGTTGTCATAGATGAATCAGTCGTGGACGTCGAGATAGGCGTGGTAAATGATTTATTCCTCAAGAAACTGCATTTGGTTTTGCAGCATTGTACATATGCACATCTTATGGGGCTTCCAGCGAGGTTGTGGATCCTGACAATAGCAACAGGCGGGCTATTGAATTCAAAGTTCCTCCGCCTTATTATAATAGAGACTTTAATTGTGTTAATTTTGTATATTATATTGAAGAATCAACTTGAATCAGAATACAATTATAAAATAAATCGACACAAAAACCCAACAAAGGAAAGTACCATAAAAGAACAAATACTATAAAGAAAAATATTAATTATAAATAAACCCCTAATTTACTTAAATAAATTGAATCACGGGTTCTGTTGGGATTGCCGAATAAACTTAGGGGTGTTCTACAATGCATAATTTCTTGAGCAATCGACATGACATCGAACCTTAACAGAAACTTGACCTTCCAAAAACACAGTCGCAAAAATACTCAAATCTCGATCATTGGAGTCGTTTAGGGCGAAAGCCATGTTACTGTTGTCTCAGTCGATTAGTGCTTCGTACACAAGAGAGTCCCACCGATGTGATTGGCATTGTCCACCTTAGAGGGCATTGGATCTCACTCTAATTGAAACTATAAGTCCATGAGGCAGAAATAGCTAGGCACGAGACCATGTGCTTGTGTAGACAATCCTCTGGCGAAATAAACATTGTCGATATCCTATTTGGAAAATGGTTGAACGATTGGTGGGTAGCGAGAAAAACAAGAGTCTGATCGGGAAGGGTCACCATTTCTTGAACCCAAGACCAAGTATAGCGTATTCCATACTATTTCATGTAACGTTGTGCAATTCGTTATCAAATACCGTCATATAATGAAAATCGAATCGTGTTGTTCAAATGTTGTCCCTTTTCGAGATGCAGTGGGTCCCACTTTCTCACAAATGTCCCTTTTCTTTTTCCATTGGTATTATAATTTTATTTATATGGCCAAGGTTGTGGCAATCTATACCTATACCATATATAAATGGGCTAAGAAGGGAGAACTTTTATCTTTCCTTTTTGTGTTTACTTTTTTTCAAAATGCCTATTTTATCCTCATACTCCTTCGTTTTAAAATCACATTTTTTGAAAAGACCTCCCATAAAAAGGCACAAACGTTTTTCACGAGCGTGAACATTTTTCACGAGGCACATCATGTCTCCCAACAATTTTTGGTTAGTTTCCTTTTGTTACCGTCTAATAAAAGAATAGAAGTTATTTTTCTTTATTGATATATTTTCCCTTTTGCCAATAAATTCAAACCATTAAACTTAAAATAAATGCTTTCTAAAATTGGTCATGAATGAATAGAAAATTTCTTGCGAAATTAAAATAAATTTAGATTGTCTTCAAAATATTTCTCAATGCTAGACCCACAATTTTCTAAAAGAAACTTTTGTGGTGTGGTGGTGATTGTCAAAACAGTAATCTATTCCGCCGTGAGTGTTTTTTTACAAGGCACATCATGTCGTCCAACAAATTTTTTAATTGAACGATTAGTTTTTCTTTTGTTACGGTTGGAGAAATTCTTTTTTCTTTATTGCAATTTTTTTGTCCATAAATTTAGATGATTAAACTTAAAATGAATGATTTCTAAAATTGGTCATGAATGACAATAATTCATGTGGTTAATTAATGATGTTTGTTTGTTTGTTTTTTTTATTATGGATATATATATATATGTGTGTGTGTATTTGATTATTTATCTGTTTCACTTGCCACAAATTTTGATATACAATTTTTATGAACTTTTTTTCATAAGTTTTTGCATGTTTCTCCCTATGTGTCTATCGATCTCACAAAAGATGGAAGTGTTTATTTGATTTAAGTGTTTTTTTATCGTATTACTTTTAGTGTTGGATTCAATTTAGGGGCTTATTGTTTTTTTCTTATAAATTACTTTATTAAATTTAGGGATACATTCTTATTTGGTCTATTTATTTAATTTATTATTTTCTAAAACTTCTATTGACTCACTTTCTTTATTTTGCATTAAGATGGAAAACTATAGGATAAAGAAGAATTGGAAGTCAAGTATGTACATTTTCTCTGTTGGAGATTTCATAGATTAAGATCTCTATCCAATTTGATTTTTTTAATGTAATTGTAATGAATTTAATAAAAATAGAAAACAAAGATATGGAGGGAGGGCGAGAAATTTAGGGGTAAGAAGGAGATATAGAGAGAGGAGAAAATTAGTAAGAAGTAAAATTGATTAAATCTTCTTAATTTTAAAAAGCAAAAATTTCATCTTTCTCCTTTTTGTTAATTTAATACAAGGTAAGTTGTTGAGTGTTCTTTACTCTCAAGTTAATGAAGTAAGATAACAATTTAATTATATTCATTTTTTGATATTCTTACCTTCTTAAAAAAGTGTATGCTACTTGAGATTTATAAATTACATTAAAAATAATAATTATTAGCTTTTATCTAAATCAAATAAAGAGAGAGAGAGATTTTGTGAGATTTTTTTAAATGAAATATTTTAAAGAGTCACATAAATGTTAAATTTATAATAATGAGACTTGTGGAGAAAAAAAATGGTTTGAGGTTTTATTTTTAAAATTTTTAGATGAAGTATATGTTTTCCTTTTTTAGATATAGCACAATATTAAAACGGTTGGTAATAGTATCCTTAACAACAAAATTTCGTTTTTTTTTTCTTTGGCATCATTTTAGCATATAAAATCCAATCAATATTTGAAATAGACTCAAAATAAAATAATAATTTATGTTAGATAATAAAACACATCTACTAAAAATTTTATGGACAAAAAAAATATAGAATAATTTTAGAATTTTGTAGAACTTAGAAGTTAACAATTGGAGCAACTCGAGAAGTGGACAATGAAAAATGTTAGAGTATTTTAATAAATATCATTATATCTTAATACATTAAATATTATTTATATCCTATATTTACATGAAAATTAATATTTATAACCAATCATGCTAGATCATAGATTGAAGTCGATGAGAGATAGGAAAAATGAAAAGAAAGAAGTGATGGAAGGAGATAAATGATTTTTATCCATATAGTGACGGTAAGAACATTTTTTAAACGTTTTCAATGTCAAAGATATTAATGCAACTTTGAAAAGTTTGTTTATATTCTAAAATAAGGTAATAACAGTTTTCGTTTATATGCTAATGATTAGAATATTTTGATTCTTTTGTTTAAGTGTAAGTGTATTAATGAAAATTTTTAGAGTTCAATAATATTTTTTTAATACAAAGTATTAAAAATTATGATATTTATGGTTTTTTTTTTTTAAGTTGACATAATATTATTAGAACTCTTGAAAGTATATGAATATTTTTAAACAAATACAATTTCGTAGATATTTTCTATAATTTAACAAAAAATAATTAATTTTTTCGTATTCAAGAATTAACCAAGATATTCTAAAAAATTGGGTAACGAAATTATTATTATTATTATTCCATTTCATATGAGTGGTGATGTATATGAACTATGCAACTTGGTGGAGGAGATTGTCTCCTTGTCTAAGGGTGTCCGAGTTGTGTCTTTCACCTAGTGTCCGAAATCGGTGAATGAAACGACGCACCG
Source organism: Benincasa hispida (assembly GCF_027475165.1). Lineage (NCBI taxonomy): Eukaryota > Viridiplantae > Streptophyta > Magnoliopsida > Cucurbitales > Cucurbitaceae > Benincasa > Benincasa hispida. The sequence goes on along the minus strand of NC_143481.1, from coordinate 65,923,832 downwards.
GTAGCGGTATCTTACGGTGATTTTGGGGTTAGTTTCTCATATGGCGGTGTCTTACGGTGATTTTGAGTCTAGTTTTGTTGATCTATCTTCTTCCTTCTTTAAAGAAGCTAATAAGAGGCCGTTTGATAACGTTCTCGTTTTTCGTTTCCCGTTTCTAGTTCATTTGTTCATTATTCATTGTTCACTATTCCTTGTTTCTTATTTTTTAAGAACATAGAATATGTTTGATATTTATTTATGTTTCTAGTTTATTGGAAAAAAAAAACAAAAAACTTGTTTGATAATCATTTCTCGTTTCTTGTATTTGTCTCTCCCATTTTCTCTTATTCTATAATTTAAATATTAATTAATTTTGTAAAATAAAAGATATATGGCATGTACTAAAATATAAAATAAATACTTATATGACATTTACATTATCAAATATACATAAGTCTTCATGCAAAATTGATAACAATATTACAATTGTTTTTATTATTCATATGCAGCTAAAATTTGATTTGCAATATTATTTTTTAGTCAAGTTATTTTTTTAAATGATGTCAATTAAATCCAACTAAATTATATTATTATGTAATTATCGTAAATGTAAAATATTGAAATGAATCTAAATGAATGTTTTGCTAAACCAAATTTATATATTATAAAATTTTAAATGGCCTTGTAAGTACTAAAAGAATAAATAATTTAAGTTTAAAATAATATAGGAACATAAACATTACAAAATTTAAAATTAATATTTAAATAGGCATATTGAAATTTTGAATTTTAAAAATCAAAACAATGTATAAATTTAAATATTGGAAAATTCAAAATTTACAAATCCAAATTAAATTGACAAATAAATATAAAAAGTAAATAAAGAAAATTAATAAAAAATTAATAAAGAAAAGTAATAAAAATAAAATAAAGAAATATAGATAATAAAGAAATATAAAGAAGAGTAAAAATTGTTCAACCCAAGATTCAAACCCAGGTCTGTGCTATTATTTTTGATACTTGAGGTACACATGCTTCAAGTATAATTAAATAAAAATGAACGCCGTTGTTCCCAAATTCGACCCTATTCTTAAAAATGTTTCTCAAATTTTAAAAATAGGAACAATTATCAAACAAAATCATTTTTTAAAGAATAAAAAACATAAAATAAGAATTTTGAATGTTATCAAACGAAATCTAAATATTCTTTTAGATTGCCTGTTTAATTCTCTTCTACTATTTGTGAAGAGGCTTGTGTACCGGTCCTATTTAATTTATAATACTTCTTTCCCTGAAAAAGAAAATTGGGTACCAAAATGTTTATGTATTTATTTTGTTTTTAAATTTGTCTTGATGTACTAAAACTGCGTCGTATCGAAGCAAAATGTTACACGTTTGTTTACACGTGCGGTGTGGCATTGGGGTTAAACCAGACCCAGCGCAATTCTTCCAAACGAGCGCTCAATCCCGCCGCTTATGGCCAACAGCAGACGCGACGATCCGACCCGCACCCGATATTTCGTCTCAGAATCGGCCCGATTTCCAAATTTCCCCTCGTGGGTTCGTGATTTTCCGACTCTTTCTGCTGAAACTCCATCTTTTCAATCTAGATTTCAGTGTGGTTGCAATATTTCATTTATTTTAATTTTGTCTCCCAATAGTAAGATAATTGAAATGGATGGAGTGGAGCGTGGAGCTTTGAAGTTTGGTGAAGGGAAAATTCTATCAATTTCTGCATGTTGTTTCTTTTCTTGTTCTTGCATCTTTCTGTTTACTACTATTCTTGCTTTTGCATCTACTATTTTATGCAGGTTATTTTGCATTTGTATACCGAATTCCTGTTTGTTCCTATTCTTTGGATTTTAGAGCTCGATTTTATGCTCTCATTTTTATATGCTTGTTCGTCTTGATCGTTTTATTTTGGTTCAAGGATAAGAATTAGGAGACATATATTTGATTTCTTTCCTTACTTTCTTGATTTTAGTGCTCGATTATACGCACTTATTTGGTTTCTTGATTTGGGAACGGGTCTTTTTCCACAATTTCAACTGTAGTTAAGAAAACAAAGAAATTCATAGGTGGAACTGGAAGTAATTTTTAAGATCTTAATTTTCAAAAATAAAAAAACCAAAAACTAAGGCCCATTTATTAACTATTTTGTTTTTGGCATTATGATTTTGAAAATTATGTTTGTTTCCATACAGTTTTTTATATGTTCCCCACCTTCCTTAAACACACATTTGAATTTTAAGCAAGATTTCAATAACAAAATCAAGTTTTCAAAAAATAATTTATTTATTTATCCCCCCCCCACAAAAAAAAAAGAAAGCCATGGCTTGGTTTTTAAAAGCATGATTTAAAAAGTAGTTAATCAAGAAAACTAGATGGAGAAGTAATGATTGTGAACTTAATTTTCAAAAGCAAAATGAGTTACCGAATGGGGTCTAAATGATTATCAAATGGAGCTTAAACATTTAAAATTTCTATATTACCCAGGATTCATTTTTATTAGATTGGTGTTCGTTCTGAAGTTAATATTTTAACAGTTTAGAGTTTAACCATGATTTTAAAAGTAGTTAATAAATCAAGAAAACTAGAGGGAGAAGTAATGATTGTGAACTTAATTTTCAAAAGCTGAATGAGGTCTAAATGGTTATCAAATGGAGCTTAAGCATTTAAAATTTCTATATTACCCAGGATTCATTTTTATTAGATTGGTGTTCGTACTGAAGTTAATATTTTAACAGTTTAGAGTTTCAAAAAATGAACTTTGTACGTGTATGGTTTGCACTGCTTTTCTTGATTGTGTTTCATCTGATAAACTTGAAATTCTTCAAAACAAATGGAGTCTTGCTTGAAATGTTGCCAGTTCTGATAAATTTATGTTCATTTATTTGATGCAGTACGTTCACATTTGGTAAGCAATGAGTGATACTATAGACTTGACGGGGAATGGAGGTGTTGTGAAGACAATCGTAAGGCATGCCAAAGCCAATGCTAATGCTCCAACTGATGACCTTCCTCTTGTCGATGGTACTTTTTTCTTAGCAAAACTATGGTTTATTTTTTCACCGACATTACATTTACTAAATACTGAGACTGATAGTGATAGTATATGAGTAAAATTCAAGAGGAAGACTTCAACAAGTTACCTTTGAGCTTCGGTTACTTGGTGTTTCTGCCTGCTTTTCAAGTATCAATTGATAGATAGAAACTTCTCTTTTTGTCATTTAATTTCAGTTTCTTCCCGTGTGGATATACTTCATAATTACTTGGCTGTTGTGCTTTCATTCACACTGCTGCCCTTTGGTTGATGTGTGATTGACGTTCCCATGAGTTAGAGTTTACAACTGATTAACCTGCTTCTCTTTCAACAGATCTCCCTTCACTCCATTCCGCCCTGTTTATCCACCCCACCCCCCCGATAAGTACTTTAACTTTTTGTTCCTCCAAAAATTTTAGTTAACTTTTTCCATATGTTGAGTGGAGCAGTGCATTATGAAGGAACTCTAGCAGAATCTGGTGAAGTATTTGATTCAACTCGTGAGGATAATACCGTCTTCTCTTTTGAGCTTGGAAAAGGATCCGTGATCCAGGCTTGGGAAATTGCTGTCAAGACAATGAAGGTAAAAGGAAACATGCTTTCCATCAGAAATAAATGTAGCATTTTGTGCTGTTTTGTTTCCTTCTACATACTATTCTGTATTGTTCCAACAGGTTGGAGAGGTTGCAAAAATCACTTGCAAGCCAGAATATGCTTATGGAAGTGCTGGTTCTCCACCAGACATCCCACCAGAGTAATGTCCTTGCTCTTTCTTCTCCCACTTATTATAAACGAGACACCGGAGTTCCTAATGGCTTTATGATAATGTCTCAAATTCATTAATAGTATTTTGCTTTGACTCGGACTGGACCTTCCAGCCCCTATTTTCACTATATCTCACGAAGTAATAAGTTTGACATTGCAATTGCAATGGATAACTCTATTCGAATGGCTCTTGTATATGTGCTTCTCAATTTTAGTTGATAAATTCATAAGCCTCTGCCTCATTCTCATGCAGTGCAACTCTTATTTTCGAGGTGGAATTAGTGGCCTGCAAGCCCCGGAAAGGTTCAAGTCTAGGCAGTGTTTCTGAGGAAAGGGCCAGGCTCGAGTAAGAAATGCAGTACTTAAACAATCCACTCTTTTAAAAAATCGTCAGTAATAAGTTATTTCTTACAACATTGTTGAATCAGAGAATTGAAAAGGCAAAGGGAGGCTACTGCTGCATTAAAAGAAGAGGAGAAAAAGAAGAGAGATGAAGCCAAAGCTGCGGCAGCTGCCCGCATTCAAGCCAAGTTAGAGTCCAAGAAGGGCGGAAAGGGGAAGAACAAAGCAAAATAATGTTGGTACCCTGTCGCACTTGATGCTGTTACGATGTTAAAGATCAGTTAAACAAAATAAACGGGATGAAACTTTGAAGCCATGGGATTGTAATACATTTGAATTTGCTGCAGCGAATAGGATGATACAGTAAGATTGAGTGACGTTGCTTAATATTTTGATTTGTATGCTGAATGTTAACTTGTCATTTTCCTCTTAATTTCACTGATTAGCTAAGAATAAAATGACCCTTTTTACCGGCTTCTTTTTACAATATTACACAACAAATGAGCCAATATGTAGAAAATTTTCCTTGTAGTGTTTAGTTCTAGAGGTAACAAGTACTTTGCTAACAAGGATTGGAATAGTACATTGAAGACAGTGAAAGAACAAAACTCTGCTCACTCACAATGATCAGAGACTCTATCACAAATGATCAACTTCAAGAATACAATTAAATGGCTCGTCAGAAGTTCAAAGATACAGAGCGGCAACTGCAATTCCTGTAATGCCTCTACCCTTAACCTAATTACACCACGTCTGTTCATGTCCTCTGCTATTTAATGAGTTGTCAAGCATCGTTCGATATCCAATTAAACCATATAAGCATCAGTTTCCCCTTGCCCCTGTTCTGACCACCCGGACACCGCTCTAAATTTACAAACAGGGCATGTTCCCTGCTGTCGCAGCCACGGATCTATGCAGTTGGCATGGAACTACAATATCGAATTCAAGAATAACCAAATTCAAATTAAAAGAACTCTTGGAATTCTAGCAGGTAGAAGTTATATCAAAATTTAAGGAAAGAGGGACTGCAAGAAGCCTTCAAAGAAGACAGAGAAAACGAAACAACCAGGACAAGTAATAATAACAAAAATCCAAATTCCTGAATTTTAAACATGAAATATTAGTAACCATTTGTTTGGAAGGAAAGGCGGCATAGAGATAAGAGATTAACCTGATGTAAACATGGCAAACTACGTATGAGTTCACCAACATTTACTTGCTCCAAGCAAACGCTGCATGTGAGTTCATCCTCAGAGGTCTTGGTACTGCCAACTGCATTAACTAAATCTTGTCTCTTCTGCAATCAAAATTAAAGAAGAGTACGTGAAAATTGATAACTGATGAGAATAGTGTGTGGTATACAAATAATAAGCTAAAAAGCTGGAAAATTTTGGCCTTCTGTCTCTTTTCCGCACTATGTTTCCTTCTAAAATGAGTAATTATTGAATTTGTAATTTTCTAGACACCGTTGAAGGCCAGAATCAAACATGTAAGGCAAAAGTAACCTAATCGATACCTCGTTAGATTCTGAAGATGAAGCTTGCTGATTTACAGAGGGATCGCTGCATATAATTTAATGGAAACTTAATCTTAGTTTTTTTAGTACACATAGAGTACACACGTATCTTATCGTTGAAAAATCTCAAGAGTACAGAATATATGGCTTCCAATCAAAACTTAAAATAAAGCAACAGATACCCTAACTCATTCTGGAATGTAGAATAATATGACATCGATTACCTTTGAGGACCCGGAACCTTGTATTTATGAACGGGAAGAGCATTTATTTGTTCCTCACTCATAGAAGGTGTTGTCGGAGCATTATCAGAATCCAAAGCTCTCAAAGTTTCATAATCTGAAGGATAAAAGATATGGTTAATACAGCATCATCCATATAATGATGATAAGCTTGAAAAATAAAATAAAATAAGAAAAAGAAACCCAACAAATTTAAAATTTCATGGAGTACTATACTGTCCATCCCAACCATACTGCCAGGAGCAAGGTCAGGGTACTTTCTTTTCAACAATTGACAACATGAAAATCACTACTTCTATCCTCTTCGACTTCATGCATTTACGGCAAGCTTATCATGTCAGAACGTTACCAAAGAAGTCTGATCAACAAAAAATTCCCCAAATTTGGCTATGTAAGGAGTGAATTTCTAGCATTTTCAGAAACCCATATCAAAATGATTACACACTTCAGAATCTTGTCAAAGAAATCTGATCAATAAAGTTTCCCCAAATTTTGCCATGAAGTGGAAATTCAGTCTCAAATTCCCTCACACACGCGCACACACAGAGAGTTTATGCCACTGAAAATTGTTGCACTTTTTGGATTTGAACCATACCTAGATCATCGAATTCCCGATCTAGCAGAGCAAGTTGAAGCCTTAGCCCTTGTAAACGCCCTCTAGTTGCAAGTGCTATTGATGGTGGCATATGTAACCTCAATTCAGTGTGACCAAGAAGGCCACTGGCTGCCATAGCTCTTGCTTGGGCTTGAGCCTGAAGTTGTTGACAAGTTGCGTACATCCTTAATGTTGTAGCCATCAAAAAGACACCAAGCACAAGCCAGAGCTAAATATGCATGTTCAAAGGAAGAAAATGTAAAGATTCGTATCAAGGGTGAGAGAGTAAGACCAATCCACTACTTATTCACAGTGGAATATGAAACTTACCAGAAAGTTCGGTGACATCTGGTGAGAATTTAATATCATGAATAACAAAAGGACTGGAACAAAGTCAAGGAGTTAAAACAATGCAATAGATCAAAATCATCACATGAAACAGACATCTGTCTGTACATAGGTGACATGGTACCTGTGACGAGAAAGGCAAGCGAGTTTGAGTTAACGGGACGAGCTGCATGAACCCGCTGATTGTGAGCAGGAAAAAAAAAATCTTCAAATTAGAATCATAACTAGTGCAAAATATCTAGAAACTTCCAAGCATTGATATTAATAAGTCAAGAGTACGAAATATTGAGCATACCATTGCACGCCGTTCAGGTATAAATCCAGATAGACCATTTTCTATGTCTGGAACTCTTGTTCCACGGAAAACAAAACTCATGTCTGCAATAGTTGCAACAGCTAGTTGATTTTGAGTAATGTGAATCTACAGAATGAAAGTCATATGAATTTATGGCAATAATCTGCAGAACACGTAAAGAAAAAAGAAAGAGGCTCCAGTATCTCAATAGACAAACAAAACGATGCCTGCATATCCTTACCATGCTAACCCATCATTCTTAGCCCCGATGGATTATTCAACAAACAAATAACATGAGAATTGAAGTTTAAGGAATCAAAGATTCATATTAACCTAAACTTTGACGTTCCTTTAACCATATATAAATGTACAGATGTAATGTCCATGGCTAAACAATAAACCACTCATATAAAATATAATCATAAAATAATTTCAAAGAGTTTGAAGTTCTTGTAAGCATTGACATGTTCGTATACGGTACATCTAGTACATGTGCAATTCAACAAGAAGAGCATAAAATCCCCAATTAAATACTCCTTAGTTTTCAAATTCAATGCCTAATCCAAAGCCTCATTCAGGAGCTGACCATCTGCGTCATAAAGATTAGATAACTAAAATTCATTGATTCCTTCAGACAACATAGACGAAAATATATTAATCCTGAAAACCCTCAAGGAAAGGAACTGCATTGTCTGAAAAGTGAAAAGATATCCAGAAGTAGACAAGACATTTTTCCATCATTTGGGCATCCAATGAAACCAAAGGACTGTAAGAAGAGTGTCCTCAAACTCAAGTGCATACAGACATTCAATATTTAAAAGATTGAGGTCTCCACTAAAATGCAAATGCTCAACTTCGAAATCAGAACTACTGGTCGATTGTACCAGATCAGCTTCGAATTCTTTTCATCTAAACTCCCAATTGTCGACATTCACAGCCAACCCCCACAGATAATCAAATGCAACGAAAACATTATTCGATAAACAGAATCAGACAGACGCAACAATTCTACAGCCCTATAACTACAAGCTTGGATGACAGTTAAACAAGTGAAATTCAAACGATAATAACAATCACTCAATCAAACAACCCAGAAACGAAATACCAAGAAATAGAAGGCATAAGAGAACAGGGATCAGCAAATAATCTAACCCGAACGATCCTTGATAAGGGAAATCCGAGACTTACAGAACAGAATCGAGTAAATGGGGTTGATTGTGTAGGTCTAAAAACGACAAGGATTGCTTTGAGTCGAAAAGTTTTGATGATGGGGTCTCTTAAAATTATGCGAAAGATGAAAAACCCGGCTGTGGTATGACGATGGAGAAGATGAGGGAGCGAGTCGAGTGAGGGAGGTGACTCGGACGCGTTGAGTTGCTTTGTGACCCGTCTTTCGCTTGGCTTCCTACTAAAGGAGGCTTTGGTAAAACGAGTTGAATGCTCAAAACGACGTAGTATTTGTTGGTTTGGTCAAATTCTAACGTCTGCTTTTACTTCTCTAATCTCTAGACTTTTCTCAAGCGTTACCGAACCGCTCATGCTCTCATATCATTTTATACCTAACTATGATTTTGTCAATTTAATTATTTATCTTTAAAAAAGTTTCCATTTTAAGAATTATAAAAAAATCGTCTTATAATTCCATATTTCGGCACATTTTTATTTAAATTTAATAATGGGAAGATGATAATTGGATGATTGACTTTTTAAATTGTAACGAGTTTTTTTATCCATTAGATCAAGTTTATATTGATATTATTAGACATATTAATCAATATAAATAACAACTAAAGCATAAAAGGCGAATTAATTTAGGGATTACTTGGGTTGATTAATAAAACAAGCTTTAACACGTGCATGCGTTAATCTCATAAAAAGTAGCAACAAATAACCTACTAAGCAATAGACGTAAAAGTTTTACGGATTGAATAGATATCTTTCCTCTATGTTATATTGGGTATTTACCTGTGTAAACATAATTAGTTTTCTGGACTAGTTTTTGTTACGAGTTGTAAATTATTGGTTAGCAAGCTATGTAATCTTCATCTATATATATAACGAGAGTTTTTCCTCATTATCAATAAGATGGATGAATGAGTTTCTCTTATATCCTAATATGTTATTTCAATATAGGTGTTTAATAATAATCAATTTCATTATTTTGAACGTGTATAAGGTAAGGAGTGGTGTGAAGTTTGAAAAGTTGTGAACTCTTAGGGATCCACGATATAATAAATTAATAAGTATAAATTTGATTTTTTTTAGTTGTGGGTCCACGAACTCCTTGTGCCAACCAAGAAATAGAGTTTACAACTTTCTACTCCCCACTGAGCAAAGAAGTCGAGGAACGAAGATGTTTCTCTATTAATAGCACCCCTAACCACAACTCATCCGTTGATTCTTCAACATCAGTCGATTCAGACCTCCACTTAGTTTCACCTAAGCTTTATCTTGGTCATGGATAGATCACCTAGGTTCGGGTCCCCGCCTCGCTCCCTTTGAGGGTATACTCGGAAGGGTCACTGACGCTAATGTTCCACTTACTACCATATCTGAGGTCGGAGCCTACTCTATTCCCAGCGTAGTCTCTTTCGATGAGGTAAGACATGTAGGCAGATCAACTCATCAAGTTCCCATTGAAATAGCATCTACACAAGGAAAAGCACTTGTCGTTCTTTGGTTATTAGGGGTGTGCCAAAAACGTCTGAATCAAACCTGAAACCGACACGGGTGGGTAGGTAGAGAACACCTAGGGGCACAAGACAACTCTCTTTAAGGAACTTGGCAAAATAGCCCCATAACTTCGGGACAAGGGGTGCCTCCTCATAGAGGGGGTCATAGTGACCAGGCCCGGGCGATTGTTTACCAAAAATATAGGTCTCCACAAAGTCGTAAGACCATGTATAGGGGCTAACGCCTACCCAATGCTAGAAGGTCAAGGAAGTTAGTGACCCGATGATAGGAGAGCCAGCAACCGAAGCCCCAATGAACGACGACTGTAACTATAACGGTCCTAAGGTAGCAAAATTTCTTGTCGGGTAAGTTCCAACTCGTACTAAAGGCGTAACGATCTGGGCACTGTCTCGGAGGGAGGCTCAGTGCCGATAGAAGAGTCATGAAAATAAAAGAAGAAAAGAGTCAAAATTCGAGATCGGAGATCAGGTTTTTTCTCAAGCTATCTCCGTAGAAGGGAATACTATGATTTGGCAGGAAGGGTAAGCTAAACCAAGATATACATGACCTTATGAGATAGTAGAACGGATCGGACCTGCAACATACAAATTAGCCCTACTATTCGGAGTTATCTAAGATACACGATGTTTTCCATGTATCTATGTTAAGGAAGTATGTATTGGATCCTTCACACGTTTTATAAGTTCAACCAGTGCAGTTGAAAGAAAATTTATCATATTAGGAAGAACTAGTGCAGATTTTGGATAGGAAGGAGCAAATGCTGAGAAACAAAATTATCCCACTAGTAAAAGTACTGTGGAAGAACCATGAAGTAGAGGAACCTCCGTGGAAGGTTGAAGTGCAAATGAAAAGTAGATACCCACATCTCTTTGTATGAGGAAGCTTAAGGCAAATTTTGAGGACGAAATTTTTAGGGGAAGGTGATAGCTCTAAAAAAGAGCTATAATTACTAGCTTAATAGGTTCATTAATAGATTTTACGTGTTAATTATCCTATTTTGTAGATACTGAGAAACCAAGAGATAAAATTGACCATTTGATTAGAAATGTGGTTAATTTGAAGTAATTTGGAAGTAATTTGAACATTTGGGCTTCAAAGGAGGAGAAATGACCAAAGTGCCCCTGATTGTAACGTCTCAACCCTCGCTCAACACTTTAACGCAACGTTGTAAGACAGTAGGTGTTGGGGTTGATGCCCTAAATCTCATAGGGTCTTATAGTTTGTAATTGTAATGTACAAACATATTATTTATTTAATAAAATATATGATTATTATTTCATTTTTAGTTGCATTAACCACAAACCAATAAACTAAGATCCAAAGTTATCTTGTAGCTTAAACATGTAGTAGAGACATATGGTGGATAATGTTTAAGTGATAACTTAAATGGTCTATAGTAGATGGATTGCTGGATACCTTATCCTGGTGATACTACGAGTATGGCTTGCTTTGTAGATGTTACAATCGTTGTAAATTGCTACAAATGATATGATCTTGATCATTCATATGGAGATATGTGAGCGGGGATATTCTATACAAAGGAGTTTATATAAGACCATACCACAAAATGTTTAGTCTCATTATATAACGCCGTTCATAATAGAGACTTACATTTCATCAGGATGACCATAGGTAGTAACATAATCTGAATCCTGAGTGAGTTGTGAACTCCTACCTATGAAAGTGGTCCTTTGATTTGTATGGGTGAGAGTGACCAGATCACTGACTCAATAAGCATAGCATTTTGGGGATTTGTCTGATTGGGTAGTTGGGAACACAGCTATATAAGAAGGAATTCACCCATTCCCCCACATCGGGGTAAGTAGATAAATTGCTCCCTTAAGGGCTGATTTCGGGGCTTGAACAATGTGGCGTCACACCATTTCCTGGCCCGAGAGGGGTTTGGTCATAGTTAGACTATGATTTATTATTCATTAGAGGAATATGTGGTACTTATGGAGTTAGATGTAACTGAAGGGACAAAACGATAATTTTGGCCTAGCTGTACTTATGATCATTTTGTGAAGGGTCATCATACTATTGACTAGTTATCCAATGGACATAGAAGTATATCTGTAGTGCGAAAAGTGCAACTGTCAGTCTTCAGTAGAGTGTCCGACAATTAACATATGGTGAGTAATTAATTAAAGGAGTTTAATTAATTGTTTACGTACCGTTTGAGCTTCAAACTACAGGTCCATGAGGTCCCCCTGAGAATCAGTTTTTGGATTAATTTGAATTATTCAAATTAATTGAGGGAATTAATTATATATGATATAATTAATTTAATTGTAATTATATATGATATAATTACTATAATGTATTTGATACATTATAATATAAAGTTTACTTGAGAGGAAATAAATATTTGAATATTATTCAAATATTAATTATGTGAATTGAATTCATATAATTAAATTTAATATAAATGTGATTTATATTAAACATCATTGGTGAGAGAGAATTGAAACTATAGGTTATATTATATTTGATACAATGTAGAAACTATAGGTTATATGTTATATTTGATATAATATATAGTTTAATATATATTATGTGATAAGGTAGTTATTATATAAATATATATTAAATAATTTATTAAAATAAATAAATAAATAAATAAATTTAATTTATTTTTTAAAAATAATTATACGAGGGAGTTGTAACTCCCTTCCCCTTCTCTCTCACCCAATACGTGATAGTGGGGTAGTGTGGATCATCTTCTTTGGTGTGTGTTTTACAGAGAACAACACAAAAACATCCCCTCTCTGATAGAATATATTAACATGCAACAGAGAAAATCAGAATCAATAAGCACTTTAATTATACTTAATTTGAGTTTAAAACATGCTTCAAAATAACTATTACAAAAGAGGGTTTGCTGAACACAATACCTTTGATGAATTCTCTTCAACACCAACTGAGTTCCATGTGAATGTACTTCAAGCTACAAGTAGACCACCACGAAGATCTTCTCTACTATTCTCTTGCAAAGATTGTGTGGTGAAAACACTAAATTGAGCTGAATTTTAGGAATATATAAAGAGGGTTTAGAGGGTTACGATTTTTACAGAGTTCTTGAAGGAGTTCTTGAAAGCTTGATCTCATTATTGAGCCCAACACTTTAATTTATAAAGCTTTCATCATGCAAATTCATGCTTTCATGAAGGCCAATTCCTACTTCATGGAAAAAATGGAATTGGATGAATAAGGTGCCTTGCACCATAGTAAAGATTTCCAACTTTTTAGAAATCTCCACTTTGAGTTTTCAAAATAGTTTTGTTTTCAAAAAATTAGTTTTTCAAAAATTGATTTCTAAAACCAATTTTTAAATAAACTCATTAATAAAATTAATTTTAAATAAAACTAATTAATTAAATCTTTTAATTAATTTTGTTAATTTGATATCTAATATTAAATTAATAAAAAATGGAATTGGATGAATAAGGTGCCTTGCACCATAGTAAAGATTTCCAACTTTTTAGAAATCTCCACTTTGAGTTTTCAAAATAGTTTTGTTTTCAAAAAATTAGTTTTTCAAAAATTGATTTCTAAAACCAATTTTTAAATAAACTCATTAATAAAATTAATTTTAAATAAAACTAATTAATTAAATCTTTTAATTAATTTTGTTAATTTGATATCTAATATTAAATTAATAAAAAACTAATTCCACTATAATGAGATTAATTTTATACAATTAACATTTAAATCATATGTTAAACATTAATCAATCCTCTAATTTCATTTAATTTCGAAAAAAACCAAACATTTATATTGTATTGAATACAATAAATAGAAACCCTAATATCAAATCTCATCAAGATTACTCAATTTATTAATCAAAATTCTAAGCTAGTAGAGGGACCTTATGGACTTACAAATCATGAGCTCCAACGATTTGTAATTAATTGGTTAAACTCTTTAAACCAAATTAATTACTATTAGTTAACTACCCCAAGACATTCCACTATAGCTCGATAGTTGCACTCTCCTCACAGTAGATATATTTCTATCCATTTTAACCATAATCGAAAAGTCAATCCTTCATAGATTGTTCCTATTTATAGCTGGGTCAAAGAATATCGTTTTACCCTTGTAAATATATTTTATTCCTTAAGCTCCCACTGATCCTCCATTGAACAATTGATTTATAGTCCAACTTATAAACCATAATCCTCTCTTCCATGAGAGGGCGGGGCCTCCTTGTTCAAGACAAGGCATCAACGCTTAAGAGAACGACCCATCTGCTAACCCCAAATTGGGTATGAGTGAGTTCCATATTACAAAGTTATGTCCCTTGCTATCTATCCGGTCTTATCTCCAAAATGGGAGACTTATTGGGCAGTGCTATTGGACTACACTTACCTATGCAGATCAAAGGATAATCCCAAATAATCAGGAGTTCATAGTTAGTTCAGGATTAAGATCGAGTTACCCTAGGTCATTGAGTTTGAGATAGCCAGTTTTAACATTAAACGGTTATTAGAAAGAAAAGTGACTATTTCAAGGTCCGGTCTTATGCAAACACATTGCACATGATGCCCCCACTCACATGTCTTTACATGAATGATTTTCGGATCACATCATTTGTATCATTATACAAAATGGGTCGCATCCAATAGTGTCACCAGGATGAGGTACCTAATCTCACCCGTATACTTATAGACCATTTTGGCTACATACTAAAACTTGATCCATTTTTATGTCGCCACATAAAGTTAAAGTATTCATGTTATAACCATGGATTCGTTTATTGGATTTTCATAAAAGGATGCAATATCAATAATAATTTATTGAATAAAAAACTCAAAAACATTTTTATTGATAAATAGAATATGTTAACAACATTTGCGAACTGCGAGTTTAGGACATTCCCAACACTCTCCTTCTCCTCTCTACTCTATCACACTCCCTCTTCCAAAATAACCAAAGCACATACTCCTCCTGAATTTTCATCCCAGAGAATACCGAAGTAGCCATCGAGGTGGTGTTTGTTTGTTCGAGGGAACACATTGAAGAACGATCTTCAAAGGTAAGGGTTCTCAAACTCATTTATTCTTCTGTATTCTATTTTTTAGCATGATTTTTTTAAAATGCATATTCTTTTTCTTCCATTGTAAAATCTAAATTATGTGAAAATTGGATGGGACGATTCGCTTTTGCTCAAAGACCTGTAATCGGGATCCTTCAATTGGTTTTGGTCCCAATTTTTCTTAGTTTTCTACAATTGTTTTTTACAGTAAAGGTGGGATTTAGCATTCTTAGTTCATATGATGAATTCTATATTAAATGTTGTTTTCATTAATGGCCGTTTCGGGATTTGGCAATATAGATTTATCGTTTTATTTACAAAATTATTTTGTAAGAGCCCATGTTTTTAGGGCATTAATTTGCGATCGTGTCTATAATATCTGTTGTTGAGTTGTTTGTGGAGTTCTCGATTGAATTCTGGAGAAAACGAGGCGAAATTTAGTGTTGTTTCGATGGAGTTCGAAGCAATACAGTGGCCGATTGTACTGTAGCGTCGCAATGCTGTGCCCTAGCATTGCAACGCTACGATGTGGAAGACATAGATTTTCTCCATAGCGTCACGATGCTCTGAGACGAAAAGGATACATGGTCCAACTCTGTTTCGTGCGCGGTTCATGGTCTGCTAGTCCGGTTCGGTTTGGGTATTCTCCGATTCAAGTTTTTTTTTATTCTTCTGGATCGGTTCGTCGCTGGTTCGAGCAGTTCACGGTCTGGTTTGGGTGGTTCAAGTTCTGGTTCATTTTTTTTAACTAGATGGATTTTTTTTTGTTATAGTTAGATTTAAATTTCTTTTAGGTGTCCAATCCCGATTCGTTAATTGCTTTTAAATTATGTATGTGTTGTATGATTTTTTTTTTTTTAATATTATATGCCATAATGTATGCCATATAGTATAAAATCCCACCAGAGATTATGCATTTAATTTCATGCATCATGTTATATTATAAATGTTGTGATATATCTAGATGCATGATTTATTCTATAGCATGCTCATGTATCATATAATATAAATGTTATAATATATGCATGCATGCATTAATAACATATCCATGCATCATCTATATTACAAGTGTTATAATATATGGTTGAATGTATGTATGAATGCCTTGGGTTTTATGTCCTAAAACCCATGGTTTGTAAACATTAGAACTTATTCTGAGAATTCGATAAAGTTGTTGAATATATTGTTTTTTAGAAATCCAATAAACCTAAGTCCCTTGACTATTATATGAGTACTTGAACTTTATGTGGAGATATACAAGTGGATCAGGTTCGAGTAAATAGTCAAAATGATCTATAGTATATGAATAAGATTGGGTACCTTATTTTGGTAACACTATTGGATGCGGCCTACTCTGTAGTTGTTACAAAGTATTGTAAAGTACTACATATGAAGTGATCCTAATTCGTGCATGTTGAGACATGAAGAGTGGGGGTGTCCTGTGCAAATGAGTTTTGTGCAAGATCGGACCACGAAACCTATCACTCTTACTTTATAACGGTATTTACTGTTTAAGACTGACTATTTTGAAGCGATGACCTAAGTAACTTAACCTTAATCCTAAGCTAACTATGGACTCCTGTTTGTTCGGGATTATCCTTTGATCTACAAACGTGAGAGTAGACCAATTGCCTCTACTCAATAAGCTTACCACTTTGGGGATAAGACCGGATGAAGAGCTGGGAACATAGGATGCAAGAGGGAATTCACTCCTACCTGATTAGGGTTAGTAGAGAGGTTGTTCCCTTCAAGTGCTGATTCTGGGTCTTGAACAAGAGGCCTCACCCTCTCATTGGCCTGAGAGGGATTCAATTTGATGATTGGATCACAAATCAATTGTTCATTAGGGGATCAATGGAACTTAAGGAATAAGAGGTAATTTCGGAGGTAAAACAGAGATTCGACCCAACTATTATTACGAGCAACCTGTGAAAGGTTAACTTACTAATCATGGTTATATCGAGTGGACATAATATATCTACAGTGAGGGCAGTTCAGCTATGGAATTTAGTGGAATCACCCATTAGTTAACGTATGGGGGTTAGATCGGTCTAATGAGTTTACCCGATTAATCTCGGATCGTTGGAGCCCATGATCTGTAGGTCCACGAGGTCCCCCTACTAGCTCGTAAATGGGTAAGTTTTAGTGTAGCTTGAGAAATTAATTTGAAACGTTCAAATTGAACAAAACAAGAAAATAAATATTTAAATATGATTTAAATATATGAAGATGATTATTGTGCAAAAATTAATTTAAGAAAATCAATTAAATTTATTTAAAAGTCATTTTGTGTTTTAAAAAGAAAATGGAAAAACGTTTTGCATGGTTGCACAAAATGGAAAAAGAGTTTTCTCCATTATCATCATCTTTATGCTCACATACAAACCATTATCTTCTCTAAATTGATTCTCCAAGTATGAGTTGCAAGTCATGCACTCCATCACTTTGCATGTTCATCTAAATATATAAAGAAGATTGGAGTTGTTGGAGAAGAAAAAGAAGAAAAAAGGAATACATAAGTTTGAGAGAAGAATTATGGTGAAGAAGAAATTGCCTTCTTCAATTTTGCTGCTGTGAGCTTTTTTTTGTTTTTCAAATTTTCAAGCTATTCTTGAGTCCCACAACTCTGCCTAAAGCTCCAAGAACATAGTAGGGAAGGCTTTGAAGTGGTTCACGTTGATATCAAGTGAAGACAACAACTGAACAAACGTTTTTCTTGGAGAGTTCATCAAAGGTATGTTCTGAAAACCCATTTTTTTATGAAGAGCATGCTTTAGTTTTTGCCAAAATTAGTGAATTAGAATGCTTATGGATTCTTGATACTTCCGTTGCATGTTGTTTACTCTTAGAGAATGATTGTTATAGTTTATTTCATTACCTTAATTATATAATTGTTATATATGTTAGTAATGAAATTAATTTGCATGAAGCATGATACTACCTTAGGTAACTTATAAATGTTATAATTTACTAAGTAGGTCAATTACATGCAATATATGATTTTAATTTATTTCATTTATTTATAATTGTTATAACTAATTGAAATTTAGAAATTAAAATCAATAAATCAGAATTTCATGCAAACCTTATGTTAAAACCATTTTTTAAAATTGTTTAAAAATATTATTCATATAGGCCTAACGTCACTTTTCTAATGAGATCAGAATTTTAAGTTTAAACTTTTAATCGGTTTAATAGGATTAAATTGATTCTTAATTAAAAGATTAACATTGTAACAAATGTATCTATAAGGGACCTCTTGTCTAAGGTTTGTTCTGTCTAGGTTGGGGTATTTAAGTTGATGGAAACGTAATACCCCTACTTGGGAACTTACCTGGAAAGGTGAATTAGATAGATTTGTTATAAGCATGTAATGTTTGATTAAAGTTTGTTAAAGTTTTAATAAACTTTAATCAAAATTGTTTAACTATCCAACGTAATTGTTGTTTTTGGGCAAATTAAACAATCACTTAGTTAAAATCAATAGCCGGATTATCCTAAGTTAATTAACCCTAGGTAAAACGCTTAGTGGGAGGAAAATGGGTATATGATATTTGATTTTTCTCTTCACGTTTCTCCCTAAAAGTTCACAATGTGAGATCTATACTCGGCCTTGAGGCACCTTAAGTGTATCCCTGTGGATGGTGTTTGTATAGATCAATATCAAGGTAAATGGAGAGAATGTTTATAGTAAGTGAGAGTGGGACGTGTGACAACACATCCCTTGGTCTCTCTCATTAGTTTGAAGTAAAGTTTCATGCACGACCTCGTGGCACCTTGAGTGTCCCCCTACGGATTGCATTTTTGCACGACACTTTATTCAAACTCCAGAAATGGATAGGGTTACTTTAGTTTCATGCTCAAATCGGTTCTTCTCTATG
Organism: Benincasa hispida; assembly: GCF_027475165.1. NCBI lineage: Eukaryota > Viridiplantae > Streptophyta > Magnoliopsida > Cucurbitales > Cucurbitaceae > Benincasa > Benincasa hispida. The sequence goes on along the minus strand of NC_143481.1, from coordinate 65,905,097 downwards.
GTTGGCTCATTGGGGCGAAATTTTAGAATCTAAAATGAGGGGTTACACTTACAAGAAATGTTAAGTGAGTCTAACAATTTCTGGACCGAACAATGATGACTGATAGTTACAGTAGCAAGGAGTTGTTCTATTTATTGGTTGAGATTGTCTAATTTCAATGAAGGGGCACCTGATCACCCTACATGTGGCTTTTTTCCTGTCTCACTAAAGTATCATTCCAAAATAGATATCATTTAGTGTACATTAGATTATTTTGCTAAAATTGATTGGTTTTACTAAGTGGTTTAATGCAAAGAGACTAATATAAATAATTTGTATGGTTTCAGCCAACTTATTCATAATGACTTCCGCAACTCTTAATTTGCTCGCCGCTAAAAAATTAATAGGAAAAAATTATACGTCATGAAAAAATACAATCAACATAATCCTAATCATCGATGACCTCCGCTTTGTCCTAATGGAGTTTTGTCCCCATTCCAGCTCTAAATGCTACTCGAAATGTTCAAGAAGCATACAAGCGATGGACATGGGAAAAGGAGAAGGCCCAAGCGTATACCTTGGCAAGTCTTTCAGAAGTCTTTGCCAAGAAGCATGAGCCCATACTCATGACCTATGAGATCATGGAGTCCCTAAAGGAATATTCGGACAACCATCCATACAACTCAAGCACGACGCTCTCAAACACATCTTCAATGCCCGTATGGAAGAAGAGGCATCTGTTTGAGAACATGTTCTCAACATGATGATCCATTTCAACGTGGCGGAGATAAATGGGTCCATCATCAATGTAGCCAATCAGGAGCTTCATTATGGAATCTTTACCTTAAAGTTTCCTACAGTTCCGTAGCAATGCTGTTATGAACAGGATTGATTACAACCTGACCACCTTGCTCAATTAGCTACAAATCTTCCAGTCCTTGATGAAAACCAAGGAACAAAAGGGTAAAACAAATGTTGCTTTATCCTCTAAGAAGTTCCATAGAGGTTTAACCTCTGGGACGAAGTCTGTGCCTTCTTCTTTCAGTATCAAAAAGTGGAAAAAGAAGAAAGGCAGAAAGGGGAAAGCTAATGTACCAGCTGCTGCCCATAAGGGCAAGAAGGCCAAGGTTGCAAAGGGAATTTATTTTCATTGCAACCAGAAATACATTGGAAGAGGAACTATCCCAAATACTTGGCGGAAAAGAAGAAGACCAAATAAGGTAAATATGATTTGCTTGTTTTGGAAACCTATTTAGTGGAGAATGATGATTTGGCTTGGATAATTGATTCGGGCGCCACTAATCATGTTTGTTTTTCATTTTAGAAAATTAGTTCCTAGCAGCAAATGAAAGCTAGGGAGATGATGATTCGAGTTGGAACTGGACATGTCATCTCAGCTGTGGTAGTGGGAGGCCTCCAGCCGACTTTACAGAACAAATACATTTTACTAAAAAATGTATATGTAGTTCTTGGTTTGAAGAGGAACTTAATTTCTGTAAAGTGTTTGTTAGAAAAATTATATTGTATTCATTTCTCTGTAAATAAAATGTTTATTTCAAAGAATGGTGTTAATATTTTTTCTGCAAAGTTGGAAAGCAATCTTTATGTGCTAAAACTATTAGCAACTAAAGCCCTTTATAATACTGAAATGTTTAAAACTACAGTAACTATAAAAAAAAAAAAAAGACTTAGAATTTCTCCTCAAGAAAATGTTCAACTTTGGCACCTGAGATTACGATACATCAATCTCAATAAGATTGAGAGGTTGGTGAAGAATGAACTTCTAAGCAAGTTAGAAGAAAATTCTTTACTGGTGTGTGAGTCATGCTTTGAAGGAAAAATGGCAAAAAGATCTTTTACTAGAAAAGATCATAGGGCTAAAGAACCCTTAGAGCTAGTACATTCATGATGAAACGAACACATGTGTAGCGGAAGAAAAACGGATCTAAAGTACTCTAATTAGGTTAATTACAAAGATAGGCATTCAATTGAAACAAATAAAAGAGGAAAAAGAATACAACCTTTGTAGATTTTGAATCTTCTCCAAATTAGCTCCAATCTCCTCACGAACGGTTCGTAGACCACCACAAAAGAATTTCCGACTATTCTCCGGCCTTAGAACAGGATGGTGGATCTGGTGAGTGATTAATTTGGAGAGGAAAAAGACCAAAACTTTGAGAGAAAAAAGGGGATGAGATTATCACATAATCTCATCAATTTTCCACAAAGGCCAAGAATTTTTAAAATTCATTAAACACTCCCTTTTAAAGACCATTAAATGGAAAACATGCAACTTTGAGTTTGATGAGAATTTGACACTAAAAAATTCACTAACTTAAAGTGGGATTTAGTCAGACTTGTGTCTTCAAATAAAGACAACACTTAGCCATGCAAGAGTTGGCATTTCCTACTCACAAATGTTGGATCTTTCCACTAACTTGGTCAAAGTTTGACTTTCAAAGTCTCCAGTCAACAAATTTGATTTTTTGACTTTCAAAAATCAAAAGTCAACAATTTGACATCCACTGCATTTTTGACCTAGTCAACAATTTGACTTTTAATGCAATTTGATCAATTCCATTTAATTTCAAAAATTAATTCTAATAATGAATTAAAATTCAATTAATATTAAAAATTCAATTAATCAATGTAATTAATTTAATTAATATTAAATCCAACAATAATCCCAATGAATATGAATCCCTATTCACAATCTTGATATTTAAATCTTATTTAAATATCTCCAATTTTCTCTCTCTTTATGTTTAATTCACAATTAAACATTAGGTTAAATATATCATATATATATTTATTGCTTTGCTCCAAAAATCGAATTTGAATACTTCAAATTCGTTTGTCACACTGTTCTAAGGTTTAGTCCGGTATGAGCTAATAGGGGAATCTCATGGATCTACAGATCATGAGCTCAAACGATCCGCGATTAATCGACTAAACTTTTTAACTAATTAACAACCATTTGTTAACTATTCGGTCACTCCACTAAAGTCCAGTAGCTGCACTCCCCTCACTGTAGATATATTGTGTCCACTCGATATAACCATGATTAGTAAGTCAACCCTTCACAGGTTGTTCATAATAACAGCTAGGTCAAAAGCTGTTTTACTCCCGAGATTACATCTTGCTCTTTAAGTCCCATTGATCCTCTAATGAACAATTGGTTTGTGATCCAATCACTAAACCGAGTCCCTCTCGGGCCAATGAGAGGGTGGGGCCCCTTGTTTAAGATCCGGAGTCAGCATTTAAGGGAACAACCTCTCTACTATCCCTAAAAGTGGGTAGGAGTGAATTTCGTTTTGCACCCTATGTCCCCAATTATCTACCTAGTCTTACCTCTGAAATGGGAGGCTTATTGGGCTAACACTGTTGAGCCAACCCTTATCCATGCAAATCTAAGGATAATTCCGAATAAATAGGAGTTCATAGTTAGCTCAGGATTAAGGTCAAATTACCTAGGTCGCTTTGAAATAATCAATCTTAAACAGTAAACAATGATTTAAAGTAAGAGTGACTTACTTCTTGGTCTGATCTTATGCAAATTCATTGCATAGGAAGCCCCCACGCTTATGTCAATACGTGAATGAATCAAGATCACTTTGATTGTAGCACTTTATAACAAATTGTAACTACAGAGTGAGTCGCATCCAATAGTGTTACCAGAATAAGGTACCCAACCCTATTTGTATACTATAGACCATTTTGGCTATTTATTGAATTTGATCCATTCTTATGTCTCCACATAAAGTTTATGTATTCATATAATAGCCATGAATCTTTAATTTATTGGATTTAGACTTTATAAGTGCAATTCACATATTCAATAACAGTTTTATTGAATAAACGTCAAATGCTTTATTGTAAAAACTACCCAACAAATGCTTTAGATAGTTCGAAGAAGTGGTGGAAAGATTACTGATGCTAAAAGTACCAAGCGGTGTAAAATGTAAATAACTAAAGAAATAAATTGCAAATATTCAGTGGTGAATAAATAATAAAATGTTCTTTAGCAGTTTAATCTAATTTCGAGGATGACATTTTTTAAAGGGGATGAATTTATAACACCCGAGCCTTCGCAGGATTCCTTAGGTTGAGAGGAGAACTTAGAACTAAAAGCCTTGAAGGGAAAAAGATTGGTTAAATACCTAAACTATGCTTTGGAGGAAGAAAAAAAATTTGAAGTGTTGGAGACATAGTAGTTTGGAGTAAAAAATTTGGTTGGGTGTCCAAACTATGCTATGAGAATAAGGGTTGGATTCATAGCATAGAAGAGAATGGAGAATCTTGGCTAAGTGTTGAATAACATATGACATAACATATGATGAAATCCTAGGGATTTGAAGGTTGGACATATAGGAGGTGAAGTGGATGCATAATTGAACCTACTTGGGCACTTAGGATTAGTTTGAATGTATGGTGAAGCATTTACAAGCATTGGACAACATATTAAGTAGGATCAACTCATTGAGCTATGAAAACCTTAAAAATTTGACGCATGGGAAGAGGTTGAACACATGAGGGGAGGTTTTGAACTCTATCTTGGAACATGAAGAACAAAGGCAAAACATGAGCCACAACAAGAAACCCTAGGAAGAGCAAGTGAACACATACTTCGAGTAAATGGCTATCTTGGACACCTAGGAAGCTATGCAACCATGTTATGAACATTTAGAAAATGATCAAGGAAAGAAACCATGCTACGATAAGGGAGCTAGATCCAATAAAGGATAGTTGGAGGAGTTGAATGAATGGAAGAGGAGACCATATGTTCAATAAGGGGCATCTATGCGTTGAGCAAGGTTAATATGACAATGAGGTGAGAAATGTGGCTCAACCAAACAAAGTTGTAATTAACCTAAGTAGGTGGTGGAATTCCGTGGAGCAAAGTTGAGCATGCAAAACTTGGGACGGCCACATCAAAGGTAAGCATGTGTTGGACATGTCTAGGTAAAGACACAACCTACTTACACGCAAGTAGGTGGTGGAAAGGTACTAGATTGTGGCTCAACGAGAGGTAGACACTCAAAATTTCCACAAGGAGGAGGTGGCATATGTTGAGGGTAGGAGGGGATGATGAGGATGGTTCTTGAAGCCTATAAATACCCTCCGAGGTTCTCATTTCATTCCATAACTTAAAAGTTCATGAAAAATACTTAATAAGGAAGTGATTGTAGGAATGTTGGAGTGACCATGCATTGAGGAGCACACCTATGCATTGAAGAGAAGCCAACCTTGTGTCCAACTTTTCTGTAAGGAGCAACATTGCATCCAAAAGTTTGGAGGAAACCCAACCCTGCGTCCATAAACTGTCTTCTCCAATCCAAAGGCTCAAGATTCAAGAAAAATAGAAGATACAGGAAACTTGGAAACCCTTTTTTCGGCGAACAGTGAATGGTATTCTTTAAATGTTTCTTGTGAGTTTTTATGTTATGGATGTATGCGTAGCTTGTTACGATGATGAGAATACACGACACAGGATGGTCAGGGGGTCAGAGTGTTGGGGTTGATGCTTTAAATCTCGTAGGGTTCTATAGTTTATAAACCTTATACGAATAAATTTATATGTGATTAATAATATTTGATATTTTATTCACTTTGTCTATGAAATATGTGATATTTTCGTTGCATTAACCACAAACCAATAAACTAACATCCAAGGTTATTGTTGTAACTTAAACATGTATGTGGAGACATACAGGTGGATCATGTTTAAGTGATAACCTAAATGGTCTGTAGTATATGGGTAAGGCTGGGTACCTTATTCTGGTGACACTACGAGTATGGCCCACTTTGTAGGTGTTACAAATGTTGTAAAGTGCTATAAATTCTGATCATTCATGTATTATACATGGAGCGGGGATATTTTATACAAAGGAGTTTGTATGAGACTAGACCATGAATTGTTTAGTCTCGTTATATAAAGTCGTTCATAATAGAGACTTTTGTTTCACTAGGATGATCATAGGTAACATGACCTTAATCCTGAGTGAGTTATGAACTCCTGCCTATGGGAGCGGTTCTTTCATTTGTATGGGTGAGAGTGGCCAGATCGCTGACTCAACAAGCCTACCATTTTGAGGATTCATCTGATTGGGGAGTTGGGAACTCTGCTACACAAGATAGAATTCACTCCTTCCTCGAAGTAAGGGTAAGTAGATAAATTGCTCGCTTAAGGGTTAATTCCGAGTCTTGAACAATGTGGCGCCACACCCTCTCCTGGCTCGAGAGGGTCATAATGAGACTATGATCTATTGTTCATTAGAGAGATCAGTGATACTTAAGGAGTTAGATGTAATTACAGGGGCAAAACGGTAATTTAGCTCAACTGTACTTATGAGCAATTTGTGAAGGTTCATCGTACTATTGATTGGTTATATCCAATGGACACAAAAATATATCTGTACTGTGAAGAGTGCAGTTGTCGTTCTTTAGTGGAGTGCCCGACAGTTAACGGATGGTGGATAATGTAATTAAAGAGTTTAATTAATTATTCACGTACCATTGGAGCTTCAAGCTACAGGTCCATAAGTTCCCCTTGGTAGCTCAAAAGAATTTAGTTGAGAATCAATTTTTGGGTTAATTTGAAATGTTCAAATTAATAAGAGAGAATTTAATTATATATGATATAATTAATATAATGTATTTGATACATTATAGTTTAATTGGAGGAATAAATATTTAAATATGTTTCAAATATATTTTCTATGAATAAGATTCATAGTTGTTAATTTAATATAAATATAATTTATATTAAATGTCATAAAATAGAGAAAAATAACTATAGTTTATATTTATATTAAATGTCAAAAATAGAGAAAAAGAACTATAGTTTATATTGTATATGATGCAATATTAAAACTATAGGTTATAAATACATTATAAACATAATATGATAAGTTAGTTATCATATTTATTTATATTATTAATTATTTGATAATTAATCCCTTTTAACCACCTTAGTAGGGGGGTTAAGTGGTTTTGTGGCAAATTGGGATAAATAAAATAAGATTTTATTTTTCCATAGAGAGATTCACGACAAACAAAACAGAGAAACTATACGATAGGCTCACTGACTCTAAACGATTGAAGAACGTCCCTATACGATAGTCTTCTTCTTCAATTGTCTTCCTTCTCCAAACTCCTAAACTCCCTCTTAACCAAAATAGCCAGAGTCCACCCCTCCTGGGTTCTCACCTTGAGAATACTAAGGAAACCAAGTGGTAGTGTCCTTCCTCTTTTGGTTCGAGTTTGTGTTTGTTCAAAGAGTTCGTGATAGTTCAAGGGATTTACGTGAAGAAGAGTTCTTCAAAGGTATAATCTCTAAACCCTTTTTGTTGTTCAAAAGCATGTTGTAATTTATGTTATGATGTATAATCTGTACTGTTTACTGTAAACGTTTGTTTTCAACCAAAGTCGGATTTGGACAATCCGCTTCCCCTATGTATCTTGTAAATCAAGTTCCTTCAATTGGTATCAGAGCTTGGTTCTGATCTGATTCCAAATTCCATTTGTTGTGTCAAAATTGTTTACAGTTTGGTGGGTTTTAAGTTTCTGCATTACGTTTAATCGTTAAATTTATGTGGATGGTTTGTTGATAGATGTTTATAGGATAGTAATCTCTGTTTTGGCTTTCTGTTTATATTATAAAAATTAATTTGTAAGGGCCCTGGCGTTTTTGGGCATTAATTCTTACAATCGAGTCAATATTTGTTTTTTTTTTTTTTTTTTGAATTGTTCGTTAAGCTTCAGACGAGAAGGTTGCAATGCGTTTCAATGGAGAAGACGAAATGGTGGTTGCATCGTGTAGCTTGAGATAAACGATCGTTTACATTTTGCTATGCGCTCGTGTAGAGTTTTCTATACAATCGTGTAGAATCTGCTAAATGATCGCATAGCCTACTCGATCATGTTGCGTTGGCTGCATGATTGCGTAGGCGCTCGAGATGTAAACGATCGGGCAGTATTTGATACTCGATGCAAGGCATGCGTGCTAAACGATCGTGTAGGCTATCATGCTCATCGCATAGTCAGTAATTACACGATCCCATAGTATATGATACTCAACGCACGCTACTCGATCGTGTAGGCTATCATGCTCATCGCATAGTTAGTAGCTACAGGATTGCATAGTATACGATACTCGACGCACACTACTCAAACGTGTAGACTATTATGTTTATCGCATAGTCTTTAGCTACACGATCACATAGTATGCGTTACTCGACGCACACTACACGATCACGTGGACTTTCATGCTCATCGTATAGTCTAAAGCTACGTGATCGTTGCTACACATTCGTTTATACTCGACGCTCGTTGCTCGATGATTAGGAGTTTACTACACGATCAAGCTACTAGGCTTCAAGGTGAGTAGTTCAAGACCCGGTTCACCTGTTCTGAACCGGTGGACTAAGATTTTGTAATAATTTAGCTTATTCTTTTTCGATTTTGAGATTTACTATCCCGGTCCATCAAGTTTAATTAAATATGCATGTGATAGCAAGATGCTTATTACTTAGAAGAAACTACACGATCGTGTAGATTTTACTGAACGACCGTTTAGAAAAAAGTAGGCGATCGTTTAGCAAATACGACACATTATGCGATCATTTAGGAAAGCTAACCGATCGTTTAGGACTTGGTGTGAGATCGTTTAGGCGCTAGGTAGGCGATCCTTTAGGCGCGAGGTATGCGATCATTTAGGCACTGAGCGACTATCATATAGGCTCTCGACTTTAAGCGATCGTTTACATTTTCACACCAACGCAAACCTTCCAATCTTTCTCCGAACTTTTTCGAACGATTCAAAATGAAAAAATTTTCATTTTTTATTCATCGATTACAATAACCGATGTTGTTCCCCACTAACGCACGTCCGAGAGGGATTTTAGGTTAATTATCATATAATTAACCAATTAAATTATTAATAAATATAATCATATTATATTTTTATCCTATAGTTTGATACCACATATCTAATATAGTAATTTCTCCTCTACTTGATATAAATCATATTTATATCTAATTTTCTCCAAAATAATGTATCTCATACATTTAGCCAATTATATCATATATAATTAACCAGTCCAATTATATCATATATAATCGAACTTCTTATTGTCAATTTGAACATTTCAAATTAACCTAAACACTGATTCTTGACTTTATCCAAGCTACCTAGGGGACCTAATGGACCTGTGGCTCGAAGCTCCAACGGTCTGTGAATAGCTGACTAAACTCTTTAGTCACAAGATCCACCATCAGTTAATTATCAGGCATTCCATTAAAGACCAACAGCTAAACTCTTCTTACCACAAATATATTTCTGTGTCCATCAGATATAACCAATCATGAGTACGATGACCCTTCATAGATGCTCATAAGTACAATTGGGCCAAGTTACTGTTTTGCCCCTATAGTTACATCTCACTCCTTAAGTACCTCTGATTCCTCTAATGAACAATACAACATGATCCAACTATATGTGAACACCTCTTAAGCCAAGAGAAGATGTGTGGTGCCACATCGTTCAAGCCCTGGAATTAGCCCTTAAGGGAGTTATCTATCTACTTACCCCTGCCTCAGGGAAGGAGTGAATTCCATCTTATGTAGCTGAGTTCCCAGCTCCTAAATCAAACGAATCCCCAAAATAGTAGGTTTGAATCGGCGACTTGGCCACTCGCACCCATACAAATCAAAGGACCGCCCTCAATGGCAGGAGTTCCCAACTCACTTAGGATTGATGTCATGTTACCCATGGCCATCCTAGTGAAGTGAATTCTCTGTCATAAACGGTGTTATATAACGAGACGTTAACACTTCGTGGTCAGGTCTTATACAAACTCTTTGTATAGGACGTCCTCACTCACATGTCCCCAACACGAATGATCAGGATCAGACCATCTGTGACAAGCCACAACACTCGTGACCATTCCACAAAGCTGGTCAAATCCGTAGCGTTATCGAGATAAGGTTTTCCTCCTATATCCATATACTACAGACCATTTTGGTTATCTCTCAAGACATGATCCACTTGTATGTCACCATATACATGCTTGAGTCACATACAGATAACCAGGGATTTTATGTTTATTGGTTTGTGGTTAAGCAAATCAAACATGCAACTGAGCAAAAAACAAGATGTGAAGTAAATATTGTATATCATACAACACAAGCATTCGTACAATTTGTTTACAAACTACAGGACACGAGAGTTTAGGGCATCAACCCCAACAATCTCCCACTTGTCCTAAAGCGAAGTGGGGTGTACAACAAAATAGTACAAAACAATAAACTAGGGCATAAAAGCCCAGTACAAGAAAACCTCTCACTTGCCCTAGTCTAGCCGTGGCGATCCTGTAGACCCATGCTCCGTAGGTGACCCTCAAATACTGTAGCCATGAGAGCCTTCGTAAACGGATCAGCAACATTAAAATGGCTTGGGTTAGACTGATACCTGTTGACTATGCCCATAGCATAGCAAATGTCTGGATGAGTATAGAGCATCGTGTACATCAAACTGCTAATGGCAGACGCATATAGGACCGGTCTCATCTCCTCAACCTCTTGAGGTGTCTTAGGACACATGTCCTTAGACAAAGTGATTCCATGTCTAAACAACAGTAGGCTCCTCTTGGAGTCTTGCATCGAGTACTTGAGCAACATCTTGTCAATGTACGATGCTTGAGACAGTGCTAGCACTTTGTTATTACAATCCCAAAAGATCTGTATACCAAGAACAAATTGAGCCTCTCCCAAATCTTTCATTTTGAATTGGGTCGCTAGCCATTTCTTAATTGCAGTTAGTAGACCTACACCATTCCCAATGAGTAGGATATCGTCTACGTACAACACTAAGAGGACTACTGAAGCATTGATGATCTTCTTGCAGACATAAGGTTCATCAATGTTTTGGTCAAAGCCATACGACTTGATCGCAATATCAAACCGTATGTTCCAAGATCGAGACGCATGTTTAAGTCCATAATGGACCGATTCAGTTTGCAAACATTTTGCTCTTGACCTTGGGCTATGAATCCCTTGGGTTACACCATGTAAATGGTCTCCTTAAGATTGTTGTTCAGAAATGGCGTCTTGACGTCCATTTGCCAGATCTCATAATTATAATAAGCTGCAATGGACAGAAGGATACAGATCGATTTTAACATGGTAACAAGCGAGAAAATCTCTTCATAGTCGACTTCCTCTACTTGGGTATAACCCTTTACCAGAAGTAGAGCCTTGAAGGTCTGTACCTTCCCATCAGCTCCCCATTTGCGCTTGTAAATCCATTTACAACATATAGGTCTTACCCCATCAGGCTGATCTACAAGATCCCATACTGAGTTTAAGTACATCGATTCCATCTCGAGATCCATGGCCTTGACCCATTCATTCCGGTCAACATCCTCCATTGCCTTCCGATAAGACAATGGATCCTCAACGTTGCCATCTGCTACCATAGCAAGGAATTCTGTGGAACCCAGATAGCAAACGGGCGGGTTCGCAACCCTCCCACTACGTTGAGGTTCCCTCAACTCTTGAGGTGAAACGATCTACTAGATGAACTCTCATCAACAACTCTTGCTAATGTAGCAGGCTCTTCAACAACTCTTATTGAAGGTTCAGTAGTTTCATTGGAAAGCTCACGCAACACGACTTTTCTTTGTGGACTGTGCTCCCTTATATGATTCTCCTCCAAGAAAGTAGCGTTTGTTGAAACAAACACCCAATTTTCCATTGGATCATAAAAAATAACCCCTTCGTGTACCTATGGGGTAGCCTACAAAGAGGCATAACCTCGATCGTGGTTCCAACTTCTTGGAATTAGCCTCCAACACATGTGCAGGGCAACCCCAAATGCGGAAGTGCCGTAAACTAGTTTTACGCCCATTTCACAACTCTAGAGGTGTTCTTGCAACACTCTTGGAGGGAACACAGTTGAGTATATATACCGCAGTCTCCACTGTGAAACCCCAAAACGAGTCCGGTAAGGAAACATAACTCATCATCGAGCGAACCATGTCTAACAAGGTCCTATTTCTCCTCTCCGTTACACCATTTTGCTGAGGTGTACCTGGTGCTGAGAGTTGGGAAACGATTCCATGTTCTATCAAATAGTCCTGGAATGCCGAGTCCAAAAACTCTCCACCTCAATCCGATCGAAGTGTTTTAATCCATTTATTCAATGTGTTTTCAACTTCAGCCTTGAACTCTTTGAACTTTTCAAAGGATTCAGACTTTTGTTGCATAAGATAAACATACCCATAGTTGGAGTAATCATCAGTAAAACTAATAAAATACTCATAGCCACCTCGAGCTTGCACATTCATAGGACCACAAAGGTCAGAATGTACTAACTTAAGAGGCTCCTTGGCTCTATAACATTTCTAGTAAAAGGTCGTTTAGTTATCTTACCCTTAAGGCAAGACTCGCACACTAGTAAAGAATTTTCTTTTAACTGACTTAGAAGTCCATTCTTCGCCAATCTCTCAATCCTATTGAGATTGATGTGCCCTAAACAAAGATGCCAAAGTTGGACATTTTCTTTTGGAGAAATTCGTCGACATTTTGATTGAGTTACGGTGATTCTAAACAATCAAGTATTATGGAAAGAATTAGTGGCTAACGGCCTTAGCACATATAAATTCGATTCCAGATTTGCTATGTAAATAAAAACACCATCTTTATAAATAAACGCTTTATCCACATTAAAAGAGACAATATATTTACATTGCAATAAACATTTTACAGAAATAAGGTTTCTTTTTAGTTCAAGAACAATATATACATCATTCAAAATAAGAAACCTATTTTGTAAAGCTAATTGGAGCCCTCCCACTGCCACAGCTGAAACGATGTGCCCGGTGCCTACTCGCATCATCATCTCACCAGCTTTCAGTTGTCGCCAAGATCTAATCCTCTTAAAAGAAGAACAAACATGATTAGTGGTGCCCAAATTAATTATCCAGGCTGAATCATCATTCTCCACTAAAGAAGTTTCAAGAACTAGTAAATCATATTTACCTTTATCGGCCTTGGCTGTTTTCTTCTCCCTTGGCTGTTTTCTTCTCTTTCAGATACCAAGGACAGTTCCTCTTCTAGTGTCCATCTTTGTTGCAGTGGAAACACTTTTTCTTAGCAACCGGTGGACGCCTCCTTGGGGCGACAGACTGTGGGTTAGCAAGCGCCTTCCTTTTTCCTTTACCACCCTTTTTCTTCTTCTTTTGTGCAGAGTTAGAAGTAGAAGATGCAGACTTCGTCCTAAGGTCGAACCTCTATGGAATGTCCTGGAGGATGAAGCAACATTTGCCTCACCCTTCTTCCTCTCCTTACTTTTCAGTAAAGATTGGTAGGTCTACAACTCGTTGAGGAGAGTTGTAAGGTTTCACTTTGTTAAGAATCACATTACTAACAAAGTGCAGGAAGCTCTCCAGCAATGTATGCAGGATTATGCAAACCTGGCTAACCTCATCGATGGTAGACCCATTCAATTCCTCCACATTAAAGTGGACCATCATGTTAAGCACATGTTCACGAACAGAGGTACCTTCTTCCATTTTGGAGTTGAATATGAATTTATGAGCCTCATGCATAAGCTGTTCAGACGGTTGTCCAAACATCCCCCGTAGGGACTCCATGATCTCATGCGCTGAGACCATAGGCTCATGTTTCTTAGCCAAGACTTCAGAATCGGGTCTTCTCATTCGCCCTTGTCCATTGCTCGTATGCCTCCCGAACATTTCGAACAACTTTAGGAGCTGGAATAGGAGGACAAGCCTCCGTGAGAGCGAACATAAGATCCTCGATGATTAGGATCGTCGTGATCATGTGTTTCCATATTGCAAAATTATCGCCAGTTAGTTTTTCGGCATTTAATAAAGCCAACGTGACTATTGCCATATTGAAAAAGAAGTTACTGAAAATACGAGCAAAACTATATTAGATTTTGCTAAAGGACTTTTAAACCAATCAGTTTTGCAAAATAGTTTCAAGTACCCTAAGTTATAGACTTCTATTTTGCAATGATGCCCCAGTGAGGCAGGACAAACGTCATCGGTTCAGTGATCTGTTGCCCCTTCGCTAGGATGAGACATTCTCAACCATTAAGTAGAATCAACTGTTGGAACTGAACCTAACAGCCACCATTTTTTGGCCCAGAACTGTTAACCTTTGACAATTCCGTGTAAGTGTGACCCCTCGCTTTCGGTGCTAGAGTCTCGCCCTAATGAACCCACCATAAGGAAGAAGTAGATTAGGACAAGAGACTAAATTACCTTATCCTCTTATAGGAGATCAAATAAAGAAACGCGCAAAACTGCCATTCTTTAGGGGGACACTCCCAGGGTGCCTCGAGGCGATGCGCAGTAACTTTATTCAACCTAACGAGGGAGACCAAGGGATATGCTATTGCACTTCCCACTCCCATTTACTATGAACACTCTTTCCATTCACCTTGATATTGACCTACCCAAACACCATTTGTTAGGGGGACACGCCAAAGGTGTTGCAAGGCCGAGGGTAGATCTCACGGTGTGAACTATTTAAAAGAAACGTGAAAGGTTTAAGTGAAGCATCTTATGCCCCAAGTACCTCCCACTGAATGTTCTACCTAGGTATTCATTAACCTAGACAATCCGGCTACTGATTTTAGTCTAAGTCATCTTTTTAAACTCTGCTCATAAACAACGTTTGTCTATGAAACATGAAAAAGTTCAAGTAGTCACATTTAAACACTTTAATGGACTGTCCTTAACTTGCATGCATGCATCAAATCTATCTAATTCACCTTTTCAGGTAAATTCCCAGGTAGGGGTGTTACGTTTCCGTCAACTTAAATACCCCAACCTAGATAGAACTCGCCTTAGACAAAAGATCCATTATAGATAGATTTGCTACACTTTAACATTTTATTAGCCAATTTAATCCTATTAAACTGATTAAAAAATTAAAGCCTTAGGGTTTCTAATCATATTAGAACCGTGATCTTAGGTCTATGTGATCCAAGTTTTAAACACTTTAAAACCATGATTTAAACCTAAGTGAGCATGCATATCTTTCTTATTTCTTTTTAGTTCTAATTTCCTTTAAACTTTTAAAAAGAAACAATTAAAAATCATTGCGCACAACGAGGTTTTTATAACAGTTATAAAGTAACCTGTGTCATGCTTCATTCAATGTCCGGTCATTACTATATATAACTTTTATATAATGCGTAACAACCAAGTAAACATGCTATCATTCACCTTTATACTATAACAATTATAATATAAAGATGATACTTGTCAATGCTTTTTATGAATGCATAAATATAACTCTTATATTGTATGATGCATGAGCATGCTCTTACATAATTAAATCATGCTTCTCTAAATTATAATAATTACAATAAAGGGATGATACATGGCCAATGCATAACCTAAAGTGGGATGTACTATATGTGCATACCATATGACATATAAAAAACATACATCGTATGTATTAAATAAAGGATTAATGAACCGGGATGATTCTTTACAAAAAAATCAGAATGAAATAACCCTATCTATTACATTTTTCATCGAGCAAACTGGTTCATAGGTGAACCGAGTCTTAAACCGCCAGGAGAACTATCGTGTAGTAAACGTCGTAGGTAGACAATCGTCCAGCACGCACTAGATGATAGAAGGAAAATTAAATGATCGTGTAGACGACAATGAGGTTGTAAAGCCTGATCGTCAATGCGATCGCTTAACGAGTCAACAGATAAACGATTTACCTTGCGTTACTAAGCGATCGTTTAGTCAGTTACTAAGCGATAAAGCTTTCTGGCCTAAACAATTGTCCAGTGCGTGCGCGCGTTAAATGATACGCGAGCATCCCATCGTTTACACGACGCGATACTCAGCGATCGTGTACCCGATCGTCAACACGATGTAATCAACCCTTGATCGCATATCCCATCGTTTAACCGATGCGATCAACAACGATCGCATACTCCATCATCTGCACGATGCAATCAACCCTTGATCGCCTCCTTCCTCGAAGAACTGCAACACTTGCTCCGATCTTCTTCACGAAGGACTCAAAACTTCAAACAGACTTTGAATACAGACTCGATAACAATTATTAATCCCAAAAACGCAGGGGCCTTTATAAACAACTGCAAATGTAAAAGAATTAAATCAAACCGAGGCTAATCATCCACAAAAACATCCATTAATCTCGCACATCCACAGAAATTTAACGATTAAACAGTGTAGAAATGCATCCACCAAGAACGTAAATGTAATTTCGTTGCAACATATGCCTTCGGCTGTGGGTTATCAACTGACTCTTAGTATCAAAATGGGTTCCTTACAAGAAAGAATTACTTCTATCAAGGAAGGGTCCATAACTTCTATTCAAGCTGTTTATGTACCTGCGGACGATTTAACCTCTATCTGTTGCGGGTCGAGGACTTCTTCTCCTTCCCTAACCTGGCTCTAATACCAATTGAAAGATCTCTTACCGAAGAGTTCTATGAGTACGTTCGGATCGCTCCAATTTCACTATGACCAAAATACACCATATACATTTAAACGCACAATTATGCAAACAAACTGTAATTAACGGCATACTTTTAACAAGAAATAACAAGGGAGAGAGTTTTCATACTAGTTAAAGACAGTCTTCAAACTTTGGAACTCAACGCAGTGGAAAACCTTTACCCGATCAACCAACGCCCAGCAGATGTGTCGACTACAGCAACACGAACAACTGCAAACACATGAACGCAGCAGGGACAACACCACCAGAAAGAAGCCCCAGGTATTCTCAAAGTGAGAACCCAAAGTGTGGTCTTTGGTGAGTTTGGTAGAGGTAGAAGAAAGAACTGATCGTGTAGGCGATAAACAAGTGGGTGAGAATATGAAGCTATCGTATAGAAACTACACGATCGTGTAAATTTTACTGAACGATCGTTTAGAAAAAAGTAGGCGATCGTTTAGCAAACACGACACAATATGCGATCTTTTAAGAAAGATAACCGATCGTTTAGGCGTTAGGTAGGCGATCGTTTAGGCGCTGAGCGACTATCATATAGGCTCTCGACTTTAAGCAATCGTTTACATTTTCACGCTAATGCAAACCTTCCAATCTTTTTTCGAACCTTTTTGAATGATTCAAAATGAAACAAATTTCATTTTTTTCCTTCGGTTACAATAACCAACGTTTTTCCTCACTGACACACGTCCGAGAGAGATTTTAGGTTAATTATCATATAATTAATCAATTAAATTATTAATAAATATAATCAGATCATATTTTTACCCTATAGTTTGATAACACATATCTACTATAGTAATTTCTCCTCTACTTGATATAAATCATATTTATATCTAATTTCCTCCAAAATAATGTATCTCATACATTTAGCCAATTATATCATATATAACTAACCAGTCCAATTATATCATATATAATCGAACTTCCTCTTGTCAATTTGAACATTTCAAATTAACCCAAACACTGATTCTCGACTTTATCTAAGCTACCTAGGGGACCTAATGGACCTGTGGCTCGAAGCTCCAACGATCCGTGAATAGCTGACTAAACTCTTTAGCCACGAGATCCACCGTCCGTTAACTATCAGGTATTCCACTAAAGACCAAAAGCTGAACTCTTCTTACCACAAATATATTTTAGTGTCCATCGGATATAACCAATCATGAGTACGATGACTCTTCACAGATGCTCGTAAGTACAACAGGGCCAAATTAATGTTTTTCCCCTGTAGTTACATCTCATTCCTTAAGTACCACTAATTCCTCTAATGAACAATACAACATAGTCCAACTATGTGTGAACACCTCTCAAGCCAAGAGAAGGGGTGTGGTGCCACATCATTCAAGCTCTAGAATCAGCCTTTAAGTGAGCTATCTATCTACTTACCCCTGCCTTGGGGAAGGAGTGAATTCCATCTTGTGTAGTTGAGTTCCCAGCTCCCAAATCAGACGAATCCTCAAAATGGTAGGTTTGAATCGGTAACCTGGCCACTCGCACCCATACAAATCAAAGGACCGCCCTCAATGGCAGGAGTTCCCAACCCACTCAGGATTGAGATCATGTTACCTATGGTCATCCTAGTGAAGTGAAGTCTCTGTCATGAACGGTGTTATATAACGAGATGTTAACACTTCGTGGTCAGGTCTTATACAAACTTTTTGTATAGGATGCCCCCGTTCGCAAGTCCCCAACACGAATGATCAGGATCAGACCATCTATGACAAGTCACAACACTTGTGACCATTCCACAAAGCGAGCCGAATTCGTAGCGTTACCAAGATAAGGTTTTCCTCCTATATCCATATACTACAGACCATTTTGGTTATCTCTCAAGACATGATCCACTTTTATGTCACCACATACATACTTGAGTCACATACAGATAACCAAGGATTTATGTTTATTGGTTTGTGGTAAGCAAATAAAACATGCAACTGAGCAAAAAACAAGATGTGAAGTAAATATCATATATTATACAACATAAGCGTTCATACAAACTGCTTACAAACTATAAGACACGAGACTTTAGGGCATCGACCCCAACACATACATGCAAATTTGATGAAATTCTGTTAAAAAGTTTAGTAAGACTTGAATCAAAATTGTTTGATGATAAAAAGAAAGTGTTGTTTTTTAGCAAATTAAACAAATCACTTAGATAAAATCAGTAGCCGGATTTTCTAAGTTAATGAACCCTAGGTAGAACATCCAGTGGGAGGAAAATGAAGTATATGATACTTCACTTTTACCTCTACACGTTTCTCCCTAAAAGTTCACACCGTGATATCTATCCTCGACCTCGAGGCACCGTAGGTGTCCCCCTACGGGTGGCATTTGGAATTGGTATCAGAGCATCAAATAAGCATTCAATTCGATTTAATTTTGGTTTAGTGGGTGTTTTATATGAGAAATATGAAACTGGTGCGCTGATATGGTTTTTTGAGTTTTGGCTGTTTAATTCTCTTTAATTTCTCATTTAAATTTGTAATTGGCTCTTGCTTGATGAGCTTTGATGTATTCCCAAGAGTTTGTAATTTATTTGAAGTGATTAGAGTTGAAATTAAGCTGTAAATCGAAGAAACAAGCGAAGAGGCCGAGTTGCAGTTCCCGAAAATCAGCCTTTGTTCTTATCGTCATTGAGCTTCAGTAGCTAAACGATCGTTTAGCTTCATGTATTAGTGGATGGTTAAGTGGTTTTGTGGAAAATTGGGATAAATAAAATAAGATCTTATTTTTCCATAGAGAGATTCACGAAAAACAAAACAGAGAGACTATACGATAGGCTCATTGACTCTAAACGATTGAAGAACTTCTCTATACGATAGTCTTCTTCTTGAATGGTCTTCCTCCTCCAAATTCCTAAACTTCCTCCTAACCAAAATAGCCAGAGTCTACCACTCATGGGTTCTCACCTTGAGAATACTAAGGAAATCAAGTGGCAGTGTTCTTCCTCTTTTGGTTCGAAGAGTTCGTGACAGTTCAAGGGATTTACGTGAAGAAGAGTTCTTCAAAGGTATAATCTTTAAACCCTTTTTGTTGTTCAAACGCATGCTGTAATTTATGTTATGATGCATAATCTGTACTATTTACTGTAAACGTTTGTTTTCAATCGAAATGGGATTTGGACGATCCGCTTCCGCTCATGGATCTTGTAAATCAAGTTCCTTCATAGAGGACCACTCTTGAGCCTGTGATAGAATCTCACGGGATGGTTAAAGGGTCATTGGACCTAGTTCCTGAGCTTATGAAGGAAACCTCGTATGGGATGGTCAGAGGATTGATGAGTCTACCTTATGAGCCCATAAGAGGGGGAATCTATGTGCACATAGTAATAAAAAAGATATGTTTAATTATCTACCATATCTGTAGGTATAACAAGGAACGAACTCGTTCAAGCTTGAGGTTTGAGTAATAACCTCGTTATGTGGACATGTTGTTTGAGCTACTTGTCTCCTAGGGTTGAAAGAGATCCTGTAAGTTATTTACTACTCATTGGTCTTTTAGTTCCCTTTCTTCCTTTATGTTTTTCCTCTGCAGGTAGCAAAAGGGTCTGGATTGCTGCGAGAAGATAAGGTCTGCCATGAGTTAAATCTTTATTATATAATTGTGGTCAAAATGGATTGGGCAAATGTTTTGTAAAAACCTAATAAACTGTATAAACTTAATTTCTTTTAATGAAAAATTGGAGTAATTTTATTCCCAACTTAGATGAATTAAGATATATTCAGTAGAGATGGTTAGTAAGTAAGTTTGGGTGGGGGTGTGATAAGTTGGTATCAGAGCTTAATAGAGCTACTGGCCATCGGATGATGATTGATCTACATAACCTTATCTTTGATCGTCGTAGATGGACAACCAAACTTGTTTGAGCCTTTGTATTTGAATTCCCTTCGCTTCGCCCCAAACACTCTTTTTTTTTATTTTAAAATAACTAAAAAAACATTCCAAAAGTTTATAATGGCATTATCTCTTAGAATTCATACATATATATATAATGTAAGAAAAACAAACGTACGTAGTTTCAAGAAATAGAAAACTAAAAAAAAAAAAAAAAAAAGAATTGTTATTAAATGGGATTAAATCAATTATAAACTCCATTGGAAGACATAAATGCTTCTTTATAGCTTCTTGTTTGTTGGGCATGAAGCCAAGCAAGTACAGAGAATTAGAGGGTCCCATGAGAGAGACCCAACACAAACAATACCATACATATTTATCAAATTGAGTCAAATATACAAACACAATTTTTTTATTCCACTCATTCATTTCCAGAAATATATCTTTCTTCAAAACAACTCTTCTATGAATTAAGAAATCCTTTGTTTCTTTTTAAAAATTAGTCTCTAGTTAATAATTTGGATGGCATAGAAATATAGAAACACTATTTCTTTTTCTTTTTTTAGTACAATCATATAGGAAATTCGAACCATAAATTTTTTAGTCACTAACATATCCATGTATCATTTTAAAAAAAAAAACTCTTACCTTTTGTTGAGTGTTGCCCAAGGTAAGGGCTAAATCCCACGAGCGAACCCAATCCCAAAATATACTTTGAAAGAAGGAGCATACATCCCGAAAGGGAAAATGTTAGTGCCTCAGGATCTAACCAACCAACTAAGTTGGTAAATATATATAAATTAGGAAGTAAATGAGTCGAGGGCGAATTAATATCCTACAACCTTAAACACTAGAAGCATCCATGACTCCTCCTGTCATCACACACAATTGTGAGCATGTGTCAGAGGACAAACTTATAAATAGCTCCATTTAATCATTCTTAAGGGGAGAATAAGTACTCTCTAAAGGAGAGAAACGATCTTACTTCTTTTAGTATTTAGCTGAATGAGTCACTCATGGTACTAACTTAGACATTAGAATGGAAATTGACGTTTAATAAGTGAATTAGGGTTCCATGGAAAGAAATTATTTGGTGAGATTTGAAGAGTGTTTAAGCATGGAATTATAAGAAATAGGTATTTTGAATTTAGAAGCCGCAAGCAATTATTATGGTTGTATAATTTATCCTCCAAAATCAAAACTAGAAGTCTTATTATAGTGACATGTGTGATTGATTGACTCTGATTGCCTGGCAACTTGCATCTTTCCTTTAAAGCAAACCACACGCCCTTGTGATCTTCGTCTCACGTGATACTCATACTACTAGCCTCACCACATCCACCAACTTTTCCCTTTCTCTAAAACTTGGATTCAAATTTCAACCAAAACATATTTTTTAATTCTAAAATCTCCATCGAGTCCCTTCTTTTTCAGAAAATATCCATTTTTATCCATACATTTATCAACATATATCAATTTTATTTTAAAATCTATCAAATTCATCCTCTTGCACCTTAAAACTTGAGAAACCACGACAAATGGACTTGTCAACTTCAATAAGTTGTAGAGTTTAATAAATTGTAAACTCTTCGAGTCCAACAATGTAAGGTCTTAATAAGACATATGTTGGAATGCATTAACTCTGTTGTTTGACATTTTGAACGACTAAATACAAGACCTAAGTTGTATTCGTATTTGTTATATTTACATTATTTACGATTTTGACCTTATGATTTAGAGAAGTGTGCTACATAAATTCTCTTAACCCTATAAACTATAATTTGCACTATTAGTAAATTATGTAAATCTCTATATGACGTTTTTCTACTTATTTTTATTTATTGATTTCAAAACAACATAAAGTAGATGAATCTTTAGTCATGGATCCACAAACTCCTTAGATGAAACAATGAGTGAAGTTCGCAATTCTACTCTTAACTCTTACTCTCAATTTATTGACCAAACACCTCTTAGATTTTTAGTTTTTACTTTCTAGTATACTTCGAAAAGAAAAAAGATGTAATATTTACAACTTTCAGTTACCTGAAAAGGAAAAAAAGAAACCTTATATAGTAGTGAGTAAATTTAAGAACAAAAAGCAATGTAACAGGAGTGAGATGAAGTGTGTATAAATTGACTTTCATTTAACTGATTCTTTGTCTAAAATTAATCATAAAGCTAAATAGAAATGGATTGAACTAAAAACAGGGGCGGCAGGTGAAGGGGTGAAGCTAAGGACTAACAAGTGTGAGCTGGCAAATTACCAACTTTATCTTTACTGCCAAAAGTCAGAACATAACCTTTTTTTTTTAATTTTTTTTTTAATAATAATAATAAAAATAAACAGCACTAATGTTTGGTCATATTTAATATACATTATTATATACAATTCAAATTTGTACTAACTCACTGACTCAACACCAAACCCAATAAACAAAACATTGTAAAAATAATAATAAAAAGAAAAAAAAAAGAACCTGACGTGTCCACAATGTTGTTGTTCAGAGAATCTCACATAGCAATAAAAAAAATAAAAAAATAAAAAAAAAACTTTTTCTGTCCGATCAATGGGCCACCCCCTCCCTTAAGGTGGGCCATGGATTGGACAGTCCTTTTTTAAATTGGGCTTTTTTTAAAGGCCCAATCCCAATCTTTGACCTGCCAAGTCACACCTCGTCTCTACAAATCCAACCCTTGATTTCACCAAATCAAATTCCATCCACACGTTTTGTTGATGATGATGCCCTATCACAAACGCTTCTATTCCTAACAAATCCGAATTCCCAAATGTTAGGCAATACACCAACTCGTTTCCCTTCATCATTCCCGGTACTCTGTACAGCAGAACCTCCCCTCCGACTACCATCTCCGCCCCATGGAACATCAGACTCACCGCCGGTAACGGCGGTAGCTTCCCTTCTTTCGCTGCTACTCTGTAGCATAAGTCCATTGCTCCTTGGAACACGAAGTTTGGATCACCCAGTGGGATTAAAACCCCTTTCGTTTGCTCTAGAAACTCGTTTTTCAAAGCTGTGTAGACTGGTCCCAGAAGAAACGTGAACTGGGTACCTGAATCCACCATGGTTTGTCCGGCGCCGGTGTGATCTGGTGCGAAGATTGATTTCGGGAGTGGGAGGATTTTGTTCCCTACTCTGATTCCGTCGAGTTGGACGGTGTAAGCGACTCGGTCGTAATAGGGTAATGGGGTTGAGATTTGAACTAAAGGCGTGTAGGTTAAATTCCCAAGCCACGAAACAGGTGCGTCGCCGAAAAGAAGAACCCCTGAAGAATCACTACCCGATATGCAATAAGAGAATTTCGGCAAACCCAATTGCGTAACAAACGAGAGCGATCCTCTGTTCATACCCATTAATCCAGTGGTCTTCGCGTCCTCCTCTGAATTCGAACTGAAACCCGAATCCATACACCCGAATAAAGTTCCGGGTTGAGCCGATGAACCGATTCGGAACGTGTCCGATGCGAGGTTGCCCTCGAGCGACGATGCATCGGCGTAAGAGACAAAGACGTGGCAGAGCTTTTTCGGGTCGCAGATAACCGGGTTGGGTAAATCTCGGGTTCGGGTGCGGCAAATGGGGGACGAACAGGGGATTGGTGAGTAAGAAGAAGAGGAAAGTGGGTTAAAAACAGAGGTTAAATTTGGGGATTTTTTGCAGTGAAGCCATGAGAGTTCACTCCCTGTATCGAGAACCATGGTGACTTGTTGAGGAGGCGAGCCAACAGTTAAGGAAACAGTCAAAGTGACATTATGGTGGAAACTGAGCTTATTGGAAGGCTGAGAAATCAAACCCATCTGTGTTTTGAGAGGCAAAACCAGGGTCATCTGAGTTGCAGAAAAACAGAGGCTCTGTTTTAAAGACAGACCGTAGATGAGAAGTTGCAGTAGACGGAGGAGGAAGAAGAAGGCCATGATTTCGTGATGGAATCGAATCTAAAATCACAGAGAAGTGAAGGAAAAGGGGGAAGGGGTTTGAAATGGTATGGATTTGTTCGTTGGGTTTGGGACTGAAATAACAGAGGAAACAGTGGGTTATGTGTGTCGTTAAAACAGTGCGTTTTGAATACGAAAACGTGCATTAAGAGAGAGGCAAAAATGTTGTCTTATTAATTTACGTTCTTATAATTTTTGTAATTTGAGGTATGTAATGCGACACCCACATTTAAATTTTTTACACGAACAACGAGGCATATTGTTTGCAAAATAATAATAATAATAATAATAATAATAATAATAATATATCGCTATGGAAATAGAAACTTTTAAAATCAAATGAATTGAGAATAAGACTCGTGTGCCTTTCAAGGCTGCAAGATTGGGTTTTTGGGTTTGGTAATATTGCGAAAAAGGAATGGTTGTTTGATTTGTTATTTTTTCCTATTTTATTATTTTGTAATTAATTATACTTTAGAAACTAATTTACATAAATTTAAATAATTACTTTGGAAAAATATTAGACATATGAATGGAAAGAGTAGGTATTATTAGAATTCTAAATGTCGTTTAATAATCATTTATTTTGTAGTTTCATTTTTTAAAAGTTATTCTCTCTCCATTTTTTTTAAGCTTTTTTATCTACTATTTTATCCCTGTTTCTTTTTCAAAAAAAGTCAAAATTTGAAATTCAAAGAAAATGTATTTTTAAAAATTTTGCTTTTTATCTTTGGAATTTGGCTTAGAAATCAACTTTTTTTTTTATTTAAAAAAATATGTAAATCATAGTAATAAATTCAGAAAAAATAGGTTTGATTTTTGAAAAAAAATGCTTATTAAAATGGGACCTTGAACTTTTTTCTAACAAATTTCATCCTTCTTTATGAAGATTTTTTGGGCATAAAATATAGGAAAAAATATGTCATTGTAAAATTTTGAAAAGAAAAAAAAAAGTTATTGTTATTTACCAACTCGAGCATAGATTGTATCTCTTAAAAAAGATATGGAATAAGAGGTTAGATGTTTGAATTGAACACAAACCAAATTAACAATTTATTGAATATGATCTTGACATCTATATTTACTAAGTTAAGGATAGGAATTAAATGACATTAAATAATTTAAGAAATTAATTAAATATTTAAATTTGCAATCTTATTAACGAGTATTATAATAGAACATCCTTAAAAAAAATATTATAATAGAACACGAACAGTTAATGTTAATAATTTTTTAAAATAAATTAAACAATCGAATCTAACCTTCTTTTTTTAAACAGAAATTTTAGAAGTAGAATTAGAGTAGAAGTAAAGGAAGAAAACGAAAACTTAAAAAACAAAAAAATCATGAAGTAGAGCACTAACGACCCAATGTGCAAAAAAAACTTTATTCCAACGATTATTTTCGGCATGAATGATGAGAAAACAAATCTTATGCTTAAAAAAAAGGAAAAATGTTTGAGCATAAAATAAGGTTAAATTACAATTTTAGTCATAATTTTTAAGATTTGTATCTATTTTATTCCCAAACTTTTAAAGTATCAAAATTTATATATAATATATTAGACAATGATTAAAATATTGATGTTGATATCGAAATTTCAATATTATGGATACATCAATAGATATATCTATCAAATATCAATATTGATAGACATTTTTGTAGGTTACAAATTTTATTAAAAAAAAAAATATTTAGATTAATAGTTAAGTTGTTTGCACTCTTAAACTAAGTTATGAATATTGTTATTAGTGTTTCTATTCACATTGGACTAAATAGTTTTTTTTTTTTTTAATGGTTTACAAGCATTTATAAAATATGTTGGAGATATCTACATATATTTAATTTCGATGTCACACCCTTCAATTTGTGGATATATTGACATGTTAATAGACATTGTCATCCTTGATATCAAGTTATTATTGCCATTATTATTTTATTTTGAATTTTTTAGAGATCCATTAAGTACAAAATTAATTGAAAGCTCAAGATCTTATTAAACACGAAATTGGATATTTAAGACATATTAAACACTTTTGAAATGTTAGAGATCGAGTAGACACAAACTTCAAAGTTCATAAATTTATTAAGGCTTCGTTTGGTAATCATTTGGTTTTTATTTTTTGTTTTTTAAAATTAAACCTAATACATCTGCATTTCTTACCACGATATGCATCTTACTTAAGTACAATTGTTGAATTATTAACCAAATTCCAAATTCCAAAAACAATTTTTTGAAAGCTTCTTCTTTAGTTATCAAAATTTAGCTTTGTTTTTTAAACCGTCGGTGAATAGTAGATAAGAAAAATAAGAAATTTTGAGGTATAAGTAGTGTTCATACGCTAAATTTTTCAAAAACAAAATGGTTACCAAATGGAACCTAAATAATCTTGTAATTTAAAAACCAAATTGACACAATTTTGAAAGTTTTTTCGATTAAATTTCCTATCCAAACTCTTTTTCTTTTAAAACAAATTCAAGACTCCAATGTGTTTATTTAAAAGAAAAAAAGAAAGGAAAATTTTCGATTGACATTTGCAATCTTATATTTAAGGAAACAAACGTTTTGGGAAAAACAAAATAATTTCGTGTGTGCCTGCATGTACCATAATTGAGCCTAATTTTGTAGATAGGATGTCGATTACTATTTTAATGTTTGATGATTTAATTTCCAACTCTGGTAATTGTTGTACTGTCGGAAAAAAAAAAGTTTTATTACATTTTTAACTTTTTTTCCCTTAATTATACATACTCAAATTATTGACCTTTGGCCACGTTTATTCTAATAAAAAAAAAAGTAAGAACTCGATGATAATGCGAGTATTGGCCCCATTTAATTATATTTGATATTGTTTACCTATGATATACACATGTATTGATATCTATATAATAAAAAAATGCAAACTAATTGATGAGCAGAGAGTGTTCAATTCAATTATGTCTGGAAATTATGTTATATCGTTACTGTTACTATTATTGTTACCATTCAGAGAAAAAATTTTGAATTTTGACATCTTTACTGTTGATATTACTGTTAATGTTACTTTTTGACGCTCTAAGGTAAAGGTGTAAGGGTAATAGTAGTTGACAAAATTCGCAATTCTAAGTAAATACAATAAAAAACAATCTAATTACATTTGCAATTCAGGTTCATTACAATTGATGCAACAATGAAATTCCATCATGATTACACAAATTTTCATTATGATCTGGTAAACGTGACCTAAGTTAAATGAATTAAAAATTTAACTTTACAAAATAGAAAAAGAAAAGAAAAAAACTTGCATAAAAAATCGAAAAAATATACCTTTTTGGTCCCTAAGTTTTCAAATATGGTACATTGGGTCATTGAGTTTTGAGTTTTGTTTCAATTTAGTTCCAAAATTTCAAAATGTTATAATTTTCTAGTTGAATTTTGTTTTACTTTGGTTCGTAGGATTCCTTAAATTTTTTAATTAAATATCCACTTTCAATTATTAACGTCGATTTCTGTTAATTAGTTAAAAATAGTTATGAAGTAAAATATGGGATTTAATTTTAAAAGTGATAAATAATTGTAAAACTTAATTAATTATAATTCTTTTAATGGCTTTTAATTTATTAACATAAATTAACAAAAAAGACGAAAAATAAATATTTAATAAATAATTAAAGTTAAAATTATAAATCTTAAAATATAAGAACCAAATTGAAATTGTAATATTTTAAAATTTAGAGACTAAATTTAAACTCAAAATTTAATAAGATGATATTTTGAATTATAAAAATTAAATAGAAACGAAATCGAAAATTTAGAGATTAAAAATATATTTTTCTATTAAAAAAAAAAACTGGGTATTAACTAGTGGTCCCTTGGTTGGGGACTTGGCGTTGATGAGTGATTGGCGGATGCCGCGTACAAATATACCTCTTCTATTAATTACTTTTTGTCTTAACCAAATTATTATAATTTTCAACTTCTATTTTTTTTTATTAGAAAAAATCTATTTTCCATCGAAATTGGGATCCAACTGTTCACCTATTTCAATTTCCAATTTGGTGTTTTTCGATGACCAAACATGTCCTACTATAAAACTTACAGCTGGTCTGGAGACAATTTTTCATAATTTATTGGTTTTTTTTTTAACAAATATGTTTTGATATCTCACTTTCAATTATTTTATTATTTTTAGAAAATTCTAATAAATAAAAAATCTAAAAAAAAATTTATTCCAAAAGTTTCCTTTTATCTTTCCTCTCAATTTTGTACAAACAATTAGTCTACTTGACATTGATTTTCTTTATTAATCATTTATCATTAATTTACTCCAAATTTAATAATTAACCCATTACATGTAAACCTTTTATTTTGTTTATATATAAAAGAAAAGACAGGATGGCTAGAATTTCATTAGTACAGGATTGCTAATATACACATATATTATATAATATATATAAATATATGTACACAAAAATGACATGCCTTTTAGAAAAGTCAATTTGTTTTTTTAAGGATTCAAATCTAATTTCCCAAACATGGGAAATAAATATAATCCAAACAATAGAATTTAATTTTTATATAAGGTTAATATTTCATACTTTACAAGTTTTATCTAAAGTGTCCGAAAAAAGTTTTGTGGTTCGAATCTTTCGATCTTTAATTTAAAAAAAATTGTAAAATATAATAAATTAAATAATAATAATATAAATTAAGTTAATTTTGAAAAAAATAATTAAGACTAAAGTGAATTTAACTCAATAATAATTTATATAATTTTTTTTAATTAAAAGGGGAAGGTTTCATCCATTTATTCTAATTTTACTTAAAAAAGAAAGAAAAAGAAAAAGAAAAAGAAAAAGAAAAAGAGAAAAAGTTGATTAAAGAAGGAGAGTTGAAAATTAAATGGGATTTTATAGTTCCCAAATAAGAGCTGCATTTGAATTTGGGATGTAGGGCAGGTAGTAGCTACTGCTATTAGGGAACAGCAACTTCCCAAATCCCCATCAAATTCACTCAAATCAATTACAACTTTTTAACTCTGTATCCTTTCCTCTTTTATTATTTTTTTTATCTAATTATTTTATTTTTAATATGCATTCAATTTTTTTTTAAAAAAATTTACTATCACCGTACCATCTATTCTTTCTATTCATTATTTGACACGTAATTAAATAATTTATTAATTTATTATTTATTTATTTCACAGACTCTACATAATTTTTAAATACTATTTTTGTGGTAAGCAACCAATAGAGATAGTATAAAGATTTTTCTAGTAGAAGTTTTCTTCATTTGAACCTAGAACAGAGTTGTGGAGTCTAAAGAGTTACGAAGTCGTGAAGTTCGAAGTATAAATAACTAATAAGAAAAAATCAATGTCTGTTTTAATAATGGGCTTGTGAATTTCTTGGCCAAACACTCATTTCAAAGGTCATATGATTAAAAGTTTTATAGATACTTGAAAAAAAATGGAAAATTGCCGATTTCGACCCAATTTTTTTTTCAAATTCAAAAGTAACCGCAATTTTAAATTATATTTTTTAAACCTTTTTTTTTCCCATCTTTTGAGTCTTTAGGTAGAGGAAATCACCACGTGAAAATACCATTTTGTCTTTCAATAAATGATCATTCAATTGCCTTGAGTATGAAATCACCCAACTTAACTAATTCACATATTTTAAATTAGAAACTCCAATCTTCCGTTTCACATTTTGTTTTCAAGATAAATATGCTTTACGTGACGGTCCCAATTTAAGATGAATAGTCCTTTTCAAAAAGTTTCAAGTTCAGAGAAACAATTTCTTTCTTTTTTTGAGAGTTCCAAAAGATTTTATTTTATTTTATTTTATTTTTTTTTTAAAAAAAAGTTGAAAAGTAGTAGTTTGTCTCATAAAGTTGAGTTGTAAATAAACCTTTTGTCTCGTGAAGTAACGACAAACTTACAACATTACGAGACAAACGAGATAATTTACCGTTTTTCTTGTGAAGTTACTTCATGAGACAATCTATTCATCTTCATGTAAAACATTTCTATCTTGAAAACAAAATGTGAAACTGAAGATTGAAGTTTCTAATTTAAGATATGTGAGTTAGGTAAGTTGAGTGATTTCATATTCTAGATAATTGAATAATCATTAATTGAGGGAAAAAAATGGTATTTTCACGTGGTGAGTCCCTCCAAAGACTGAAAAGATGAAAAAGAGGTTAGAAAAAAAGTAGATTTTAAAAATGAAGTTATTTTTGAATTGGAAAAAACTTTTTGGGTCAACATCGACAATTTTCCAAAAAAAAAAAAAAAAAAATTGATGCTTGAGAATAAAATGCTTCATAATGAGATTGCAATTCTTGGTTAATTGGCTGGGCATCGAAATATTTCAGGATTTGAAGCCAACAAATTATGCTTGTATTTGTTTTATGAAATTAATAATGAATCTCGAGATTAATTAATTAATAACAAAATAATTATTCTAATTGGATAATTAATTACACAGTGTAAAGTTTTGAGATCTATGGATTAAACAAAAACTAGATAAAAAATTTAGAGACAAAAAAAAAATATATTTTAAATAGAGATAGCTACAAATATAACAATCAGACCCAAAATATTTGTAGATATAGCACAATGCAAAATAATTTGTAAATATAACAAAATTTAGATTTTTTTTTCTTTCAAATTCTATCTCGTTAGTATGGGCCAATCAGTGATAAACCATATCATTAGTAAGAGTTTATCAAGCGTTAGAGTCTATCATTGATGTTTTTTTTTTTTTTTTTTTTTTTGGCTATATTTGTATTTTTTTTATAAAAAAATGTTATATACACTTAATTATTGCAGTTAAAAGTGTTGCCTAATACTTTTGATTATATCTAATATAGAATTAATATGGAATTCATATTTTTTATAATATTAGTTTAGTTTAATAATTATGGAGGGAGGAGGATTGGGACGGGGAAAGGATAAAGATGTTTTTATCTCCAAACTATATTCGAATTGATGTATTAGCAATCAATTAAGACTTTATGTTAAAATATCACAATTTAAAGAGATAAAGTTTAGTCAAATTTGTTTTTGTCATTTTCAACAACAAATTCAAAGCATCTACAAGGAGATGATTTTGATATATGCATATGTCAAATTAAATAGGAAATCGAGAAAGCATCCTCCAACCAAATTCAAGAAGAAGTAAGAATTTTCAAAACGAAAATTATTAAACATAAATGGCTTAATACAAAAATGGTAAGCATTCAATAATCCAACTAGTAAGTACATCATTAACCTCTCTCTAACCTAAAACATTTCATTTCTTTTGTTTTTGAAAATTAAACCTACAAATCTCACTTCTATATATTAATTTCCAAATTTTGTTGGCTATATTTGAGAAGTGTATTTAAAACCAAGCCAAATTTTTAAAACTAAAAAAAATATTTTTGTTTTTGAAATTTTGCTAAGAACTCCAGGTTTTTTACTTATGAAAGATACAAATCATTGTAAAAAATTGTGAGAAAACAAGCTTAATTTTCAAAAACCAAAATCCAAAACGAAATAGTTACCAAACGAGACTTGAAATTTTTAAACTTCATTCTTCGTTTATCATAATACAATATATACATAAATAAATTTATTCGAGTAACATTTCTCTTCCTACTTTCATAATTCATCCATCCAAAAACTTATAAATTTTTTTTATTCTACTTTAGAAGTCTCATATTTTTATTTACGTTAAAGTGTTGATATAATTAATTTTATAATAACTCTTCGTCTAATTTTTTTTAATGTAACTCATAAGCTTAAACTTTTAAGTCAATTGATGATTTAATATTGTATCAAAGAACAAGAAGTTAAACGTTGAAAGTCTATTTGTCCCTCAAATTAATGTTGGCAACTCAAACAAATTTAATTATTAGAATTTTAGAAAATTCAAGTAATTTTGCTATACTTTAGATTTTTTTTTTTTTTAAAAAAAAGAATAGAAAAAGAATAATGTGGAATGGAAGATGAAAGAAAAGAAGATTGAGAGGAAAAGAGAAATGTGGTGTGCTTTTCGTTTGTCCTCGTGCTTTCCAATTACACATTACCAAATAAGTTGTAAGCCGCCTGACAAAGTTGAAACTCTTTTTAAATTAAAACTTTGTTCTCACCTTCTATTTTGTTTTTCAATTTCAAAGGGATTGTCGGTAATGTTCTTCTTCTTCTTCTTCTTTTTTTTTTTTGGTCTTTTATACTTTTTACTTTAAAGGAAAGAGAAATGTATCTTTACGAACCTTTTTTTCTTATGTAATTACCGTAAAAGATAATAATTATAATTGACACAAACCTTTAATTAAGATGTTAAACAATTCGAATTCTTTGGTGAATTAAATTAAAAAAAGTGATGTATAATTAAATAATTGCACATCCAATAAATGTTTGTTCCTAAAATTTATAAATTAGAAAAATTCTATAGCTTTCCTTTCCATTCTTATTTAGTAATTCACCCATTTTTATTGGAATGGCTACCATCCGATGGATAGCGAAACTGCACTGGAACTTGATCTGAAAAACCCACACCCTTTTGAATGATTGCGCACCCTTTTTATAAGCCTCAAAGGCCAACGAAAGATGCAAAAACCCAAACGGATGGTGGCACACACGTGTGGAAAACCTACCAAGCCCATATTTACGTATCTCCTTACCCTCTCTAAAACTTTGGTACCTCTTGAAAAATTTTAAGAACACAAGAAAACAATTCTCATCGAGCAATATCAGTATGTGTAACACTGTACATAAGTAAAGATGTCTCACGACTTGAACCTTTATGTAGTGTAGATGATTTAGAACATACTAGAGTAACTCTTGGTTTTGAACTCTATCTCTAACAACATGTCACACACAACATTACTAGGGTGTAGTTCGAAAGCTCGTATTTTAAGGCTTGGCCCGTGTATTCCAATTTGGTGAACACTCTAGAGAATTTGCCTAAAATTCCATAGGAAGCAGGCCCCACTTCCACATTCACATAGGTGAGTCTATCAAGAGTACTCCTGTAGCTAGGCACTCAACTTGACATCAAGTATAGATCTCATTAAGAACCAAGTTCAACCTTTCTAGAAAATTTTGATCTATTTATCAAATGGATGTGTATCAATAATTATCTTTGATTCAATATCGAGTCGAGCTGGAGCAAAAACAATTGATCAAGAATTTGGTCAACTTTCGCATGAAAGAAGGTAAAAGAATGCTTACGATTTAGGATATCATGCTTAGACTCTAGGTCATAGGAAGGGAATTCTTTGTTCGTTTTAGCATGATTCATTTCATATCACTTGTGGTTAGTTATCCTGTTTCTTGGGATCTCTAGTTTACAGGTTGAGTTTTCCTTATAGGTGATTCATCTTTCTATAGGCATAAATCCCATATTTTATGAGGTTTTGAAAACCTTCTCTCTGGCCAGTCTTTTCGTTAAAGAATCTACCAAGTTTTCATTAGTCCTATATGATCCACTCTAACTCCACCATTAGTGAGGAACTCTCTAATGGTACTGTGCTTATGGCGTATTTGTCGTCTATTTCTGTTATAGTAACGATTCTAAACTTTTGCGATTGCTGCAATACTATTACAATGGATCAATATGACTGGTACCGACTTTTCCCATAGAGGAATCTCTAATAGCAGACTTCTAAGCCAACCTGCTTCTTCACTAGCTGTTGCTAGTGCTATCATTTTTGACTCTATCGTAGATTGGGCTAAAATAGTCTATTTTTTGGACTTCCAAGAGACAGCTCTGCCTGCTATATTAAAGATATAGCCACTTGTAGCCTTTGAATCATCCAAAAGGGAGTTCCAGTCAGTATCGCTGAATCCTTCTAGGATAGCGGGAAACTTATGATAATGTAATCCTAGGTTTTGAGTTTTCTTCAAGTACTTCATAACCCTTTCCATACCGTTCCAATGGTCTATACTAGGTTTTCTTGTAAACCTACAAAGTAATCCTATATCAGGCCTAGTGCCGTCAGCAACGTATTTGTGACTGCCTATGCTCGCTACCCAGTTTGATTTACATTGTCACCAGTGTTCTTGAACAACTTAAAACTAGGGTCATAAGGAGAATATGTTGGTTTACATTTAAAGTAATTATATTTCTTTAGAATCTTTTCTACATAGTGAGATTAATCTAAAGAAATTCTCTTTTCAGACCTAGTCACTTTTATGCCTAAGATCACATTCGTTTCTTCTAAGTATTTCATATCAAAGTTTGCACTTAACATAGATTTCACATCATTTATGACGTGCAAGTTCGACCAAAATACTAACAAGTCATCTGCATACAGACATATGATAGTGCAAAAAATTATTTTCAAACTTATAGTAGATGCATTTATCATTTTCATTAACCTTGAAATCTTTAGATAAGATTAGGTTATCAAACTTTTCATGCCATTGCTTAGGAGCTTGTTTCAGGCCAAAAGAGATTTATCTAGCTTACAAACATTATTCTCTTGACCATGGACTATAAAGTGCTCAGGTTGTTCCATATAAATCTCTTCTTCAAGTTCACCATTTAGGAAAGCGATTTTTACATCCATCTGATGTACTACAAGATTATTTAGGATAGCTAGAGAAAATAGTACACGAATTGAGGTAGTTCTAGTGATCGGGGAGAAGGTGTCAAAGAAGTCTATGTTTTCTCTTTGTCTGAAGCCCTTTGCTACTAACCTGGCTTTAAACTTGTCAATTATTCCATCAGGTTTAAGCTTCTTCCTTAGGATCCATTTGCAACCTATTGCTTTGCATCCAGGGGGTAGGTATACCAAATGCCAAGTCCTATTTGACTCAAGAAAGTCCATTTCATCATTTATAGCTTCTTGCCATAAGTTGGCCTCTATAGAGGACATGACGACGTTTAGGTCTTTAGGATATTCTTTTACATTATAAGTCTGGAAGTCATCCCCAAAATCCTTGATGGTTCTAGTTCTTTTTCTTCTTCTAGGTTTTGGGTCGGCTTCCTCTGTAGAGGTAGGATTTCTAACCAGGATTAGACACTAGATCGCGAGCCCCTACTATTTCTCGATTTAAAGGGAAATCTATCCTTAAAGAAGTTAGCATCATTTGACTCAATGATCACTTGGTTTACTAGGTCATAGAACCTATATGCTTTACCATTTATAGCATAACCTATAAAGACACATTCATAGGCTCTACTAGCAAGACACATTCAAAGGTTGGACACCCCCAAGTTCTAAAGTATGCCAAGTTTGGTTTCTTATACTTAAGGACCTTGTACGGTGAAATTGTGTTTTTAGATTTTGGTATTCTATTTAGGATATAACACACGTGAGGATGATTTCACCCCACTAATAAGATGCAACTCCTGAATTGAATAAAATAGCAACTATTAGCTCAGCTAAAATTCTATTTTTCTTTCAGTTTTTCCATTCATTTTAGGAGAGTAAGGTGCAGTCTTTTCATGTATTGTTCCATGTGAGTTAAAGAATTCATTAAAGCCGTCTGAGTCGTACTCAATTCCCTTATCACTACGAAGTCTTTTAACCTTTAGGTTATACTAATTTTCTACTTTAGTTATAAACAATTTAAAAGCATCAAACACATCACTTTTGTTTTTCAGTAAATATAGAAAGGTGATATCAAAGCAACCATCAATAGAAATAATAAAATATCTTTTTACTATTCTTAGTCAAGATGTCATCAAATTCACATAAGTTAGAATGGATTAAATCTAGA
The DNA here is from genome assembly GCF_027475165.1 of Benincasa hispida. Classification (NCBI taxonomy): domain Eukaryota; kingdom Viridiplantae; phylum Streptophyta; class Magnoliopsida; order Cucurbitales; family Cucurbitaceae; genus Benincasa; species Benincasa hispida. The sequence goes on along the minus strand of NC_143481.1, from coordinate 65,869,094 downwards.
GGCTCAGATTCCATAAGTACAGATTTGTGCGAAGTCTTAGTTATTTTAGCTTGACTACAATATTCGTATTTATCAAATTCATTCATGGATAACTTAGGAATCATTTCTAACCTACTCAAGTTATTAATTATCCGTTTATTTACATGACAAAGTCTAGCATACCAAATATTAAATGAACACAACATATAAACAAAAGATTTCATTTTATTTATTTCAAGGTTAAGTTTCAACATGCCATCAGTTGCATAGCCTTTTCCTACGAAAACACTATTCTTAGTAAAAGTATACAAGTCTCCCCCTATTGTTTAAGTAAAGTTGACCTTGTTAAGGAGATAGCCCAAGACCAAATTCTTCCTTATCTTCGGAGTGTGCAGGACTTCCTTCAGCATGAGAGTCTTCCCAGAGGTAAACTTCAACTCCACCACGTCGGTTCCAACAACTTTCATTGAGTGGTGATCCCCCAACAGTATGTTCTTATCTTTAATTTTAGTATAAGTTTTAGAAAGACCAAGGTTATGACAGACATAGCACTTGTGCTAGTGTCTATCCTTCACCTCTCAGAATCATTGGTCACATTTACTTCCATGATCATGACAACTAACGGTTCTTCTGTTAGGTTTGCCTGACCAACAGAACGACGCCTGTTCCTACAGTTCTTAGTCATGTGTCTAGGTTTATTATAGTTGAAGCAAAGGAACTGTACCGTTTCACCTGAAAGGTTTCTGCTTTTTCTAATTATTCTGGTTGCGGGATCCACGATTCTAACCTTTCTTCTTGGTTCCCTTTGACTTATGGTCAGGCTTTATCATGGTAGAGGCGAATCTCCCAGGAACGATGTTCACCTCTTCCCTCTGGTCTTACTTCTGGGCTTCCTTCTTAATTTTCAGGTGGGTGATTAGAATCTCCAAGGAAAATTTTTTGGTCTTATGCCTTAAGCTGTTCTTAAAATTCTTCCACAAAGGAGGTAATTTATAAATAATAACGACAACTTGGAATTGCTCATTTAGGGGCATACCTTCACTTATTATTTCTTGGCTATGTTCTTATTAGAGTAAACATGCAATACATGGAAGATAACAGATACAGAATCATTAAGAACTCTAATTACATTAATTTGAGTAATAATCATGTAAACTCACAGTTTTTCATACAATAGGGTTTCATTTTATTTCCTTTGTAGATTTCCTCCAATTCCTTGCAAGCTCCATAAAATTGACCTTTAATTTCTTCAGTAGACCACCAAGAGTATCTTCTCTACTATTCTTAGCCTTGGATTGAATAGTGAAACTCTAAATTGAAAGGTAATTGGAAGTAGTATGGGGAGGGTTTTGAGGAATAGAAATTTATGCATAATTTCTTTCTCAAAATTAATTGCATGCCCATAAATCTGATCAATGAGAAGTATTTAATCAACTTAATCATGCAAACACTTAGTTAATCAGCCTAATGACACTTCAAAAGGCACTAAGTGAATGAGCTAGGTGTTAATTTGTGGATAAATCCACTACAACAAGAATTTTAAGGAAAAATCAATCAATAATTTCCAATTTTATTATATTTAATTTAGAATTAAATTAAACATAATTTAAAATTTTTCTAAAGTTGAATTTAAGAATTGAAATTTGATTTGATTTAATTAATTAAATAATAATAATTTAATATCAAATATTAAATTAATGAAACACCTAATTCAAACATAAAACCTATTCATGTAATCAATATTCAAATATATTGAACTCTCCAAAATCGTTTAATTTCAATAAATTTAAACGTTAATTTTATCGAATATAATTATCTAAACCCTAAATTGAATTTGAACATTTCAAAATCACTCAATATTTTAACCCAATGTTTAATCTTTTATGAGCTAGTAGAGGAACCTTATGGACCTACAGATCATGAGCTCCAACGATTTGAGATTAACTGGCTAAACTCTTTATACCGAATTAATCAATATTCGTTAACTATCGAGACATACACTATAGCTAAGTAGTTACACTCTCCTCACTGTAGATATATTTCTATCCACTTGATTTAATCATAATCAGTAAGTCAATTCTTCACAGGCTGTTCGTATTTACAACTAGGTCAAAAATGCCGTCTTACCCCTGTAAATACGTCTTGCTCCTTAAGTCTCCACTGATCCTCTATTGAACAATTGGTTTATAGTCCAACTCATAAACCATATCCCTCTCTATCATGAGAGGGCGGGGTCCCTTTGTTCAAGACCAGAAATCAGTACTTAAGCGAACAACCTATCTACTAACCTTAAAACAGACAGGAGTGAATTTCTTCTTACAGAACTATGTCGCCAGCTATTTATCCGATTTTATCCTCAAAATGGGAGGTTTATTGAGCGGTGATGTTGAACCACTCTCACCTATGCTGACCAAAGGGTAATCCCGAATAAACAAGAGTTTATAGTTAGCTCAAGATTAAGATCAAGTTACCTTAAGCCATTGATTTGAAATAGTCAGTTTTAATAGTAAATGGTTGTTATAAAGAAAAGTGACCATTTCGTGGTCCGATCTATGCAAACGTCTTTTGCATAGGATTCCTTTACTTGTATGTTTCTAAATGAACGATTTCAGGATCACATTGTTTGTATCAACATACAAAGTGGGCTGCATCCATAGTGTCCCCAGGATGAGGTACCTAATCTCATCCATATACTTATAGACCTTTTTTGGCTATTTACTAAAACTTGATCCTTTTTTATGTCTCTATATAAAGTTAAAAGTATTCATACTATAGCCATGGGTTCTTATATTGGCTTTTATAACAGAATGCAATTTCAATAACATTTTTATTATAAAAATAGAATATGTTTAATAAATATGAACTACGAGTTTTAGGACATTCCTAACAGTTCTACAGTTCATAGGACTGAGCCTCCACAGATCTTTCATCCGTTATCTAAAACTTTAGGTAACTGCTGATGACATACTTTTTTGAACTAGCCTCCTCGGTGTCGTACTTTTTCTGCAGGGCATCCTACACATCTTTTGTGATCTTCATTGTACTGTAATAGTCATACAGATCATCAGTCAAACTATTTAATATGAAGTTTTTACACAAAAAAATCTCTTTCTTCCCAATCACCACCTTCTTTCATCTGGGATTTTCCTTTGGGATAGTTGGCTTCTCAGTAGTGCAAGCATTAGTAAACTTCTTGACGGTGAGGAAGAACAACATCTTCTGCTTCCAACTTTTGAAGTTTTCTCCTTCAAATCAGAATGGTGGGTTGAGATTGGAGGACATGATGTCTTTCTGAGTTGAAAGGGCCATTACAATAGTGGCAGATGGAAAACGTCTTAAAATTTTGGAACGGCTACCCTCCAATGTGTTGGAGTTGATGTCCTAAATCATGTAGGGTCCTATAGTTTGTAATTATATTGTACAAACATTTTATTTATGTAATGAAATTTATGATGTTTTATTTCAAAATTAGTTGCATTAACCACAAACCAATAAACTAACATCCAAGGTTGTCTTGTAGCTTAAACATGTATGTAGAGACATACAGGTGGATCATATTTAAGTGATAATGTAAATGGTTTGTAGTAGATGGATAAGGCTGGATACCTTATCTTGGTGACACTACGAGTAGGGTCTGCTTTGTAGATGTTACAATTATTATAAAGTGTTACAAATGATCTGATCTTGATCATTCATGTGGAGACATGTGAGCAAGGATATTCTACATAAAGAAGTTTGTATAAGATTGGACCACAAAATGTTTAATCTCATTATATAACACCGTTAATAATAGAGACTTACATTTCACCAAATGACCATAGGTAACATGACCTGAATCCTGAGTGAGTTGTGAACACCTGCCTATAAAGGTGGTCATTTGATTTGTATGGGTGAGAATGGTCAGATCATCGACTTAACAAGCCTACCATTTTGGGAATTCGTCTGATTGAGGAGTTGGAAACACAACTATACAAGAAGAAATTCACTCTTTCCCCAATGTTGGGACAAGTAAATAAATTACTCCCTTAAGGGCTGATTCTAGGGCTTGAACAATGTGGTGTCACACCTTTTTTTTGGCTCGAGAGGGGTTTTTTCATAGTTAGACTATGATTTATTGTTCATTAGAGGGATTAGTGGTACTTAAGGAGTTAGATGTAACTACAAGGGCAAAATGGTAATTTTTGGCCCAGCTGTACTTACGAGCAATTTATGAAGGGTCGTTGTACCATTGATTGGTTATATACAATAGACACAAAAATATATCTGTAGTGTGAAGAGTGCAACTGTTGGTCTTTATTGGAGTACCCGACAGTTAATGGATAGTGAATAATTTAATTAAAGAGTTTAATTAATTACTCATTTAATGTTGGAGCTTCAAGCTATAGGTCCATGAGGTCCCCTCGGTAGCTCAACAGAATTTAATTAATTTGAATTGTTCAAATTAATTGAGGGAATTGATTATATATGATATAATTACTATAATGGATTTGATACATTATAATATTAAATATTAATTTGAGAGAAATTCAATATTTGAATATGATTCAAATATTAATTATGTGAATTGGATTCATATAATTAAATTTTATATAAATGAGATTTATATTAATATCATTGTTGAGAGAATTAAACTATAGGTTATATTATATATGATACAATATTACACTATAGGTTATATGTTATATTTGATATAACATATAATTTAATATATATATATATATATATATATATATATGTAAGTATTAAGGTTTATTATTAAGAAAAAAATAATAAACAGTTTTAGGGAGGGAGTTGTAACTCCTTCGTCATTATTCTCTCCACAACGTGCGAGAATGAGATGCATGGGCAAGTCTTCTTATTCTTCTTGAAAGAAAATACATAGAGAGTTATGTGAAATTTTTTTCTCCTTCCTCCTCCTCCTCTCTTAATTAATTCTATCCTTCTCAAAAACCAAAATAGCAAGAGCACCACTCCTCCTAGATTCTCATCCCAGAGAATACCGTGGTAGCCTTTGTGGTGTTGTCCATTTATTCGAGGGATTGTCAGTTGAAGAATCGTTCTTCAAAGGTAACGGTTTTGAATCTATTTTGTTTCCTGTAATTCATTTTCTAGTATGCTATATTTTTCTATTTTAGATGCATAATGTATGTTACTATAAAATTCTGCATTCTGGAAAATTTTGGAGAATTAGGACGATCTATCTCTTCCGCTCAAGGATCCTTAATTAAATCCTTCAATTGGTATTAGAGCTAGGTTTATGGCCCAATTTTCCAAAATTTCGTAATTGTTTTACAATTAATGGTGGGATTCTTGTAGTATGTCAAATTATCCATGAAATGATAGTTTTTATGGTTGTTTTGAATTGTTGGATAATTTTAGGATTGACACTGTTTTTATTGGTTTGTATTTGCTTTTGGTATGTAGAGGCCCATGTTTTTGGGTATAATTTTCGCTATCGAGTATGTATTAATTGTCCTTGAGTCAATCGTGATGTTTTTACTTGGATTCTGGAGAAAACGAGGCGAAAAACAATGGAGTTTCGAAGCTGTTCGATGTACAGTGGATGACTGTATAATAACGCCATGCCCTAGCATCACGACGTTCAATGCGGTGAATGAAGGAAAACTTTGTATCGTTGTGACGCTCCGAGACGGAGTTTTCACACATTTCAGCCCTGGTTCAGTTCCGGTTCACGTGTGGTTCGTGGTCTGCTGGTCTGGTTTGGTTCATGGGTTCTCCGGTTTTAGTAGTTTGGGTTCATTTGGACTGGTTCCTGCTCTGGTTCGAGCGGTTCAAGGCTCGGTTCTCTTGTTTTTGAACCGATTTACTTATTCTTGTAATAGTTATATTCTTTTTTTAATTAATTTGTTTAGTATCCAATCCCGATCCAATAATTTTTGTTTATTAATTATGCATTTGATGTATGATGTTTGTTTATATTTATATGCCGTATAGTATGTCATATAGTATAGAATCCCACCGTAGGCTATGCATTTAATTTCATGCATCATATTATAAATGTTATAATTTTAGATGCATGATTTAATTTTATAGCATTCTCATGTATCATATAATATAAATGTTATAATATATGTATGCATGAATCGATAGCATATCCATGCATCATTTATACTATAATTGTTATAAAATATAGTTCAATGTATGTATGGATGTATGCTATAATTTGTTTCATTAACTATTTATATAAATGTTATATATGTTAGTAATGAAATAAAATTTCATGATGCATGACACTATCTTAAATAATTTATAAATATTATAATTTACTAAAGTATGTCAAAACATGTAATGTATGGTTTTAATTTATTTCTTTTGTTTATAATTGTCATAACAAAATGAAATTAAAAATTAAAATCAATAATTCAGAGTTGCAGGCCTACCTTAGGTTAACAACATCTTTTAAAATTATTTTAAAACATGATTCAAATAGACCTAAGATCATATTTCTAATGAGATTAGAAATTTAAGTTTAATCTTTTAATCGATTTAATAGGATTAAATTGATTCATAATAAAAGATTAACTTTGTAACAAATGTATCTATAAGAAACCTTTTGTCTAAGTCTAGTTCTGCCTAGACTGGGATACTTAAGTTGACGAAAACGTAACACCCTTACTTAGAAACTTACCTGGAAAGGTGAATTAGATAGATTTGTTACAAGTATGCAAGTTTAATTAAAGTTTGTTAAAGAGTTTAATAGACCTTAATAAAAAATTATTTATCATCCAAAGGCAAGTGTTGTTTTTGAGCAAATTAAACATTCACTTAGTTAAAATCAGTAGCCAGATTTTTCTAAGTTTATTAACCATTAGTAAAACACTCAGTGGGAGGAAAATGGGGTATATGATACTTCATTTTGTCCCCTTCATGTTTCTCCCTAAAAGTTTACACCATGAGATCTATACTTGACCTCAAGGTACCTTGAGTGTTCCCCTACAGATGACAGTTGTATAGATCACATCAAAGTGAATGGAGAGAGTGTTTATAGTAAATGAGAGCAAGACGTATGACAACACATCTCTCGATTTCTTTCATCAGTTTGAAGGAAAGTTTCGTGCATGGTCTTGTGGCAACTGGAGTGTCCCCTATAGGATGAAATTTTTGCATGACGCTTTATTCATACTCTAGCAATGGATAGGGTACTTTAGTTTCACATCCCAATCAGTTTTTCCCTATAGTTGGCTCATTGGGGCAGAACTCTAGGACCTAAAATGAGGGGTTACACTTACAAGAATTGTTAAGCGAGTTTAACAAATTATGTACTGAACAATGGTGACTAATAGAGATAGTAACAAGGAGTTTTTCTCTCTATTAGTTGAGATTGTCTCAGTTCAGTGAAGAGGCAAGGTGACTTTTTTCCTGCCTCACTGAAACTTCATTGCAAAATAGATTACACTTAGGGTACATTAAACTGTTTTGCTAAAAAGATTGAGTGGCTGTCTTGATGGTTTAATACAAATAGACTAATTATAAGTAATTTGTATGGCTTTAACAAACTTATTTGAATATGAATTCCGCAACCTTAAATTTACTTGCCGTTGACAAATTAACAGGCAAAATTTACACTTCTTGGAAAAAGATGATAAACACAATCCTTATCATTGATGACCTTCGTTTTGTCCTAATGGAGGGCTGTCCTCCTATTTCAGCTCTCAGTGTTGCTCGAAATGTTCGAGAAGCATATGAGCGATCGACACAGGAAAACGAGAAGGCACGGGTGTACATTTTGGCAAGCCTTTTCGAAGTCTTGGTCAAGAAGCATGAGCCCATACTCATGGCTTGTGAGATTATGGAGTCCCTGAGGGGAATGTTCGGATAACCATCCGCACAGCTCATACACGACGCTCTCAAGCACATATTGGTCGTATGCAAGAAGGGGCATCTATTCGAGAACATGTTCTCAACATGATGGTCCACTTCAACGTGGCGGAGATGGATGGGTCCATCATCGATGAAGCCAGTCAGGTTAGCTTCATTTTGGAATCTTTATCAAAAAGTTTCCTATAGTTTCGTAGCAATGCTGTTATGAATATGATTGACTACAACCTAACCACCTTGCTCAATGAGCTAAAGACCTTTCAGTCCTTGATGAAAACCAAGGAACAGAAGGGTGAAACAAATGTTGTTTCATCCTCTAAGAAGTTTCAAAGAGGTTCGATCTCTAGGAAAAAGTCTGTCTTCTTCTTCCGACACCAAAAAGTAGAAGAAGAAGAAAGGTGGAAAAGGGAAAGCTAACCCACTAAATGCTACCCAAAAGAGCAAGAAAGCCAATGTTGTAAAGGGAATATGTTTCCATTGTAACCAGGAGGGACGTTGGAAGAGGAACTGTCCCAAATACATGGCGAAAAAGAAGAAGGCCAAGCAAGGTAAATATGTTTTGCTTGTTTTGGAGACCTGTTTAGTGGAGAATGATGATTCAACCTTGATTATTGATTTGGGCGCTACTAACCACGTTTGTTCTTCATTTTAGGGAATTAGTTCTTGGCGGTAATTGGAAGCTGGGGAGATGACGATGCGGGTTGGAACTAGGCACGTTGTCTTACCTGTGGCAGTGGGAGGTCTCCAGTTAACGTTATAGAATAGATATATATTTTTTTTAAAAAAATGTATATGTAGTTCCTAGTTTGAAAAGGAACTTAATTTCCGTAAAGTGTTTACTTGAACAATCATATTGTATAAACTTCTTTGTAAATAAAGTGTTTTTTTTCTAAGAATGATTTTAATATTTGTTCAGCTGAACTGGAAAATAATTTATATGTGCTAAGACTGTTAGCAACTAAATCCCTCCATAACACTGAAATGTTTAAAACTGCGTTAACTCAACATAAAAGACTTAAAATTTCTCCTAGAGAAAATGTCCAACTTTGGCACCTGAGATTAAGACACATCAATCTCAATAGGATTGAGATGTTGGTGAAGAATGGACTTCTAAGCAAGTTAGAAGAAAATTCTTTACTTGTGTGTGAGTCATGCCTTGAAGGCAAAATGACTAAAAGACTTTTTACTGGAAAAGGTCATAGGGTTAAAGAATCCTTAGAGCTAGTACATTCAGATATTTCACGTATCGTTAATAGATGATGAATAATTTAATCAAAGAGTTTAATTAATTACTCACGTATCGTTGGAGATTGAAGCTACAGGTCCATGAGGTCCTCTCGGTAGCTCAACAGGATTTAATGAAAATCTATTTTTGGATTAATTTAAATTGTTCAAATTAATTGGGGGAATTAATTATATATGATATAATTAATTAAATTTTAATTATATATGATATAATTACTATAATGCATTTGGTACATTATAATATTAAATATTAATTTGAGAGAAATTAAATATTTGAATATGATTCAAATATTGATTATGGGAATTGGATTCATATAATTAACTTCAATATAAATGAGATTTATATTAAATATCGTTGTTGAGAGAATTAAACTATAGGTTATTGTATAGGATATAATATTAAATTACAGGTTATATATTATATTTGATATAACATATAGTTTAATATATATATATATTATATGATAATGTAGTTATCATATATGTAAAGGTTTATTATTCAAAAAAAAAAATAATAAAAAAATAAACAGTTTTAGGGAGGGTGTTGTAACTCCCTCCCCATTATTCTCTCCACAATGTGCAGGAGTGGGATGTAGGGGCTTTCGTCTTCTTTTTCTTCCTGAAAGAAAATACATAGAGGGTTCTATGAAAAAATTTTCTCCTCCCTCATCCTCCTCTCTCAATTGATTTTATCCCTCCCAAAAACCAAAATTGGCAAAGACCTACTCCTCGTAGATTCTCATTGTAGAGAATATTGCAGTAGCCTTTGTGGTGCTGTCCATTTGCTCGAGGGATTTTCAATTGAAGAATTGTTCTTCAATGGTAAGGGTTCTGAACCTATTTTATTTTCTGTAATTCTTTTTCTAACATGCTATATTTTTCTATTTTAGATGCATAATGTATGTTATTGTAAAATTTGCATTCTAGAAGATTTTATAGAATTGGGATGATCCATCTCTTCCGCTCAAGGACCATTAATTGGATCCTTCACAATGGATAGAAGTTGACAGCAACGGATGGTCCCAAATGATAGTCTTCATAAAATAGAACCCGCAAAAAATAAACTTGTTACAGGCTGAGTCGCGGATCTCACTCTCTTTAAGGCATTTCGCAGCTCTGCCCAATGTGCAAACAGTTTTACAGAATTGCCATGTCGTCAAGATAAAAAAACCCAGAAAATGTACTGTCTGGATCAAAACTACACTGGAACCCGTTCGAAAGAACCTCATCCTTTTGAATGATTGCTCAGTAAGTAGAAAAAAAGGACAAAAAAGCAAAGATATGGGGAGAGGAACTGAGAAGGGATGAAGAAATGTTTGTGATGTGTGTTTGTGAAGTTTGAGGCACACCTTTTTTATAAGCCTCAAAGGTCAACGGAAGACGCCGTAAAAATCACACAGTGCACAAAATGCAGAGGACTTGACCGATGCCATTTGCTTGCGACACGTGTTGGAGTTGATGGTTTTTTTTAATTAAAGGATTAAAAAAAGTAAATGGAAATCCCACCTAGCTCACATTTACTTATCTCCTCAAACCCTCTAAAACTTTGGTACCTCTTGAGGCCTAAACCTATAACCCAAGATAGGGGCATAGAATGAGACCTCCCCTTAGTAGCATAAGCAATGTGGGATTCCCACTTTTCCTTCTTCCAAGTTGAAAACCAAAAAAGAAAAAAAAATATTTAGATAAATTTTTTCACAAAAAAATTTAGTACAATTGGGAGTAGAAGGATTCAACCACAAACTTCATAGTCATCAACACACTCATATGCCAATTGAGCTATGCATGGTTTGGCTTTTAATATTCACCTTTAGAGTTCGAACTTAGTTGGAAGTTTATCATTAGTGATTATAAGTTATAATTTTAAGAAAAATATTTAGATGTTGCTTGGCTTGCACCTATCTTTATACAAACTACCCAGTTATCCAATTAAAAGTTGCCATGTGAAAAAAATATATATTCAAAGGATTTTTTAAAAAAAAGAATTATTATTTTTTGTTTATTATGTTACAAAAGAGGGCTACATGAGATGTATGTGCATCCTGGACAGTAACTAAATATTGCTCCAATTTTAAATATGATTTTAAAAAAATTAATTTACATCATTGAAAGAAAGAAAAGGATTGTTAGGAGTACAATCGAAGTCCTATATTAACTCGAACGAGAGAGTTCTATAGTATATAAGTGTAAACAATTATCTTTGTTAGTATATGAGAGTCCTTTAAGGTACACGAAAACAATTATCTTATGTTTAAGTGAATAATTTTATACCATTATGAAAATACGTGAAGTGTGGTCATTTCTTGACAAATAAATGATTGATATAGTTGGAAATTTTTGTTTTAGGGTTTGGAAACTTGTTGCCCGTAGCTTCGATCCACATAAGCATATGGAATAAGAAAGAAAACTAAAAGGTTGTCAAATTGAAAATTAAAAATAAAAATTACATCAGATATATTTATAACAACTTGTCTTGAGGCAAAACCAAACAACATTTGAGCTCACAATTTATGTGTACAAAGTAATACGATAACATGAATATTTCCCCACCTAGTTTTCTCTTAGCTCTTTTTGTTAAGGAGGAGAACAAAGAAGACCATGTCAGCAACAACAAAGCCACCGTGGCATTGCAATTGAATACAATCAATAGTTAAATGTTTGAATGAGTCTGAACAAGTCATAAATTTAACTATCGTACAGAAAAATATGTTTACCTTGGACCTAGCTTACATCATAAAGGGTATAAATGTTTGAATGAGTCTGAAAAAGTCTTTATTTCTAGACATGTTGTCTTTAATGAACTTGATTTTCGCTTTAAGTCCAGTTTTACAGCAGCAAAGCATGTGCCTGTACAATAATTAGCTTCTACCTTTTGGCTACCCCTATTCCCTTTGGTGCAACCTGTAGTGTCCTCTCTACCCTTACCCGACTCTGTCCTTCTAGTCCATAATAATACATCCCTTCCCTGTTTTCCTCCCATACCAGCCACAAACAATTCCTCTTCCACAAATACTCCAACCTTATCAGTGTCTCCCACCCACTGTCCAAATCCTCCCTTTCCTCTAACAACTCATATCTCCACCCTCTAGTCCACATATGGTCTACCAACCACTGAATCTCCTTATCCAACACCTTCTCTAACGAACATTACATTATGTACCACATCATTTACTCAAATTCCTCTTCTTTCTCTTCCCACACATCCTACGATTACTCGTGGGAAAGCAAGCATTTTCAAACCAAGAATATGCTCATTAAGCCTTCAAGAGATTTGCCAACCATAGAACCAACCTGTGTTGCTGACGCACTTAAAACACCACAGTGAAAAAATGTAATGGATGTTGAATACTCTACCCTGATAAAGAATGATACCTGTCGTCTTGTCCCTTTTTCATCTTCTCTTAATGTTGTTGGCATCAAGTGGGTGTTTAAAATTAAAAGGCATCTTAATGGTACTATCCAGCATTACAAAGCATGCCTAGTTGCAAAGGGATTTCACCAAACACCAGGAGTTTAATTTTTAAACATTCAGCCTTGTGGTTAAGGCATCAACTGTCTGGGTTGTTATTACTCTAACGGAAGCTCAAGGATGGAAGTTAAGGAAACTCGATTTCAACAATGCATTTCTCAATGGCACACTTCAAGAAGATGTTTATATAAGTGAGCCACAAGGTTATGTTGATCCTCATCATCCCACCCATGTTTATAAGTTGAATAAAGCCATCTACGAGTTGAAACAAGCGCAAAGGGCATGGAATACCACTCTCAAAGAAGAACTACTGTCATGGGGATTTCGCAATGCCAGGTCTGACACTTCTTTGTTTATTCTTCGAAATAGTTCCACCTTGTGTTGCTTCTAGTTTATGTTGACGATGTTATCATAACCGGTAATAATGCCTCTATGATGCACAACTTGGTCAAGATGTTGGACAATCGTTTGGCTTTAAAAGATCTTGGCCTTCTCCATTATTTCCTAGGTGTATAGATTCATTATATGGACAATGGTGTTCTCCTTAGCCAAGAAAATATGTTAATGAACTTCTCACCAAGTTGGATCTTCTTGATACGAAGCCTGCTCCCTATCTCAGTGCCATGAATCGACAGCTGTCTATCTTTGATGGCACTCCTCTTGTAGATTCGTTTGTGTATAGAAGTATGATTGGTGCCCTTCAATTTCTAACAATTATAAGGCCTGACATCACGTATATAGTCAATCAGCTCAGTTAGTTCCTCAAGTGTCCAATCGATACTCATGGCAAGCTGTAAAATGGCTCCTTCAGTATATCAGTGGCATAAAGCATTATGGTTTATACATTTAATCTATCTCAGATCTTTCAATCTCAGCCTTCTCTGATGTTGACTGGGTTGTGAATATTGATGACCGGAAGATGTAGTCGAATATTGTTTCTTTCTTGGTAGTAGTCTTGTGTCTTGGTCCTCCAAAAAGCAATTTGTTGTAGCCCGATTGAGCACTGAGTTTGAATACAAGGCCCTCGCCTATGCCTCGATTGAAATAATTTGGCTTCAACAATTGATTGGAGAGATTGGTGTGGTGTAGCGTAAAAAATCGGTTATTTGGTGTGACAATCTAAGTGTAGATACCTTGGTTGTAAACCCTATATTTCATGCTAAGACCAAGCATATTGAGATTGATGTTCATTTCGAGTTCTCAAAGGACACTTGGATGTTCCATATGTACCTTCTTCTGATTAAGTAGCTGATTGTTTTACAAAAACACTCACACATTCACAGTTTTTTACTCTTCGGGACAAACTTGGGGTTGTTGCACTCCATTTCATTTGAGGGGGGATATTAAGGAGAAGAACAAAGAAGAACATGTCAACAACAACAAAGCCACCGTGGCATTGCAATTGAATACAATCAGCAGCTGAATGGACTGTCTAATTGCCTAACAAAATTGGTTAGGAGATATTCTGATTGGGTGATGACCACCTCTCCTTGTGTGCCACTTGTAAATATCAAATATTCATTATTCTAGGGCTCCCTCTTGTATAAATCAAGCTGCTACTGATTGAATAAAATCATCAATTCCCAGAGTATTTCATTGTCTCTTCGTCTTCTACTTCATTAACTCTTTTAGCCATTTTTTTTTCTAGACTTAAAGATCTATATTCAAATCAAAAGGTCTCCTCCCAATTAATTCCCATGCATATATGCCTCAAATTGGCCATTCATGCTTATCCATGAATTTCCATTCGCTACTTTTGATCAAGACATGTGATGAACGTATTATTTCAGGGTGTACAAGAATTTGATTGAGTTAGATTTTCTTTAGCTAACTTGAAAATTTAGGTTAGTCAGAATTGGTAATCTGAACAATCTAAATTTATCTACAAGACATAACTAATAATTAAAATCTCAATATCAAATGTCTATGATATCTATTATAAACTTAAAAGAAAAGACATTATTAAAATATCCTAAAACAACAAAAATTCAAAAATTCATCCTTATCAATATATATATTTCATTAATAATATGTAATTTAGGGTTGGTTTTGGGTCAATAAAAAAAAAAAAAAAAATTATTCAATCCATGACCTAACCAAATCCCAAGAACAAAACTAATCCAGTTTCGATTAGGTTGGATAGTTCGAGTTATTCTAATTGTCAGGTCATTTGAACACCTTTACAATCAAGTAAAAATCACACTTCAAACCATTAACAAATCCAGATAACATAGTTTTATTAACGGCTAAGTTTTGTTAATATTAGAATTGACATCTTCTTCTATTATATCTACTCATAGTTAAACTTTTTTTTTTTTTTTTTTAAAAAAAACCCCTTCCAAAACTATTTCAAATTTCAAGAATAGTTTAAAATTAAAATCAAACTTGGATGACCAAATATGTTACGAAAGTTAGTTATCGTAGTATTTTAGAACAAAACATTACATAAAAGAAATTTATTCTACCCTATTTTAAAATTGTAGGCTATATGTCAAACTCATGCAAGTCCGTAACAATTTTTGTTGAACCGTGAAAGTTAGGCTAAAAAATAGGAGTAAATAAATTTCTTATCGACTAGAGTTTATCAATATTTAAATAGATTATAATTAGACATAAATTTGAGAATTTAAGGACTTAATATATGATAGATGAATATTTCGTTCTTTTTCCCTCTCCTTTCATTATTTAAAATTTTATTCTTCTGGTGTGTATTCATGTATTTTACACTTCATTATGTTAATTGTTATTTTCTCATCCTATCTTATGCTAACACATGGCTGTATTTTCATTATAAAAAGCCAATAGTATCTCTTTGCAATATACAGTGAAAATTCGTAAAATCTCTGCATGTCTCTTATTCTTCTCTATTTTGTGCATGGTATCAGAGCTCTAGGCTCTTTGACAAAATTTTATCTATGATGTGAAGCTCAGACACCAATGCAAATGAAAATCTCCCATCTATAACAAACCTAACTTCGAGTTCTACAATCCCTCCTACTATTCCGTCAAGGGCTTCTTCAACTCCTCCTTTTACTTCTCTTACTATGTAGAGATTTCCTCAAAACCCTAATCAAATGACTATTCCTCCCTTCATCAATAATCAAGTAGGTTTTCAGTACCCTCCACCTTTCAATGAAGTGCCTCCCCCTTCTACTCAAATACCTTTTACACCTACCATATCGTTCCTTCCATCCGCGACTTTTTCTACCCAAATTCCTTTTCCCTAACCCTCTGCTCCAGTGTTTCCAAATGTGTCCCAAGATCTCAATATCAAATTATCTTTTACAAATTACCTCTTCTCGAAAAATCAACTTCTCAACCTCATTATGGGACATGGCTTTGAAAATTTCATCGATGGAAGTTTTCCTCAGCCTCCATGGTTTATTAATCCACAACAAACTCAGGTTAATCCATATTTCTCTATATGGAAGAAGTGTAATCAAATCATCATGAGTTGGTTTTACTCTTCTACGAATGAAGACAAAATAGGCGAAATAGTTGGTTTCGTTGGGAGTCTCTTCATACTATATACATCTTCCACTGCTCATATCATGGGTCCCCGATCTCAACTTCTATAAGTTAAGAAAGTGTTGAGGTTGATGCCCTAAATCTTTTGGGTCTTGTAGTTGTAATTGTACTGTACAAACAATTTATTTATCTAATAAAATAAAAAGATATTTTATTTATCATTTAGTTGCATTTATCCATAAAAACTAATAAACTAAGATCCAGGGTTATTTTCTGAAACTTAAACATGTATGTAGAGACATACGAGTGGATCATGTTTAAGTGATAACCTAAACAGTCTATAGTAGATGGATAAGGTTGGGTATCTTATCCTGGTGACACTACGAATGCGTCCCGTTTTGCAGTTGTTACCATTGTTATAAAGTGCTACAAGTGATCTAATCCTGATCATTCATGTATAGACATGTGAGTAGGGGTATTATATGCAAAGAGTTTGTATAAGACCGGACCACGAAATGTATAGTCTCTCTATATTTGATAAATAAGACTTGCATTTCATCAGGATGATCATAGATGACTTGGCCTGAATCCTGATTGAGTTGTGAACTTCTGCCTATGAAGTCTATCAAATATAGGTGAGAGTGGCCAGTCTCGCTGACTCAATATGCCTACCATTTTGGGGATTCATTTGATTAGAAAGCTGGAAACACGACTACACAAGAAGAAATTCACTCGTTCTCTATAGTTAGAGTGTAGATAAATTGTTCCTTTAAGAGCTGACTTCGGGACTTGAATAATGAGGCACCACACCCTCTCTTAGCTTGAAAGGGGTTTGGTTATAGTTGACTATGACTTATTGTTCATTGGAGGAATTAGTGGTACTTAAGAAGTTACATGTAACTACAGGGGAAAAACGATAATTTTGGCCAAACTATACTTATGGGCAATTTGTGAAGAGTCAACGCGTTGTTGATTGGTTACATCTAATGGACACAGAATTATATCTGTAGTGCAAAGAATGCAATTGTCATTCTTTAGTGGAGTGATTGACAGTTAATGGAAGTTGATTAATTTAATCGAGTACCATTGGAGCTTCAAACTATAGGTCTATAAGGTTCCCTCGTTAGTTCAACTGGGATAAAAATGAGAATCGAATTAATTTGAATTAATTTGAATTTTTTAAATTAATAAATGAAATTATTTATATAAAATTATATGAGATATAATTTGAGAGAAAATATCAAACATAATATGAATTGATTCATATTAAATAATTGGAAAGGAAATCGTGAAGAGACTGGGTACGTTTTCTGAATCTTTTCTTCTTAATTTTCATATATACATGTATGCTTAATTTATCAAGTGTATTATGTTTCCATCACATATATTCATTGCACGTTATGTAAAATCAAAATTAGGACGCACTCATTTCTGCAATGGGTACTCGCATATCCTTTCAGAAAGATGGTATATCTGTATCACAATATATCTCTCAAATTAAGGACCTAGCTGATAAGTTCTCTTCCACGGTGAACCTCTTTCCTACCATGACCATCTGGGTTGTATTCTTGAAGGTTTGGGTAATGAGTATAGCCCCTTCGTCACAACCATACCGAACAGAACTAATTGACCTTCTATAGCTGATGTTCGCAGTCTTCTTCTTGCATACGAAGCCCGTTTGGAGAAATAGACAATGTTTGATGATGCGTGGACGCAAGTGTACGTATTGAAGTATAAATCCCAAAATAGGGTATCGTCCTTAGGGACCGGCGTGAGCAATTATTCCTAAGCTTAGTTATCACAGTTCTTCGTCAATTTTATCTAGGCAACCAAAAGATGATTTTTATCAATGATTACAAGGAACAAAAATTCAATCACACATAAATACAATTCAGAGTAAACTAATCTAGGGTGTTCTTTCATTTAAGAAGTGCAATGAGTTATGACATGACAATGATTGAAATTGATAGACTAAGGTTAGAAGTTCTAAAATCAGGAAATCCTTTCTCGAGCTCAAACCATCCTAATAACTAACCATCGACCCGAATCTCTTCTATCGCTTGATTAGCTGCAACATTAAGACCCTTCAATTGCACCCCTTATTATTCTAAATTCATTCTCATGAAATTTCGAATAACAATCTAAATTATTGGGCCCAACGAATTAAACTCTTTCTCGAGACATCTAATTACTTAAGTTCATTCAATTAGTGATCAGTTATTTAAAAGCATTAAGCACAAACAATTTAGAAATCTATGCAAATCAATCAATTATAAATTCAAATACTCAAAGTAACATCCCTAAAATCCATAAACACCCTGGAAATAGAGTTTAGCCATGCATGATTTCAAGAACAATAATCAACAAATAATCAATCATCATGGCAAAACAATAATATGAACGTAGAAAAACAATCTCCCCTCAATAGGACTGAATCCCAATCATGATCTCTTTGACTCTCATCATGAATTCCGGATTGGTCTTCAACAATATGCACGTTCTCGATCAATTCTTCCCGTTACAATCAACCCAATAAACGCTTTCGGATCAACCTTCAATGAAAATTTTGAGTCTTTAGCCATAATGATTCGAAATCGCCCTGATTTACCTCTGTACGAATTTTTTTGTAAAACTCTCTAACCTTTTCTCCTCCCAGATCTGACAGTGCAACAAATTATTTATAATGCCCTCGTAGCATTACAACGCTATCCTGTTTCCAATTGCTCTCAAGTTTACAATGTTAGGGAGCAGTGTTGCAATGGTCGTCCAATGCTGGCTCCCCCGAATTGTCTTCCAAAATTGCCTCTTTTCTTGCCTCTTGATCCTTGATTTCTTCCTAATTACATAGCCAACTTGTAATTGCTCAAATTGGAAGTTTTGTCCCGGGTTTTGATCATTTTCACAAAAATTACTCCTGATGCTTAGTTTCCTTAAATTACTCAATAAACCATATCAAACTAAACAAAACTAGCAATAGTAGTTCTAAATTTGAAGGTAATAAAAGAACTTTTTAGATGCTTTTCATCTGATCAATTAAATCTTGTTCAAGAAAATGTGATCAATCTATCCACATCCCAGAATGCTCATTGCCCCCTTGGTATACAGGTAAATCATCTTCTACTTTTTCTGGTTCAAACAATAATTCTCTATCATATTTGTATTAATTAATATATTATAAATAAATAATAACCAACTTATCATATTATATTTATAATCTATAGTTCTAATATTTCATCATACGAAACATATAAACTATAGTTCTTTTTCTATTTCATGGTATTTAATATAAATCATATTTATATTAATTCCTCCAATTAATGTGTCTAATACATCATATCAATTATAATACATATAATTTAATTAATTTAATTATATCACATATAATTAAATTTCCTCTTGTTAATTTGACCACTTCAAACTAACCCAAAATCTGATTCTCATCTTGAACCCATTGAGCTATTAAGGGGACCTTATGGACCTGTAGCTTGAAGCTCCATCGGTACGTGAATAACTGACTAACTCTTATCACAACTTAACTCTTATCAACATGGGTTTCCCCATTGCGTTAACAGTGGAGTTGTTATTCTCAAAATTCTTTTTTTTTTAATAGAAATGATCGCGTTGTAATGAATGCAATTCTCCAAGACCGCTGCCACCCCCAAACTTAGAGGTTGACAGCTCTCTCACCGCAAAGCTAAAAACAAAATCAACAGGAATGCAGTAACAAACGTTTGAGCGAAGGTTTGCACAAATAAAACTTAAGGCTTTCAAAATTTGAAGAAGCTAATAAAGTAAGGTGAGCCTTGCAATGCTTAGTTAGCGGATGCGGTGAATTATACGTACCATCATTGATGCACCACAAAGGAATGCAATCAGAGAAGGAGAATTTCAAAACGATAATGCATAAAGGATAAAAAGAAAGGACTTTAGGCAGAATAACGCATGTGATTATGCGTTGGAATTCACGCGATCGTAGCCACGCGTTGAAGGATGGAGGGAATTCTTTCATTGTACCGTGCACCGAGGAGAATTATTTTTCACACCTATAAGGAGCAAACGTACCACAACTAAGGAAGCAGTCGCATATCCAAAATAACAATAAAAATAAAAATAAACTAAACTAAGAAAGCGAGGTAAAGATAGAGTAGAAGATGTCCCTGGAGAAATTGGAGTGCTGTCACCGCAAGGAGTCTCCCATGTAGGAGATTGCTCTCAACTGTTTAGGTCATGAGACTTGCCTTGACCATTGGAACTTTTGGCAATTGTTGGGCACATGCGACTGTCATGTGCTTAGAATTACCTTAAGCTCATGCGACTGATTGCCATTCTATCTTGGGGTCAATACTGGCTTTCGGTGCATCGCCTACACTTCAATATTGGTTGCAACTTGGTCGCACAAGCTACAATACTCCTAAGATAAAAAAGGTTGCATGTAGAGACAAAAAACTCAACAAACAATTAGTTGCAAGTCCCTGACAACGGCGCTAAAAACTTTGTGATGAAAAATTAGCCGTCAAAGACTTGATGACCAAAATTAGTGGGATGCAATATGCGATGCATGTCTTAAGGTATGCGTTGATTCTCATGCGTCGGAATGAAACTATGCGTTAACGAATGTATGCGATGACCATGCATTCTTGTCATAAGTTTTCTTGCGCTCACGCCAAGTATAATGCGAACGCAAGTTTCTCGGGTGATGTGAGGTTGAACTCAGGGACTTGTAGCTAGACGTATGCGGTAATGTGTTTGCGGTGGTTGAATAAAAGAATGATGGAGTGTATAAGCTATAAACTATTCCTACTCCTAACTAACAGACAACGCAATGAGAAGTATGAATGAGAGGTAGAGACACGACAACTGTTGACGTGAAGTAAATAAGTGGAAAAATAGATAAAATGTGAGGATGTCTTCAGCGCAACCCTTAAGAATGACCGCAAGGGCAACCTCAGCCAACGCAAGCTATGCGATCATGCTACACACACTTGAGTCTAAATCTAGGACGTATGTGATGTGTATGCAAAAGGGTCGAGATGACCACATACTGCCACCGTATCCTACTTCTTGGACGCATGCAATATCCTTTCCGTAGGGTGCATATTTGTGTAATAGCAAACAGAGCTTATTCCTAAGTTCCCCATTCTTGCTTAGGCATTTCAATTCGCTCTTCCGAGACTTAGATTTGGTTTTTAGACTACTCTTCCAAGTATGCCTAAATGATGAATGATGTGCTCATAAACTTGGCTTACATAAATTATTCCTATCTCTAGTGAATACTTGCTTACACTACTTAATGCGACCAACCACTTACCTCTCGGGCAGTTGGTTGTTGCTGACTTTACTCATAGACAAGCATTGCGTCCGCCTATAGACAGGCGTTGCTATAGCTTCACACTAAGTAAATAAGGTTTTCTCACATACTCATAGACAAGTATATGATACTCTAGCAATCTCACTAAGTGATGCAATGAAAGTAAAGGATGCTAAGTAAAGAAAGATGGAGATGGAATCGAAGGAAACATAGAAATGCATTGAACACACAATGTATTAATTTCTTCATCCAAAATGTAATACAATACAACATAAGAAAAAAAGAGAAAAGGAAAGGACCAGCTGGAAGCAATATCTTGCTTCCAGCAGATGCGTGTCAAGGCTATCGGTGGTGCCATGGAAGGGCCGTGGAGCTGACTCTCTCGAGATCTAACTCCGACGAAGGCTCCGGTCATCACTCGGAATGAATGAAGGAGATGAAGAACTCTCAAGCTTTCTTCTAATGCGTTCGTCTAAATCACAAGGATCCATCCAAAGGCTGAAACCTGGATGATTTTCAGTTCTGCTCATCGGCTTTTATTTATTGAGTTTGATTACCAATAACATTAATGAATCTGCTCTGATTCTAACATTCGCGATGCGTTAGTCATTTTCTGAATTTTTGTTGCTAACGACATGGTAGGTGAAATGTCAACATCATCTTTTGATTTTCCCGAGATATGCGTTGATGCTTCCGTTCCACCAACCTTGCGTTCATCTCACTATTTTGGTTATCGTGTAGCCGCAATCGTGCAGTGACCGCATTCGTTTGATTACTGCAACTCTACACGATGACCACAATCATTTGACAATCGCAACCCCTATGTGATGGACGCATGTGGTTGATCACTGCAACACCCATGCGTTGATCGTATGCATTCGTCTTTGTGATGGAGAGTTTCTCCGCATGCAGTCGTCTATGCGATAGCTCGGCTTCCGCATTTGCATCCACTTCCTGCGTAGCTACAAAAATAGACAACTGAATGCATAATAACACATAATAGTGGGTTAGCGGAGATTCTTCATGTTGAACGACGCAAACTCATTTTCTTATGAATACCTAACATAATTGCCGTATATTCTGCTTAACAACCCTCATAATTCTAAATAAAAGGCCTAAGATGACATGCATTTCTATATGTCATCAGATAACACTTATTTTATTAACAATATGTTCACAAAATGTTTACAAACTATGAGACTACCATGAGAATTAGGACACCAATTCCAACAATCTCCCACTTGTCCTAATGCCTCAGGAGACTAATGTATAATACAAAACAATACAATATACAATAAACTAGGGTATCTTCTATACCCCAGTATCATCTCCCGCCTTCCCTAGACAAGGTGCCGCATGTCTCGTAGACCCTGACTCGCCAGATGACCTTCAAACACTTTAGCCGTGAGAGCCTTTGTAAACGGATCATGCTCCATCGCGATCTTCGTGACTATCACATCACCACGATGCACAATCTCCTTGATCAAATGATACTTCCATTCAATATGCTTGCCTCTTCGATGACTTTGAGGTTCCTTAAAATTTGTCACAGCCCCGTTGTTATCACAATAGAGTGTGATCGACAAGGCATATTTGGAACAACTTCCAAATTGTAAGGAACTTCCTAAGCCAAAAAACCTTTTTAGCAGCTTCACAAGTGACTACGTATTTGGCTTCCATAGTGGAGTCCACGATGCATCTCTGCTTGATGCTTCACAAAACTACATACCTTCAATTCAGAGTGAACATTAACCCTAATGTCGATTTCCAAGAATCTCTATTAGTCTGAAAGTCAGAGTCAGTGTATCCTGTAAGGATCAAATCCTTATCTCCATACACGTGCATATAGTCCCTCGTTCTCTGAAGATACTTGAGGATCGTTTTAACCACCGTCTAGAGATCTAATCCTGGACTAGACTGATATCAATTAACAATCCCTACTACATAGAAAATGTCAAGTCTAGTACATAACATTGTATACATAAGGCTACCAATAGCCTATGCATAGGGAATCCGTCTCATTTCCTCAACCTCTTCAGGTGTCTTAGGACATTATGCCTTAGGCAAAATAATTCCATGCCTAAAAGGTAATAAACGCCTCTTGGAATTCTGCATCGAGTACCTGATCAACATTTTGTCAATGTACGATGCCTGAGACAAGGCCAACCTTTTGTTCTTACAATCCCTTATAATTTGGATCTCTAGAAAAATTGTGCCTCTCCTAAATCTTTCATTTGGAATTAGGCAACTAGCCACTTCTTAATGTCAGTCAAAAAACCTACATCATTCCCAATAAGTCGGATATCTCCATATACAGAACAAGGAAAGCTACTGAGCTGTTGATGATTTTCTTGTAAACACAAGGCTCATTAACACTCTGATCAAAGCCAAATGATTTAATCGCACTATCAAATCTAATGTTCCAAGATCTAGATGCATGTTTCAGCCCATAAATTGACCTATTAAGCTCGTAAACTTTTTGCTCTTGATCTAGATCAATGAATCCTTCTGGTTGAGCCATGTAGATGGTCTCCTCAAGATTACCATTCAAAAAGGCAGTCTTGACATCCATTTGCCATATCTCATAATCATAAAATGTGGCTATGGATAGTTGAATCCTGATAGACTTCAACATGACAACAAGTGAGAAAGTTTCCTCATAGTCCACTCCCTCGACCTGGGTATAACACTTTGCCACAAGTCTAGCCTTAAAGGTCTGCACCTTTTCATCTACACCTCTTTTGCACTTGTAGATCTACTTACAACCTATATGTTTTACCCCATCAGGCTGATCTACAAGTTCCCAGACGAAATTGAAGTACATAGACTCCATTTCCTTATTCATGGCTTTAGTCCACTCATCTTTGTCAACATCCTCCATTGCTTGCTTATAAGACAATAGATTCTCAACTCCATCATTAGATATGATGTTTTGGGCTTCAGTCAAATCCATGTAGCGTTTTGATGGGTTTATATTAAACATTCTATTTATCAATAAAATATTATTGAGTGTCTTATTCAATAAAGTTGTTGATTTTGCATTCTATTATGAAAATCCAATAAACATATCCATGGCTATAATATGAATACTTTAACTTTATATGGTGACATAAACCGGATCAAGTTAATAATATATATTCTAAATGGTCTATAAGTATATGGATGAAATTGGGTATCTCATGCTGGTAACATTATTGGATGCAGCCCATTTTGTATAGGTAATACAAATGATGTGATCCACAGATCATTCATGTAGAGACATGTGAGTGGGGGCATTCTATGCAATGAGTTTGCATATAGACTGGATCACGAAATAGTCACTTTTCTTCATAATGACCGTTTACTGTTAAAACTGACTATTACATATTTAAGTAACCTAGGATAACTCGAACTTAATCCTGAGTTAGCTATGAACTTCTGTTTATTCTAGATTATTCTTTGATCTACGTGGGTGAGAGTAGTCCATTAGCACTACTCAATAAGCCTTCCATTTTGGGGATAAGACCGAATTGATAGCTGGGGACATAACTCTGCAATATGGAATTCACTCCTACCCATTTTTTAGGGTTAGCAGATAGGTTGTTCTCTTAAGTGCTGATTCCAGGTCTTGAACAATCGGGGCCCCGTCTTCTCGTGATAGAGAATGACATGATTCATAAGTAGTATTATGAATCGAGTTGTTCATTAGAGGGTCAGTGGGAACTTAAGGAATGAGATGTATTTACAGGGGTAAAACGGTAATTTTGACCCAACTGTAATTACAAACGACTTGTGAATGATCGACTTACTGATTATGATTTATATGGACATAAATATATCTACAGTGAGGAGAGTGCAACTATCGAGCGATAGTGGTGTGTCTTGATAGTTAACGAATAGTAATTAATTCGATTAAAGCGTTTTAACGAATTATTTACAAATCATTAGAGCTCATGATCTGTAGGTTCATTAGGTCCCTCTACTAGCTCATTAAATTGGAATAACAAATTGAGTATTGATGTATGACATTAGGGTTATGAATTTGAAATGTTCAAATTCAATTTTTAGGGGTTTCGATTGATTGTATATGATACAATTATAAACATTTAATTTAATTGAAATTAAACGAAATTGAAAAATCAATTAATATTTAAATTATGATTTAAATATAAAATTGATTCATTGGTGATATTAATATTTTATTAACTTAATATTTAGATATTAAATTAATATTATTTAAATTAAAAAGTTTAATTAAAAATCAATAAAAATCAGTTTTATTTAAATTAATTATTTTGAATTAATTTTATAAAATTAATTTAAATAAAATGATTTTTTGAAATCATTTTAGGTTAATGGATTTTTCCACTTTTGGGAAAAACTCACTAACATATTTGTTGGATAATTACCAAATTCCATTTCTAGATTTAATGATCTTCAAGCTGAAGTTGTTCTTCATGCAACCCTATACATTTGTATGAATTCTTCCTCTATATAGAAATTCCATGCATGAAGAACATTAAGCAGATCGGTTTTATACTTCTGAAGTGATAACCTGAAAACTTTACATGCCCCCTTCCCTTGTTCTTCATAAATTCAACTTGATTTAAATATTTCCACCACACGTTCCAGCTTGAATATAATAGAGAATATCTCGATGATAGTCCTCTTAAAGTTTCAAGCTCTATCTTGGTGTTTTTCAGCTAAATTCGTGGAGAAATCTTCAAAGGTAATATGTGTTTCAAACCCTCTTATGAATATCACATGAACAACATGCTTAAAACTCAGATTAAATGTAGTTTAAGTGCTTCTTGATTTTGTTGTCTTCCATTGCATGATATATTATTCTTTCGTTTACAACCCTCCCATTACGTTGAGGCAGTCTCAACTCTTGTTGATCTATTAGTCTGTTCAACAACGCTTGTTTAAATGTCAGTAGTCTTATTAGAAATATCATTTAAAACATGTTTGCTTCGTTTTTTATGAGCCCTTACGTGGTATTCTTCCAAGAAGATAACCTTTGTCGATACAAACACTTTGTTCTCATTTGGATCATAGAAGTATCCACCCCTCATTTCTTTGGAGTAACCTACAACTAGGCAAACTTTCGAACGAGGTTCCTAGGGTTAGCCACAAGCACGTGGGTTGGAAATCCCTAAATCCTAAAGTGGCGTAAACTAGCTTTATGGTCTCTTCATAACTCAAAAGGTGTTTCAGAAACACTTTTTCAGGGAACATTATTCAAAATGTAAATTGTAATCTCCACTGCAAATTCCCAAAACGAGTCTGGAAGATGAGCATAACTCATCATAGATCGAACCATGTCCAGCAGGGTTCTGTTTCTCCTTTCTGATACACCATTCTGCTGAGGTGTACTTGAGACTGAGAGTTGGGACGTGATTCCATTTTCTATCATATAGTTATGGAATTCCAAGTCCATATACTCTCCACCATGATCAGATAGTAGTGTTTTTATCTTTTTACCTAACAAGTTTTCAACTTCAGTCTTATACTCCTTGAACTTTTCAAGAGCGTCGGACTTATGTTGCATTAGGTATAAATACCTGTATCTTGAATAATCATCTATGAAAATGTGAAGTTGGGCCATTAAATTAACCTTCATCCACACCTCATATGTATTACGAACGATTCACGGTGCATTAGGGTTTGGGACTTGAGGAAACTCCTCAAACATGACAAACTCGAGGTCGTTTACCACGAAATATGTTTTAATAGACTCTTTCCAATGTATGTAATCAGTCAAATTAGAAAAGGAAACTGACAGAAATGATATAATGACATGTTGCTGAAAAAAAAAACATATTGATCTACGTTGGATTCTAGCAAATACTCTTGAAAACAAAACCAATATGGTTTAACAAAATCTAAATGAAGCCTGTGTGACATCTAGTTTTGCAATGACGCTTCAGTAGTTTTGGACAAAAGCCACCGAAGAGTAGTCAATTTACCCTTCCTCTGAATTGAGACACTCTCAACCAATCATTACACTAGAACAACTCTTCATTTTAGATTCTATAATAACTAGCGATCATTCATTTGGTCAACAAATCATTAACTTGCTTAATAATTTTCCATAAGTATGGCCCTTCATTTTAGATTCTAGAGTTCCACCCCAAGCAGCCAATTCGAAGGGAAAAAATCTGATTGAGGAAAAAACTAAAGTGATCCTATCCATTTCTAGAGTTCGCCTTGATATTGACCAACCATACAAACCATCCAAAGGAGGACGCTCCAGGGCGCCATGAGGCTGTGCAAGAAGATCTCACGGTGAAAATCAATGAAGAAGACACATCTTTCACTCACTTACTATAAATACTTTCTCTATTCACCTTGATATTGACCCATGTAAATACCATCCAAAGGGGGATGCTTCCAGGGCACCACGAGCCCAAGCATGAATCTCACGGTGTGAACATGTAGGGAGAAACATGAGTGGAATTGACATATCATATATATTTTTTCCTCTCATTGAGTATTTTAAGAACCTAGGGTTTAGTTTACTTAGAAAAAACACGGTTAATTATTTTAACTAAGTGACCATTTAGGTTTTCAAAAAAATAACAATTACTTTTTAAAATTGAACAACTTTTGATCATTATTCATTAAACTCATTAACGAATTTTAATCAACTGTTGCATGCTTGTAGCAAATCTATCTAATTCACCTCTCCAAATAGGTTCCCAAGTAGGGGTGTTCCATTTCTGTCAGCTTAAATACCCTAGCCTAGCCAGAACCCGCCTTAACAAAATGTCCCTTATAGATAGATTTATTACAAATTTAATCTTTTATGGACATCAATTTAATCCTATTAAACCGATTTAAAAGATTAAACTTAGGTTTCTAATCTCATTAGAACCATGAGCTTAGGTCTATCTCAATCAAATTTTAAAACCCTTTCAAAACATAATTTCACCTAAGTTTGCATGCAACTCTTGGTGATTTTAATTCTAATTTCATTAATTATCACTCTTATAAAAAATGAAACAATCAAAATCAACCGCAATGCGAAGCAACACATTCTTAAGGCATTTATAACTCTTATAAATAAACCTAAGTGTCATGCTCCATGTATTGTTCATTCATTCTTACTTTTATATAACTCTTATATAACAAAGTAATGAACTATGCATACATACACCTTTATACTATAACACTTATAATATAAAGATGATGCATGAATATGCTTAATGCATGCATAAATATAACTCTTATATTATATGATGCATGAGAATGTATTAATGTAATTTAATCATGCAATCTACTATTAACACTTATAATATATGATGCATGAATAAATGCATAACCAAATGTGAGTTTTAAATCCATATTTCATACATTATGGCATATAAACAAACATACATCTCATGTATATTTAAAAAAAATGATGGACCGGGAAAATATGCTTCAAAATCTGAAATAGAACAAAGTATTACGTAAAACCATCGAGTAGACCGGTTCAAACAAGCGAACCGGGTCTTGAACCGTCCAGGTGAATCCTCATTCCACTGCTCGTGTAGTTTTTCCTTGTGATCGTTGATTAACATTGAGCGAGTAACCACAATCGTGAAGCAATGATCGAGTACCTTTAACAATGCGATGAAGCATGAAGGCCCCTTGATCATGAAGCACACCGAGTTTAAACACATGCCTAAACGATCGAGTAGACAACAACTATGCAATGAAGCATGATCGTCTAGACGATCAACGAGCAAGCATCGAGTATCACATACCGAGTGATCGAATAGCTAGTGACTATGCAATGAAGCATGCTGGCCTACCCGATCGTTTAGTGTACATGCCTACCATGATATCGGGGTATAGAGTACACCCTAGTTTATTGTATATTATACTATTTTGTATTATACATTAGTCTCCCAAGGCATTAGGACAAGGGAGATTATTGGGATTGGTTAATTCTCCTGGTAGTCTCGTAGTTTGTAGACATTTTGTGAACATATTGTTAATAAAATAAGTGTTATTTTATAAGCATTTACTTAATCTAATAAACTAATATCAGTGGTTATTTGATATAATTTAAGTATGTATGTGGAGACATACAAGTGGATCATGTCTTAAGTAATAACCTAAATGGTCTGTAGTATAAGGATAAAGGAGGGATACCTTATCCTGGTGACGCTACGGATGCAACTCGCTTTATAGAAGTTACAAGTGTTGTAAAGTGCTATAAATTTTCTGATCCTAACCATTCATGTGGAGACATGCGAATGGGGGTATCCTATATAAAGAGTTTGTATAAGACCGGACCACGAGATGATTAGTCTCTTTATATAACGCAGTTGATAATTGAGACTTACATTTCACTAGGATGACCATAGATGACATGACCTTAATCCTGGGTGAGTTGGGAACTCCTGTTCATGAGGGTGGTCCTTTGATTTGTATGGGTGAGAGTGGCCAGATTGTTAACTCAATAAGCCTACCATTCAACGACTATCATATGTTCAACAATTGTTTACCCCCATCGTTTACATGATCGAGTAGCCAACGCAAACCGATCGAGTAAACATTTTACTCGTTCATTTAGCATCAGCTATACATTCGTTTAGTAAATACTACACGACCGAGTTAGAACTTTTCTACTTGATCGTTTAGCTAAATCTAAACGATCGTTTAGCCTAGGCTACATGATACGACCAACGCTGGGTCTTCTTCTTCCTCGATGAGAACAACATCTCCATGCTTCTTTGAAACTTCATCACAAACGACTTAAGACTCTTCAAACTCTTTGAATATAGACTCGATAGCAAGTTAATTATGCCCAAAAATGCAGGGGCCCTTACAAATTAACATTAAAATGTAAAGAAAGCTTTAAAACAAAGGCTACTATCTCGAAACATTCATTAAACCATCCATAAATACACTTAACATTTAAATGCATTATAGAACACTGAAAAATCTACCAAGACTGTAAAATAAAGTTCAATAAAGAAATGAAATTTGGAATATCAGAACAACTGGCTCTAATACCAATTGAAGGAAATCTAAACATGAGATCCAGTGAGCGGAAGTAGATCATTCCAAATTTCATTGTTAAAGAGCTCAAACAATTACAGTATAAACATAAACGATTATGCATCAACTATAAATTACAACATGCTTCTTTAAAAGAATGAACAAGGGATAGAGTATGCAAACCTTTGAAGAATCTTTCTTCAAGTATCCCTCGACCGAACTCCAACGCATCTAAAGAAATACTTGAACACAACGATCAGAATAGCCAATAGCACGAACTGAAGAATCCTCGATCATTATCGCGTTCAACTCGACCCTCAAACTGCGATCAGAATTAGAACAGACCACAAGAGTTACCTTGGTATTCTCAGTGTGAGAATCCAGGAGTTGTGGGCTCTGTGTGACTTTAGATAGAAGAATGGAGGAGATAGACGATCGTGGAGATGGATGAAGTCTATCGCATAGACTAGATGCTCGATCGAATAGTAAGAAGAAGCCTATCACATAGACTTTGCTACTTGATTGTTTAGTACCGAGTAACTATCGTATAGCAAACTCGATACTCGATACTTGATCGTTTATACTCTCTATGCTATCGTTTAGTAAAAAGCTTTTACGATAGCCTCCGTGGGATCTAATTCCGAATGAATCATCTCTT
Source organism: Benincasa hispida (assembly GCF_027475165.1). NCBI lineage: Eukaryota > Viridiplantae > Streptophyta > Magnoliopsida > Cucurbitales > Cucurbitaceae > Benincasa > Benincasa hispida. The sequence goes on along the minus strand of NC_143481.1, from coordinate 65,838,155 downwards.
AAATTTGGAAAAGGATTTTCCTTTTATCTCACAGTTACCATAAATCTCCCACTTAATCGGTTATTAATTATCATATAATTAATATATCATAAATAAATATGTAACCAACTTATCATATTATATTTATAACCTATAGTTTTAATATTTCATCATTAAAACATATAAACTATAGTTCTTTTTCTATTTTATGGTATTTAATATAAATCATATTTATATTAATTCTTCCAATTAATGTATCTAATACATCATATCAATTATAACACATATAATTTAATTAATTAATTTATATCACATATAATTAAATTTCCTCTTATTAATTTGAACACTTCGAACTAACCTAAAATCTGATTATCAACTTGAACCCATTGAGCTACCAAGGGGACCTTATGGACCTATAGCTTTAAGTTCCAATGGTACGTGAATAACTGAACTCTTTAATCACGAGATCCACCATCCATTAACTGTTGGTTGCTCCATTAAAGACCGCAGTTGCACTATTTGCACTACATATATATTTCTATGTCCATTGGATATAAACAATCAACAATGTGATGACCCTTCACAAATCGTTCGTAAGTACAACTGGGCCAATTTATCGTTTTTCCCTTGCAGTTACATTTAACTCCTTAAGTACCACCGATTCCTCTAATGAACAATAAGTCATAGTCCTACTTGGATGATCACTTAGCAGATATCCTCACAAAGGCCTTACCATCATTGCAGTTTCTCAGTTTTAAGGATTAAGCTCACGGTTGCTTAAACCCCTCGTATGCTTACAGAGGATGATGAGATGAATATTTCGTTCTTTTTCCCTCTCCTTTCATTATTTGAAATTTTATTGTTCTGGTGTGTATTCATGTATTTTACACTTCGTTCTGTTGGTTGTTCTTCTCCTCCTATCTTATGCTGACCGTGGTTGTATTTTCATTATAAAAAGCCAATAGTAGCTCTGTGCAATACATAGTGAAAATTCCTAAAATCTCTGCATATGTCTTCTTCTTCTCTATTTCATACAGTATACACTAATTTAAAATTGAGAGACTAAATTTTGTAGTGTAATATACATATAAATATAATTTGATAAATAATATTTAGAGTAAGTGATATTTATTACAAAATATTAATAAATCATTGTAAAACTATTCACATAGGTATATAAGAAAAAAAAAAAACAGCTCAAAATATTCATCAAAGTCATAGACAATACAAATAGATAAAAAAAAAGAAAAAAAGAAAAAAGAAAAAAGAACAACAACAACATCAACCATGAATTGATAAAACACAAAGAACCGATAATTGTCTCTACCATATTATTTCAATCAAATCATGAAAACGCTTGAATTGAAAGCTAATGCTTAACTTGTGATAATTAATTAGCCAAATTTTAGATAAAGACCCTATGCTTTAAATCTTGGTAGCATTTCAAGCTCTGAAACGAAATTAATGCGATTATATATATCCACCCTAAAAAAACACAAAAACAATTTTCAGAAATAATTATAGTTTAGAAGGAAATAAAAAAAAATTATGGTCCGTTGGATAACTATTTGGTTTATTATTTTGGTTTTTGAAAATTAAACGTACTTTCTTCCTATTTCTTACAACGATTTGTATCTTTCTTAAGTACAATAGTTGAATTCTTAGTCAAATTCGAAAAACAAAAATAATTTTTTAAAAGCTCATTTTTTTAGTTCTCAAATTTTGGCTTGTTTTTTAAACCATTAGTAAAAAATAGATTCAAAAAAGGAAGATTAAAAAAAAAAGAAGAAGAGGAAAGTAGTATCTATAATCTTAATATTAAAAAAAAACAAAAAAACAAAAAAAAAAAAAGATAGTTACAAAATGGGATCTTAATTTTTAGAATTAGGTTTATGAACAATTCTCTCAGATTGAAAGTTCTTGCTTTATTATCTATTTTCTTTTACCAATATTTTTAAAAACAAAGCCAAATTTTAAAAAATAAAAAAGCAATTTTTAAAAACTTTTGAAACAAGGATTATCAAAAACAGATTGTCACAAATCATACACAATATTACAATAAGACCTATAAAAATGAATGAAACAGATAGTAAAATACTAGAAAGAGATATTAGATTTGGTAACCTAGCTGGATGCAATATCACCTACGTCTAGGGTAGTATGCTCGAGGAAATTATAATTTCACTAATATAAAGTTGGGTGATTACAACATTGTAATTATCTATTAATAGAAGACATCTACAGAGACAAATAAAACAATCTAACTTTAGTGAATAATAACTTAGGTTCCCTCTAAGTGTGAGACTCCTTCTCAATTGTGTAAAATTGATCTTTCCTTGTCTCATATGAAGACCTCTTCACTTGAGAAACTTAGGCTTTGCATAAATATGAGAATCCCTTATCACGAGTGATTTCTTCATTTCAAGATAGTTTAGAGGAAAACTACGGACTAGCAAAAACACAAGCTTCTTTATAAGGAGAGTATAAAAGTCTAATAGTAGAAACAATTGCTTCAGCACACACTTTTATCGAGTGACAAAACCAAAGCACTAACAATTTATTTTTGTTTTTAGAATTTGGCTAAGAATTCATCTCCTACACTTAAGTAAGATTTAAATTGTTGATGCCAAAAAATAGATTAGTCGTAGATTTATTTATTGGGGAAAAAATGTCTAAATACCTTTAAGACAAAAGAGATTAAGCACCAGTGAGGTGTCAAGTCGAATACACTCTGATGCTCAAGTAAGTCTCGAGTTTTATGAGTAACGTAATAATAGAAAATAGTAGGGTATTGAGGTCTACCTTCGACCAATGATTTTGGTCGTTTATATAGGATAGTAAAGGAAAACTGATGTTTAGGCTCATAAGATCCTTCTAAAATTCTTGGAACCGCTGCGTAAAATGCTTGGTGAACCGTACACCCCAATACTGCAACTGATGCTAAAGTGCACCACCCACTTAAATTCTCAAAGCTTCGACCATTCGTTGAATTTAGACGATTTAACACCCAATTTGCTCAATGGTCTCCCATGAGTCTTCTGAGCTCTCCTAAACTCTTTTCATGGATTTTTTTAGCTCTCTCTTAGGGTCTTTCCACGGGTTCTCTAAGCTCTCCTAGCCTCTACTTGTAGATTTTCTGACTTCCATTAGGCTTTCCCCATGGATCTTCTGAGCTCTTTCTCTAAGCTCCTCGTGGGTCTTTTAAGCTACCATTAGGTTTCTCATGGCTCCTTTGAGCTCCACTGGGCTTTCCTCATAGGTTCTCTGAGCTTCACTAAGCTCTCCCCTTGGGTCCTCTGTGAAGGAAATCGAAAGCGATGATTTCCATGAGCAGCGGAACAAGATTATTCCAAATTACAAACATGAATCAACAAATCATTTACAGTCGACTTCAATACAAGAGTTATACAATTTACAGAGAAATTACAACATGAACAACAAATGTACAGAGGGAAAAACTATACTAACAAAGGCAGAAGCATCTCCACGCTCCAATGCGTAACCACTCGAACAACAGCGACCATGAACACTCGATCTACACGACCGCAACACCACATGAACACAGCATGAACACTTCGCGCTCGTCCTCAACGATATCCTCGGTCACGATCTCTTTTGCAACACGAACGAACATCGCGCTCATCCTTAGCCACACGAATAGCCTCCACAACACCATGAACGACCTCCAGAAAACCTCGACGGTGTCGAGTTGAGTCTGACACCACCAACAAGGCGACCTTGGTATTCTCGGTGTGAGAATCCAGAGGGTGGGCTCTATTCGGACTTGGTATGAGGCAGACGAATGGAGGAAAGAACGATCGCGTACACGACTAGGCAAGTGGGAGATGGATGAGACCTATCGTATAGGTCAATACCCAATCGTTTAGATAAAACTATGCGATCGTCTAGCAAAAGCTATGCGATCATTTAGCTCTATCGTTTGCTCGGTCTGTCGTTTACAGCCTCTACACGATCGTTTACCTTGGGCCAGTGATCATCTAGCAAAGCTATGTGATCGTTTAGTGAAAACGTGTAGCTCGTACCTGCACGATCGTTTAGTTCGTTCACCCAATTGCACGATCGTTTAGCTCGTTCACCCAACTTACTTGAGTTTCTTTTTTCCGAGAGAAAACTCAAAAATTCTTTTCAATATTTTGTAAAACTTCTTTTTCAAAATAAGAAACCAATTTCCTTTTAAAATTCACGGTTACCATGATCCAATAATCACCCACTACTTTGGTAATTTAAAAGAAAAGGTATTAATTATCTAATAATTAATATTATTATAAACATAAATGACAACCAACTTATCATAATATATTTATAACCTATAGTTTTAATATTTCATCTCATGAAACATGTAAACCATAGTTCTTTTTCTATTCTATGGTACTTAATGTAAATCTCATTTACATCAATCCTCCACTAGATGTATATTATACATCATATCGACTATATCATATATAATCAAAATATCTCTTGTCAATTTGAACATTTCGAATCAACACCAAGAACTGATCCTCAATAGAATCCAAACTACCAAGGGGACCTCATGGACCTGTAACTCCGAAGCTCCAATGGTACATAAATAACTGACTAAACTTTTTAGTCACGGGATCCACCATCTATTAACTGCCAGACACTCCACTAAACATCGACAGCTGAACTCTCCTCACTATAGATATCTTATGTGTTCATCTTAATCAATCAGTAGTGTGACAACCCTTCACCGATCGCTCGTAAGTACAGTTGGACAAATAACTGTTATACCCCTGTAGTAACATCTGTCTCCTTAAGTACCACTGATCCTTCTGATGAACATACATTATAGTTCAACTATGACTGAGTCTTCTCTTCCAAAGAGAAGCTGTGGTCACTATGTTCAAGCCCTAGAATCAGCACTTAAGGGAGCAATCTCTCTACTTATCCCTGCTTCGGGAAAGAAGTGAATTTCATATTGTGGATTGAGTTTCCAGCTCCCAGATCAGACAAGTCCCCAAAAAGATAGGCATGTTGAGTTGGAAATCTGGCCACTCTCACTCATATTAATCAAAGGACCACCCTCAAAGGCAGGAGTTCCCAAAACATTCAGGATTGAGGCCGTGTCACCTATGTTCGTTTAGGTGAGATGCAAGTCTCTAGTATCAACGACGTTATATATAGAGTCTAGTCATCTTATGGTTCAGGTCTTATACAAACTCTTTGTATAGGACACCCCCGATCCACGTCTCCACAACGATGGTCAAGATTTACCATCTGTAGTAGTTTACAACACTTGCAAACCTCTATAAAGCGAGTCGTAGCCGTAGTGTCACCAGGATCAGGTATCCCACCTTAATCCTTATACTACAGACCGATTTAGGTTATCACTTAAGGCATGATCCACTTGTATATCACATATACATGCTTAAGTTCACATAAGATAACCAAGAAGCTTTTTTTATTCGATATAAGTAAATGCCATAATTAAATATCACTTATTTTATTCCTTGAACAATGTGTATCTTTGAAAAACAACAATACTCTAGGATAATTAGGACACCAATCCCAACACTCTGAACTTTCTCTAAGCTCCCCATGGATCTTTTAAGCCACCACTAGGCTTCCCATAACTTTTTTAAGCTCCATTAGGCTTTCCTCACGGGTTGTCTAAACTCTCTCTAAGCTCTTCATTAGTCAGGCTCCCCTCATGGGACCATTGAGCTCTAGTAGGCCTTCCTTATGAGATCTCTGAGCTCTTTTAGGCTCTTCATAAGTCGTCTGAACTTCATTAGGCTTTTCTAATGGGTTCTTTGAGCTCTGATAGGCTCTCCCTATGGTTCTTTGAGCTTCACTATGCTTTCCACATGGGACCATTGAGCTTCATTAGCCCCTTCTCATAAGACTATTAAGCTCTATTAGGCTCTTTCTAAGGGTTCTTTTGCTCTCCTAGGCTTTCCATGCCATCTGAGCTCACTATGCTCTCTTCACGTGACCATTGAGCTCCATTAGGCTCTCCCTATGGGTTCTATAAGCTCTTCTAGGTTTTCCATGGCTTCTCTAAGGTCTACTTGGCTCTCCTAATGGATTCTTTGAGCTTCACCGGGCTCTTCTAGCCTAGCTTCTCAAGAATTAGATCTTCCTAGACTTCTCATGCCTAGACTTCTCTAGGTGTAGGCCCTCCTAAGCTTCTCATGTCTAGGCTTCTCTAAGGTTAGTCCCTCTTAGGCTCTTCAAGCCTAAGCTTCCTTAGGTTTAGGTTCGTCATGCCTAGGTTTTTCTAGGCTCAAACCCTCATAGGTTTTCTCATGCATTGGCTTCTCTAGGCTTAGGCTCTCTTAAGTTCCTCATGGAACTATAAGCTTCTATCTCTCTAGACTTGAAGGTTCTGAAAATCAAAGCGAAAACGTGAAAGGCATCGTATCTCTTAATTTAGTTTTATAGAACAGTAGCAAATTAGAGAAACGACGGAAACTTATGCAATAAACATTCATAAAATCAGCATGTTGTTAAAATAGAACTAGAGAGAAACAAAGGGAAAGTCATATTTACCCTTGAAGACTAATTTATCTTCGTGTTTCATCTCCGGTCAGGAACCCAATGGATTCTCTCACGAACTCGGATGCTCCAAAGACAACAATACCAAAATCTTATGTGGACACCACCACAATGAAACCTCAGTACTCTTGAGGGTGAGAATCAACGAGAGTGGTGGGATTCATTTTAATTTTGGAAGGGAGGGAAAATTCTTGGTTTGAGGGGAATGATTTCTTTTTCACAGAGAATACTTATGATCTCTGAACGTATCACTGGAACTTCCTGTTACTGGGGTATAGTATATGCCTTAGTTTATTGTGATTTTGTACTTTATTTGTATTGTACATTAGTCTCCCTAAGCTTTAGGACAAGTGAGAAATTGGTGGGATTGGTGTCCTAAATTTCTTTGTAATCTTGTAGTTTGTAAACTTTGTATGAACATATTGTTGTTAATAAAATAAGTGTTATTTTATAAGCATACTCAATCCAATAAACTAAGATCCGAGGTTATTTCATGTAATTTAAACAACTATATAGAGACATGCAAGTGGATCGTGTTTAAATAATAATCTAAATGGTCTGTAGTAGATGGATAAGGTTGGGTACCTTATCTGGCGACATTACGGATACAACCCGCTTTATAGGTGTTACAAGTATTGTAAAGTGCTACAAATGATTTGATCCTGATCATTCATGTGGAGACATGTGAGCGGAGGTATCCTATACAAAGAGTTTGTATAAGACCGGACCACGAAATGATTAGTCTCTTTATATAACGCCGTTAATAATAGAAACTTACGTTTCACTTGGATGACCATAGGTGACATGACCTAAATCCTTAGTGAGTTGTGAACTTCTGCTCATGAAGGCAACCCTTTGACTTGTATGGGTGAGAGTGGCCAGATTGCCAACTTAACAAGCCTACCATTTTGGGGATTCGTCTGACTGGGGAGCTAGGAACACAACTACACAAGACAAAATTCACTCATTCCTTGGTGCAAAGGCAAGTAGATAAATTGCTTCCTTAAGGGCCGATTTCGAGTCTTGAACATAGTGGCCACACCCTCTTCTGGCCCAAGAGGGACTTGGTCATAGTTGCACTATGACTTATTGTTCATTAAAGGGATTCGTGGTACTTAAGGAGTTAGATGTAACTACAGGGGCAAAACGATAATTTTTGTCTAGCTGTACTTATGAGCAATTTATGAAGGGTCATCGCACTATTAAGTGGTTATATCCAATGGACACATAAATTTATCTGTAGTGCAAAGAGTACAATTGTCGGTCTTTAGTGAAGTGACTAGCAGTTAACAGATGTTGGGTAATTTAATTAAAGAGTTTAATTAATTATCCGAGCACTGTTGGAGCTTCAATCTATAGGTTCATAAGGTCCGCTCTGTAGCTCAATAGGGATTTAGTTGAGAATTAATTTTGGATTAATTTGAAGTGTTCAAATTAATTGAGGGAATTAATTATTTATGATATAATTAATTAAATTAAATATATATGTGATATAATTAATATAATGTATTTGATACATTATAATATAAGGTATTATGAGAGAAAGTTGAATATGATTCAAATACTAATTATATGAATTAGATTCATGTAATTAATATCAATATGATTTATATTGAGAGGAATTAAATATTTGAATATGATTCAAATATCAATTATATGGATGAGATTCATATAGTGAATTTAATATAAATGTGATTTATATTAAATATCATGTATTGTTGAGAGAAGATAAAATCTATAGGTTATGTTGTATTTGATGCAATATAAAACTATAGGCTATATGTTATATTTGATAAAGAGGCTTTGAAAAATTCAGCACAGCACACTAACAATTCCATGATTAGAAGTTCATTCCATACCGAGCCAGACCGGAATAGGGCTAGGTTATATACATTCGAATTATGAGACTTGGGATCTCAGCAGGAAATGCGTAGGTTGCAACAATGAAAGCCGGTCGCAGAAGTGATGTGGATTATTCAAGAATCGAAGTTGAGTTGCTTTATAACATATAACGTATATATATAATAAAGTAGTTATTATATATATATATATATTATTAATTTAAATTAAATTAATTAAAGTGAATAAGTTACAACTCCCTCCCGCTACTCTCTCAGTTATTTTTACATGGGATGTAGTAGGAGATTTCATCTTCTTCCTGAATTATTTCTTAGAAGGGTTCTCACTGGAAAAAAAAAATGAAACAGAGAAGAAATGTTCTCTTCCCTCTCTTCCTCTCCATCTCATTTCCCTCTTCCAAGGATTCAAGCAAAGTCCACAAATCTTGCTTGAATCCTTTGTGCCAAGAGAATATAGAGGGTTCTCAAGTGGTGGTGTCCCTTTTGAAGAAGGAGATCCGCGTAGAGAAGGTAATCCGTTTGTGTTTTGTTCGAGGGAGTTCTTAAAGAAAGGGTTCTTCAAAGGTAAGAGATTTTGAAACCCTAAGTATTTTTTTAAGCATGCTATAATATGTGTAAATGCATATTCTGTACTTATTTTACTGTAAAACTTATATTCAATAAAAAAATGAAAATTGGGACGATCTTGCTTCCGCTCAAAGGATCTTTTTTGAAAATTAAGATGTCTCTGTAAAACCCCCCCCCCCCCCCACCAATTAATTTTTAATTCAAAGAATGAATTTAATAAACACAAATATATATATCAACTACTTTAATATGTATATGTAACAAACGTTATGTTATATCAAATATAACACATAATTTATAATTTATATTATATCACATATAATATAATCTATAATTTATTATTCTCTCATTTAACCTATAGTATTTAATATTAATCAAATTCATATTAAATTTAACTTATAGTTTTTATATGAATCATATTCATATAAACAATATTTAAATCAAATTAAAAAAATTATTTCCTCTCAAATAAAACTTTATGTTATAATGTATGATATACATTATATTAATTATATTATATATAATTAATTCCCTCAATTAATTTGAACTATTCAAATTAATCTAAAATTAATTTGATTCTCATTTATCCCAAGTGAGCTATCGAGGGGACCTTATGGGTCTATAGATTGAAACTCTAATAGTACTTAATTAATTAATTAAATTAACCAACTTCCATTAGTTGTCGGTCACTCCACTAAAGAACGACAGCTGCACTCTTCGCATTACAAATATATTTTTGTTTCTCTTGGATATAATCAATCAATGGTGCGTTGAACCTTTACAAATTGCTCGTAAGTATAGTTGGATCAAAATTATCGTTGCCCCTGTAGTTACATCTAACTCCTTAAGTACCACCGATCCCTCTAGTGAATAATAAGTTATAGTCCAACTATGACCGAACCTCTCTCGGGCTAGGAAAGGGTGTGGCGCCACATTGTTCAAGCCTTGGAATCAGTCTTTAAGGGTGCAATTTCTCTACTTACTCTAACTATAAAGAAGAAGTGAATTTCTTCTTGTGTAGCTACGTTCCCAACTCACTAATCAGGCGAATCCTCAAAATGGTAGGTATATTGAGTCGGTGAAACTGGCTACTCTCACCCATGTAGATTAAAAGACCGTCTTCATAGGCAGGAGTTTACAACTCACTCAGAATTCATGTCAAGTCACCTATGATCATCCTAGTGAAATGTAAGTCTCTTTCATCAATAGTGTTATATAGAGAGACTATTCATTTCATGGTACGGTCTTATATAAACTATTTGTATAGACATCTCCACTCACATGTCTCCACATGAATGATCAGATCTGATCATTTGTAGTACTTTATAACAAATGTAACAACTACAAAGTGGGTTGTATTCATAGTGTCACTAGGATAAAGTATCTGACCTTATCCATCTACTACAAATCATTTAGATTATCACTTAAACATGATCCACCTGTATGTCCCCACATACATGTTTAAGTTACAGAAGATAATCTTTGATCTTAGTTTATTAGTTTTGTGGGTTAATTCTACTAAATGTCAAATAAAAAGCCTCTTATTTATTACATAAGCAAATGGTTTGTACAGTACAATTACAAACTACAAGACCCATGAGATTTAGGACATAAGCACCAACAACCTCGAACTCAGTTTATCTCGATAATATAATACAAATCATTGTAAGAAATTGAGAAAAACATACTTAGTTTAAAAAAAATGAAATGATTATCAAACGAGACTTATGAATTGAAAATTTCGAAATTAGTTTTAAGTAGATTGATAGGGTTAGCTGAAGTTTGATAATTTGATAAATGATTCTAAAAGCTATATGTTTTTCCCATGTACCCAAATAATGGTTTTTGGATTGTAGGGTTGGTTCAAAATTAGACCAACACAGTGGACTTAAAGTTAAAGCACACTCAAGATAAGCAGGGGGTTGGGTTTTTGCTTTAAGAAGTGGCAATGTTCAAAAGTAAGCACCAAGGACAAGCACTTTGGTTGAGCTTTCACCATCAAAGTTGCTATAGATGCTGCCATGCAAGAACTTTGATTCAATCTCTCTTTATTTTCTTTTTATTATTATTTTTTAAATGTTGTTTTCAAATCATTAAGATGGGTAATATTTGGACTCCATTTGACAAGTACTCGGTTTTTAAAAATTGTGCTTGTTCTCTCACAATTTCTTATTCATAATTTTCATAATTCATATGTAAACGTTAGAGTTCTTAGCACATTAAAAAAAACACAGTATGTGTGCTTTTAAAAACTATTTTTTTTTAGTTTTAAAATTTTGACTTTGATTTTAAAAATACTCCTAAAATACAAATAACAAAATATTGAAAACAATAGATGGAATTGGTGGTGTTTATAGATTTGGTTTTAAAAAACAAAAAATAAAAAATCAAATTGTTACCAAATGAAGTATTAGTTTTTTAACTAATCTTAAAAATATATTTATACTTACAAATTTCTCCATTTGGTTCTCCATTTGTTATAGTTTTTAGAATTTGACTACGAATTCGAGTGTATTTCTTATATAAATATGAAAATTATAGTATCAAATTTAGGAAAAAACAAACATAAATTTAAAAAACATACAAATAAAAACATAATCATTGCTGAATAGAACCAAAAAGGGCATTCTTTTCATTATTTTTCCAAAATAAAAAACAGAAACAAGTAATAATAAATCACTTATACTTTGGATAGAGATACTCATGTTTCTAAAAAGTGAAAACAAGAAATGAAAAAAAAAAAAAAAAGTTACAGAACACCTAAATCATAATCTCTATGTAAATTAAAGTGACGAAATAATTATCCCAATGAACATAATTCTTGTTTAACTAACCTAAAGTTTGTATTATCGGCCTCGATGTTAGAGATTAGATTACCTCAAATTGGTAAAAAAAAAAAAAAAAAAAAAGTGATGAAAGGATAAAAATGTATAAAAGAACAAACAAACCAACCAAACAAATGCAACATTATTGCTCTATAATCAACATGATCATAAATATATTATTGTACAAAACTAACACGTAACTTAAAAAAAAGAGAAAATCAATTATGAAGCTGACCAATTGACAAATGATGATCCACCAATCATTGGATGTGAACCAAGTTGGAGTTGTTAAATTGGATAGCCCTTCCCTACCTACGTAACTAATTTGATATTAACTTTTGCATTATATTAAGAATTTCTTTACATTTTTTTTTTTTTTTAATTTTCAAACGCGCCTATAATAATTCATTTTCATGTCTTTTCGAATTAGTTCTTTTTCTCCACGAAATATAAAGTCATAGTTTTCTTGTAGTTTGTAGGAGGGCTTCCAATAGTTTTTATTCGTTTACTGATTTTTTAAAATTTAATATTTTTGGTTCATGAAATTTGGAGCTAATTTATATTTGATCTTTAAAGATTTCAAAAGCAATACAATCAATTTTCAATATTTGATTTTGATTTCTAATTGATCTTAAATTTAAAATATATTGAAAATATATATATATATATATATATATATATATATATATATATATATAAACGTATAGTCTTATTTAGACTTATTTAGCAAACTTTAATAGTCGTGTCATCATTTTATTTGGTCAATTAAAATCAACTATGCTAAAAAATTGTTTGAAATAGTCTAATTAGAAAGAAAAATCAAATATTAGAGTCCAAATATATTATTTTTTTTTATCTTAAATGACCAAATATATTCTAAATTCAAAGTTTTAAAACTTGTAAGACCAAATAAAAATTTGGTTCAATGAGAGGGGAAAAAAGTTTATATTTACTAAAAAAGGGAAATTTTTTTTTAATGATAAAATTGAGTTATTTTTATTATCATTATTATTTTTTTTCTAAGTAGAACAATAATTATGGAGATAAGAAATCGAATCTTATCTTTAGGAAAGAAGATCACGTTGATTGTTGTTGAATTAAGTTCATTTCAAAATTTTTATATTATTATTTTATTAGTTTTGTGTGGTTTGGTTTTAGTGAATAAAAAAGACAAGTACTATTATTCAATTTTAAAAGAATCCATAGAAATAGACTAAGTAGAAAAGTAGGGAAAATTCTGCTTAGACTTTTAAAATTGATTTTGAATGCAGTAGACTAAAAGTATTACCTTGAAAGTTGATAGGCATTATCGATTCATAAATGTAGAGGACACATGGTGTATTGTCACTGGTAATCTTATCTAAAGAAATTAGACTAATTAGTGATTAATCTTAATTATCCCAAGAAAGTGACAACCACAAAGATACCAACCACATACCCTTCAAAGAAAAATATATTAATATTTGTAAGTGTTTTTAGCCTATCCAAAATTTTATTATGTTTTCTTCTATTCTTTTGAGATGTGTTGAGATGTGTTTTAAGGTGTATTTCGCAACCATTTAAAATAATTTTTGAAAAAATGAATTTAAAAAATAAGTTGGTTTATCACTACTACAAAATCCATATTACTTGATATTGAAAGTGCAAGGGAAAAAAAATAACACAAGGTTTACGTGGAAAACCCTAATTCAGGGAGAAAAACCCACGATAGAGAAGTTTTTATTATTGTAATGTCATACATACAAGAGATCCCAAGCTCAAATTAAATAGTACGAGGGAAACCCTAATTTTAGTAGACATAAAGGAAAAGACACATATATCCTTAGGGCTAATGCACCATATTTTAACAATCCCCTTCAAGTTGGGGCGTAGATATCAGCAAGACCCAACTTGCTAACACAAGCTTCAAACGTTTGTCTCAGTAATCCTTTGGTAAGAACATCTGCAACCTGTTGGACTGAAGGTAGGGAATACAGATAACCCCGTGGTCTAACTTCTCTTCAATAAAGTGTCTATCAATTTCAATATGCTTGGTTCTATCATGTTCTACTGGATTGTTGACAATATTGATGGCAACCTTATTATCACAATACAACTTTATGGGACCCGGATTGTCTTGGTGAAGATCAGCTAAAACTTTCCGTAACCATATTTCTTCACACATTCCCAGGCTCATAGTTCTATACTCTGCCTCAGCACTGCTTCTGGCAACTACACCCTATTTTTTTACTCCACCAGGTCACCAAATTTCCTCATACAAAGGTACAATATCCCGAGGTTGACTTTCTATCTATCACTGAACCTACCCAATCTGAGTCAATATATGCTTCGATGCTCTGTGTGTCATACTTTCTAAAAACCAAGCCCTTCCCTAGAGTAGACTTCAGATATCTCAGAATTCGAGTCACTGCTTTCATGTATTCCTCATACGGATTCTACATGAACTGGCTTACCACACTCACAGCATAAGAGATGTCAGGCCTAGTATGAGATAGGTAAATTAGTTTTCCTACAAGGCATTGATACCTCTCCTTATTTACAGGCACTCCTTCCGTAATGTTTCTCAGTTTGCCATTAATCTCAATAGGAGTGTCAATGGGTTTGCATCCAGTCATTTCTGTTTACTTTAACAGGTCCATAGTGTACTTTCATTGAGACACTGATATTCCTACTTTCGATCTTGCCATTTCCATCCCGAGAAAATACTTCAAACTACCAAGATCTTTGATCTCAAATTCACCTGCCATCCTTTGTTTTAGTTTAACAATTTTTGTTGTATCATCTTCTGATAAAATGATATCATCAACATATACTACCAAAACAGCAATCTTCCCTGAAAGTGATCTTTTGGTGAACAATGTATGATCAGAATGCTCTTGAACAAACCCTTGAGATTTAACGAATACTGTGAACATATCAAACCACGCTCTCGGAGACTGTTTTAACCCATATAAGGACTTTCTGAGTCTGCAGACATGGTTTCCAAATTTAGTTTCGAAACCTGAAGGGGGACTCATGTAAACCTCCTCTTCTAACTCACCATTCAGGAAGGCATTTTTAACATTCAGTTGATGTAAAGGCCAATCCTTATTCACTGCAACAGATAGAAGAACTCGGATCGTGTTGAGATTAGCCACTGGGGAATAAGTTTCTAAATAATCGATCCCATACGTTTGAGTAAATTGTTTAGCAACTAACCTGGTCTTATATCTCTCGAGCGTTCCGTCAGAATTATACTTCACTGTGAATACCCATTTGCAGCCAACAGTCTTGTGACCTCTAGGGAGAGTCACTAAATCCCAAGTCTGGTTCGCCTCGAGAGCTCTCATTTCTTCTATTACTGCTGCTCTCCACTCGGGAACCTCCATGGGGCATGCACACTGGTTGGTATTGCCAGGGCATCCAGTTGAATAGTAAAAGCCTTAAAAACAGAAGACAAGTTACTATAGATCAAAAAACTGTGCATAAGGTACTTTGTACATGACCTGGTTCCTTTACTCAAAGTAATTGGCATATCCGGAGTGGTATCATAATTTCCAGTCTTCATCGGCCTTTCTCCAGTATCAAACTTCTGAGGCAATTTTTCACCTTCCTGAGAGTCTTCCAACACTTCATTACCTCCTATAATTTCAACCTTCTCTGAGTCTATCTCACCACCTTCTATGCACCCAGGCTTCTCTTTAAGAATCCTTTTTAAAACAACAGGATCTTGAACTTGAGCTAGTTCCAATGCTTGGACACTTTCTGATGGAACAAAAAGAATTTCCTAGGTTTCCTTTATGAGATTCTTCCTATAGAATGTTATCTAGGGCATTTGTCTAGTGGGAAGGACAGACACTAGAATATCAGGGACAGGTTCAAGACTAGGTAGGCTAGATTCAAGAACGGGCTCAGGACTGAGTTCAAGAACAGTATAACTATCTAGAGCAAATGTAGTATGTGGATTTGTTAGTCTCTGCACTTGTGGTCTCCCTCTGAAGACGACTAAGGGGAAAGAATGGTTCATCTTCAAGGAATGTGACATCCATAGTGATAAAGTACTTTTTGAAAGGTGGGTGAAAACATTTATATCCTCGCTGATGAAGGGGATACCCGAAAAACACACACTTTTGAACATGTGAGGCAAACTGAGTTCAGTGAGGGCCATGAGTGTGAACAAAAATTGTATGCCCAAACACACGCAGAGGAACTTCAGGAATAAGACACATAGACTAGCAGGATTCTTTAAAGCATTCAAGGGGTGTTTGGAACTTTAGAACACATGAAGGCATCCTATTAATGAGATGGGCTGCAGTAAGGATCGCGTCTCCCCAAAGGTATGATGGAAGAGACGCAGGGATCATCAAGGAACGAGTAGCTTCAATAAGATGGTGATTTTTCTGTTCAGCCACCTCGTTTTGTTATGGAGTATAAGCACAAGAGTTTTGTTGGACGATCCCTTTTGACATTAGGAATTCCCGGAGGGTGTGATTGACAAACTCACGCCAATTGTCACTTCAAAGGATGGCAATCTTCGTATTAAATTGAGTTAAGATGGTGGTATAGAATTGTTGGAAGGTAGACAGGACCTCGGATTTATCAGCAATGAGGTATACCCATGTAAATCGGGTATAATCATCGATGAAGGTGACAAACCATTATTTACCATACAGGGTAGAAATGTTTGAAGGACCCCAAACATCACTGTGGATCAAGTGGAAAGGCTTGGTAGGTTTACAAGGCTGAGAGATAAAAGAAACACGAGGCTGTTTAGCACGTATACAAACATCACAAGACAAAGAAGAAATATTCACATTATAGAATAAATGAGGAAACAAATATCTTATATATTGAAAACTTGGATGTCCAAGATGAAAATGCCACAATAAATAATCTTTTCTAGACATAGTAAATGGAAAAAAAAAAAAAAAAAAAAAAAAAAAAAAAAAAAAAAGTCCTAAAATAATTCCTGGAGGAAACATCTTCAGAAAGGAAATAGAAGCCCCTGTCATATCGGGCAGTGCCAATCGTCTTCCTTGAGCTCAAGTCCTTAAACAAAGCAGTATGTGGTGAGAAGAAAACTCTACAATTCAAATCTTTTGTTTTACTTATTGATAACAAATTGTAGGAAATTTTTGGTACATGTATGACATTTTGTAAAACTAATCCCTGAAATGGTGACAGTCTGCCTTTTCCAGCAACAGGAGCGAAGGATCCATCTGCAATATGAATCCTCTTATTTCCAGCACTCGGATAATACGAGAGGAATCGATTCAATGAGCCAGTCAAGTGATTGGTCGTTCCTGAATCCAGAATCCAGAACTCATTCCCTTCAACGAGAAAACTAAAAGATTGAGGGTTACCTGATTGAGCAACTGTTTCGATCCCTATGGTACCTGAGTCACTTGGGTTGGTTACCGGAGGTTATGTTTGAGGTTGTACCTGAGGTTGTGTGGCCCCCTCAAATGATTCATTCACCATAACACGCCCAGATTTTGACTTGTCATTTGAGAGACGATGTTTACCATTGGGAGGTCGGCCATGCAGTTTCCAACACTGATCCTTCGTGTGCCACTGTTTTTTGCAATGATCACATACTATAGGTGTTTTGATATTCTGTTTTTCACCATCAGATCCAGAGAATTTCACCCCAAAGGCAGCTGACTCTACAGTAGTAACTCCAGACCCATTCATTGCACTCGATCTATCCTCTTCCAATCAAACCTTTGAACAGACGTCTATGAGGGACAATATTGGTTTCTGCCCTAGTATTCGACTCCGAACTGTATCAAATTTAGGGTGCAATCTTGCAAGAAAATCATACACACGATCAAACTCTTCTATCTTCGAGTATTGAATTCCTTCATGCGGACAGTTCCAGATGATCTCTCGACATAGATCCATTTTTTGCCATAACAAAGACATTCTGTTGAAATAGGATGTTACATCCATGCTCCTTTGCTTGCATTCATAAACCTATTTATGTAAAGTATATAGGTGAGATGCGTTCTGTCTTCTAGAATATAACCTACGGACCGCATCCTAGATATCCCATGTAATGGCTGAATATAGCAGCGGTTTCCCAATTTGAGGTTCCATGTTGCTTATCTGACGGAAATCGGACATGGGGATTTCTATGAGTAGTGGAACGATCGTTCCAAATTTCATCCGTATATGAACATTAACAATTACAATTAAGAAACGAAACATACAGGCTATGCGCAAAATGAAATTACAACATGCTTTACTAAGATCAAGGGAAGAATTACACATACCTCTGAAGACTCATCTTCAACACCTTTGATCACGAATGCTTGTTCAACCAGCAAGACAGCAACACACAAACGCTCGTACACCACGATCGCAACACAGCACGATCACAGCAACCACGAACAGAATGATCTCCAATACCACAAATAAGCGAACGACTTCCAAATACCTCGAACTATGTCGAGTTGAGTACGACACCACCACAATGTCTACTTTAGTATTCTCGGTGTGAGAATCCAGAAGTATGGGTTCTGTGTGGACTTGGTTAGAGGAAGAGACCGGAGGAACAATCATGTAAATGATCGAGCAAGTGGGAGATGGCAAAGGTCTATCATATAGACGATGCTCAATCGTTTAACAAAAGCTATGCGATCGTTTAACAAAAGCTCCTCAGTCGTTTAGCTATTGGCCAGCTGAGTGACTATTGTGTAGAGTCACTCCACGGTCGTATAGTCTCTCTTCAGCTATCGTTTAGTGAATCTAATTTACTTGACAGCATCTACGTGAGATCTTTCCGAGAATAGGAAATCTCAATCATCAACTACAAAATTTAGGAAAATATTTTTCCTTTTATCTCAAGTTACCATGAAACCACTAATAACCTCCCACTTAATTGGTTATTAGAGAAAAAGAGATAATTATCCAATAATTAATATTATTATAAATATATGATAACCAACTTACCATACTATATTTATAACCTATAGTTTTAATATTTCATCTCATAAAACATATAAACTATCACTCTTTTTCTATTTCATGGTACTTAATGTATTACATTAATCCTCCACTTGATGTATCTCATACATCACATTGATCATATCATATATAATCGAATTACCTCTTGTCAATTTGAACATTTCAAATCAACACCAAGAACTGATTCTCAACTTGAATCATTCGAGCTACCAAGGGAACCTTATGGACTTGTAGCTCAAAGCTCCAACGGTACGTGAATAACTGACTAAACTCTTTAGTCACAGGATCCACCATCTGTTAACTGTCAGGCATTCCACTAAAGATCGACAGTTGAACTCTTCTTACTACAGATATATTATGTGTCTATATCAACCAACCAATAGTGCGATAACCCTTCACAAATCGCTCATAAGTACAGCTGGGCCAATAACCGTTATGTCCCTGTAGTTACATCTAACTCCTTAAGTACCATTGATCCCTCTAATAAACATAAGTCATAGTCCTACTATGACTGAGTCCTCTCTTCCAAAGAGAAGCTGTGGCCACTATATTCAAGCTTCGAAATCAGCCTTTAAGGGAGTAATCTATCTACTTACCCCTGCTTTTGGGAAGGAGTGAATTCCATCTTGTGTAACTGAGTTCCCAGCTCCCAAATCAGACAAGTCCCCAAAAAGATAGGTATGTTGAGTGGCAATCTAGCCACTCTCACTCATACTAATCAAAGGGCCGCCCTCAAAAGCAGAAGTTCCCAAAACACTAAGGATTGAGGTCATGTCACCTATGGTCGTTTAGATGAGATATAAGTCTCTAGTATCAACGATGTTATATACAGAGACTAGTCATCTCGTGGTCCAGTCTTATAAAAACTCTTTGTATAGAATATCCCACTTGTATGTCTCCACATGAATGGTCAGGATCTACCATCTATAGTAGTTTACGACACTTGCAAGCCTCTACAAAGCGGGTCGTATCCGTAGTGTCACAAGGATCAAATATCCTAACTTAATCCTTATACTACAGACCTATTTAGGTATTATTTAAGGCATGATCCAGTTGTATATCTCATTTACATGCTTAAGTTTACATACAATATGCATGGAGCTTTGTTTATTGGATATAAGTAAATGCTAGATAAAATAACTCTTAGTTTATTCATAACAATGTGTATATATTATAAACTACGAGACTCCGGGAGAATTAGGACACCAATCCCAACATTATCAACATTGACCAAAGTAAAGAATCTTCTACCATCCAGACCCACTCTTGGGGATCCCCAGGGCTCGGTACAATATTTCTCTAGTTAAATACCCAAATCTATGGCGCCCTTCAAGGACCATTTTAATCATTTAGGACCAAGAGAAGTAGTTTTGGCCATTCAACTTCTCATATGTGATCAATCCTTTAGAGTTTTCCAAAGTACCAGTTAACATATTAGTAGTAGGTAGAGTAGGGAACACTGTTATCGGGTTTTCTGAATAGATTGGAAGACTAGAAAACTCATGGTCATTTAGTTTTGAACCAAGAACCGCCATCTATTGTTAAAGGCTTGTCAATTTCTATTGGAGTTCCCCATGGGTCTCTGATCTCGACTGTTTCTACTTATAGGAACTGAAAATAGAACTATCACCCATAGAGTCACCCACTCGATACCGAGGCTGAAGCGGATACACGTTTGGGATAGACCTTTGTTGCTGGAAGGAACCAAAAAAATCGGTCAGAAGATTCAACCAGGTACTGCCCAAACACTTTGGCACTACTGCTCAAAGCTCCACGGCCAGGTACTGCGCTGACGGAAGGATTGGCAGTCGACTGGTGCGAGACTAGCTCGGGAGGACGTGCGACTATTGATTCTGAAGGAATAGCAAACGGCGGGCACGAGATTTGCATGGACGTGAGCGATTGCTGCTTGATCGTCTGACTCAACCCAGAAGCTCGAGCAAACCCATCCGACGCTTGCTGCGACTATACGAACAATGGCGTGCCGACTAGAGTTTGACCGCTCATCATCTGGATAGTCCACGACTACTCGAAGATTGGGTTGCAGCTACTAGATGGTGCGGCTCTGACAGCTGTAGGGTTGAGGTCGATCGACGGCTGTAGGGTTGTTAGGTTCAAGATTGTTCGAAGTTAGCGATCTATAACCGCTTGAATTATGGCCATATTTGTTGTGTCGGCTATTGCTCCAACACCAAACATGACTGATGACTGTATTTCTTCTATCGGGACTAGGATCTTATCACCTTACTCTGATACCATATTGAAAGTGAAAGGAAAAAGAAATAACACAAGGTTTACGTAGAAAACCCTAATTCAGGGAGGAAAAACCACGACAGAGAAGCTTTTATTATTTTAATGTCATACATACAAAAGACCTTAAACTCAGATTAAATAGAATGAGGGAAACCCTAATTTTAGTAGGCATAAAGGAAAAGACACATATGCCCTTAGGGCTAATGCACCATATTTCAACACTTGACATTAGCAATTTTTAGTTACTTGACTTTTTTTTTTTTTTGAAAAAATGTCGAGCAATAATAGTTTTTTTTAGGAAAGCATCAAGAAAAGTGTTAAAAGGTGGAGATTCCCGAACATTTTCGATTTTTTTCACGCTAACCAAAACTTGACATTTTTACAATGTCAAAATAATAAGTTTTTACTTGATACTATTTAAATATCAAGCATCCTCTATATACTTACTAGTAGTCCTAAACTCTTCAGGTGACTCTAAAAAATCTTAGCTGGGAGGGCCTTTGTAAATGGATCAGCAATATTGTGCTTAGATGCTATTTATCTCACAATAATGTCTCCTCTTAGCATGATCTCTCTGATGAGATGATATTTGTGCTCAATATATTTTTCGCGCTGATAGATTCTAGGTTCTTTAGAGCTCAATACTGCCGCACTGTTATCGCAATACAAAGTGATTGGCATATGCATGTTTGGAACAACTTCCAGATCAGCTAGAAACTTTCTAAGCCATACTGCTTCCTTGGCTACTTCACATGCAGCAACATATTCTGCTTCCATTGTAGAGTCTGCAATGCAGCTCTGCTTAATACTTCTCTATACTATGGCTTCTCCATTTAGAGTGAACACCGATCCCGAAGTAGATCTTCTAGAGTCTATATCAGTCTGAAAATCGGAGTCAGTATATCCTGTAAGAATCAAATCCTTATTTCCATCTACGAGCACGTAGTTCTTCGTTCTCCTAAGATACTTGAGAATTTTCTTAACGGCAGTCCAATGTGCATAACCAGGATTGGACTGATACCTACTGACAATCTCTACTGCAAAACATATGTCTGGACGAGTACATAGCATTGCATACATCAAACTTCTGACTGCTGATGCATAAGAAATCCGTCTCATATCCTCAACTTCTTGAGTTGTCTTAGGACATTGTTCCTTTGACAAATGTATTCCATTCCTAAAAGATAAAAGACCTCTTTTGGAATCCTGCATCTTAAACCTAGACAACACCTTGTCTGTATAAGATGTTTGAGATATAGCTAGCGTTCTATTCTTTCGACTTCGAACAATTCGAATCCTAAGAACATACTACGCCCCTCCCAGATCTTTCATCTAAAATTGGGTTGTTAGCCAATTTTTTATGTCAATTAGGTATCCTACAATAGCCCCAATAAGTAGGATATCATCTACATACAAAACTAGAAATGCTACAATGGAGTTGATGATCCTTTTGTATACACACGGTTCATCAACGTTCTGTTCAAATACATAAGATTTAACTGCAATATCAAATCTTATATTCTAAGATTTGGACACTTGTTTCAATCTATAAATAGATCTCTTTAGTTTGCAAACCTTTTGCTCCTGACCCTATTGAATGAACCCTTATGGTTGGACCATATAAATATTATCTTCAAGATTGCCATTTAAAAAGGTAGTCTTGACATCCATTTGTCAAATTTCATAATTAGAAAAAGTGGCAATGGACAAGAGTATCCTTATTGATCTAATCATAGCAATAGGTGAGAATGTTTCTTCATAGTCCACCTCTCAACCTGGGTATAAGTCTTTGCTACTAATTGGGTTTTATAGGTCTGTATGGTCTTTTATATGCTTGTATATCCACTTACAACTGATAGGTCTTACCTCATCAAATTTATCTATAAGTTTCCAGATTGAATTAAAGTACATAGACTCTATTTCAAGGTCCATAGTTTTGATCCACTGATCTCGATCAACATCATTCATTGCTTATTTATAAGTTAATGGATCCTCTAAGCCATCATCAGGTATGAGGACTTCGGTTTTAGTTAAACCCATATAGCGATTAGGGTGTTTCACAACCCTCCCACTATGTCGAGGCTCTCTCAACTCTTGAAGAGGATGTGATGGACCAGATGCCCTTGATCTATCAACAACTCTTATTCATAAGCGAGCCTGATCAATAACTTTTATTGATCTGTCTGTAGCATCTTTTGAAATCTCTTCCAATACCAGTTTACTACGAGGTTTAT
This sequence comes from Benincasa hispida, assembly GCF_027475165.1. NCBI lineage: Eukaryota > Viridiplantae > Streptophyta > Magnoliopsida > Cucurbitales > Cucurbitaceae > Benincasa > Benincasa hispida. The sequence goes on along the minus strand of NC_143481.1, from coordinate 65,814,953 downwards.
GATCTCGTATATGGTCTTCCTCCAGGAATGTGGCGTTTGTCGATATAATTACCTTATCATCCTGAGGATCATAAAACTAACCACCTCTCGTTCCTTTAGGGTAACCCACAAATAGGTATAATTTCGAATGATGTTCCAATTTCTTAGAATTTTACACCAACACGTGTGTCGGGTAACCCCAGATCCAGAAATAACATAAACTAGCTTTTCGCCTTGTCCATACATCATAAGGTATTTTTGAAACACTCTTAGAGGGAATGTTATTCAAAATGTAAGCTGCAGTCTCTACTGCATACCCCCAGAATGAGTTAGGCAACTGAGCATAACTCATCATGAACTAAACCATTTCTAACAAGGTTCTGTTTCTCCGTTCAAATGCACCATTCGATTGAGGCATTCTCAGTGCAGAGAGTTGTGACTGAATCTCGTGTTCTATCATATAGTCCTGGAATTTCAAGTCCAAATACTCCGCACCTCGATCTGATCGAAGTGTCTTGATAGATTTACCTAATTGGTTCTCAACCTCGGTCTTAAATTCTTTGAACTTTTCAAGAAATTCAGACTTATAATGAATTAGGTAAATGTAACCGTACCTTGAATAATCATCAATAAATCTATTGAAACATTCATAACCTCCCCGTGCTTTAACATTCATTGGTCCACAGAGGTCTAAATGTACAAGTTCTAAAGGCTCTTTGACCCTGTGACCTTTCTCAATAAAAGATCTTTTTTTCATTTTGCCTTTAAGCCATGACTCACATACAAGTAAAAAAATTTCTTCTAACTCACTTAGAAGTACATTCTTAACCAATCTCTCAATCCTATTAAAGTGGACCATCATGTTCATAATGTATTCTCGAACAGAAGCCCCTCTTGCATACAGGCATTAAAGACGAATTTAATAGTGTCATGCTTGAGCTGAACAAACGGTTATCCGAACATTCCCCGCAAGGACTCCATGATTGGGCAGTAAGCATAGGCTCATGCTTCTTGGCCATGACTTCAGAAAGGCTTGTCAAGATATACACTTGAGCATTTTCATTTACCTTTAACCAGTGCTTGTATGCCTCCCGAACTTTTCCAGCGGAATTTTGAGCTAGGACTGGAGGACATTCCTCCACCAGGACAAATCTCAAATCATCGATGATCAGAATTGTCTTAATAGTGTTTTTCCAGGTGATGTAATTATCGTCAATTAATTTGTCGACAACGAGCATATTTAATGTTTCGAAAATCATTTTGGAATTGAAACATACAATTTATTTATATTAGTAATCTATGCATTACCTAGTTTGAAAAACCAATCAAATTTAGCAAAATAATTTAATGCATTCTATGTGACATTTATTTTGCAATGATATTTTAGTGAGGCAGGGTAAAAGCCACTGTAAGATAATTAGGTACCCTTTCACTAAAATGGGACCATCTCAACCAATATACAGAACAACTCCTTGTTCCTGTAAATATTAATCACCATTGTTCGGTCCAGAAATTGTTAACTAGCTTAACATTTTATTGTAAGTGTAACCCCCTTATTTTAAATTTTAGAGTTTCGCCTCAAGGAGCCAACTGCAAGAAAAATTCGATTGGGACAAAAACTAAAGAAACCCCATCCATTTCTGGAATTTGATAAAGAGTCATACAAATATCATCCGTATGGGGACACAAGCAAAGGTACCTTGAGGTTGAGCATGAAAATTTACTACAAAATAATCAGAGAGACCGTGGGATGTGTGACATACGTCTCGCTCCTACTTACTATAAACACTCTTTTCATTCACCTTGGTATTGATCTATACAAACACCACCCGTAGAGGGACACAAACAAAGGTGCCTCGAAGTCGAGTATAGGTCTCACAATGTGAACTATGAGGGAGAAATGTGGAAAGAAAATGAAGTATCATGTACCTCATTTTCCTCCCACTGAGTGTTTTACCTAGGTTTAATTTAACTTAGAAAAATATGGTTAATTATTTTTATTAAGTGATTGTTTAAATTTGCGTAAGAAGTGATTGTTTAAATTTGCGTAAGAATAACACTTACTTTGGATAGTTAAACAATTTTGATTAATGTTCTTTAAACATTTTAACAACCTTTAATCAACAATTGCATGCTTGTAGCAAATCTATCTAATTCACCTTCCAGGTCAATTCCCAGGTAGGAGTGTTCCATTTTCGTCAGCTTAAATACCTCAGCCTAAACAGAACTAGCCTTAGAAGAAGGTCCGTTATACATACATTTGCTACAATTTCAATCTTTTATTAAAACCAATTTAATCCTATTAAACTGATTAAAAATATTAAACTAATTTTTAATCATATTAGAAATATTGTGTTCTTAGGTCTATGTAAACTATTTAAAAAATGATTTTAACTTAAGTTTATATGCAATTCTAAATTATTGATTTTTAGAAATATTTAATTATAACTGTTATAAAATAAATGAAATAAATTAAAACCATGCATTGCATTTAATAACATACTTAGTAAAATTATAACATTTATAGAATTATCTAAAGTAGTGTCATGATTTATGCAATCTCCATTTCATTACTTAACATACATAACAATTATATACTAAAGTAATGAAATAAAAATAATAACATTGATACATACATCAAACTATATATTATAACTCTTATAATATAAATGATGCATGACAATGTAATTATGCATGCAAACATATATTATAACACTTAGATTATATGATGCATGAGCATGCTATAAAATAAATTATACAACTATATTTTAACAGTTATAATATTCTTGATGCATGATTAATGCATAACCTATAGTGGGACTTTACTATATATCATATATTATGACACACACACACACACACATACAAATTAAACCATACATCTAAGGCATAAGTTAAAGAACAATTTATGGACCGGGATTGGACTCCTAAATCATCAATTAAATTAATATAATATTTATATTAGTTTAATTAATTAAAAACTAATTATTACAACAAGAGAGCTACTTGAATCGGACCAAAAAAATCGAACCGAGCCGCGAACTGCTCGAACCAAGTGAATCGGACGCAAATCAGCCGAACCACGAACCGAACCATGCGCGAATCACGTAATTTTTTTCATCTCGGAGTGTTGCAACGCTATGGAAAAAATTTCCGCCTGCCTCTTCGCAGCATTACTATGTTGATGTACAGTCACCTACTGTACATCCGTGAATTCCATCGTTTTTGCTCCGATTTGGACCTCGTTTTCACCAGAACATTATCAAAAAAACTCACGAATGACACTAACAATGAGTTACAAACTCGACTACAATAGTTATGCCCAAAACAACGGGCCCTTACAAATCAAATTTGTAAAGAAAGCAGTAAAACTATATAGTTCAATCCCAAAACATCCAAAATTGCAAATAACATACATTCTATATAAATGCATAAAATGTACAGAACCTACCATCAATCTGTAATTTAATTTCGAAAATTGAAAATTAGAGACCAAAACCTAGCTCTGATACCAATTGAAGGATTATGAGGTCTAATGCGGAAGCGATGATTGATCCCAATTTTCAATTTCACAGAGAACAAAAATTACAGAGAAGAAAATTATGCATTTTCAATAAAATTTACAACATGCAATAATCAAGAAGAAGAATTTAGGGATTAGTCACACTTACACCTGAAGCCAATAATTCTTCACGATCTCCTCTCCACGAATGATCGCAACCGAAAAACCAAAATGGCCATCACCACAAGATTTTCCTTTGTATTCTCCTTATGGGTTGGGAAATCACAAGAGTTGTAGGCTATGATGATTTTGGAAAGAAAGAAAGAATTTTTTAGAGAGGAAATTTTTGCAGGGAGAAATCTTCTGATAAAATATACCCACGCCTTTTGTGTTCTCCTATGACACACCACAATTTTTTGAGAGAAAATTAGGGGGAGGGAAGTTGTAATTCCCTCCATTTAATTTTAAAATTAAATTAAACAAATTTAATTTAATAAATAAAAAATATATATACAATAACTCATTATATATATGTTTGTATGTGTATATATATATATAATTATATGTTATATCAAATATAACACAGAACGTATAGTTTATATTATATCAAATACAGTATAACCTATAGTTTTTATTTCTCTCAATAATGCATGGTATTTAATATAAATCCAATTCATATTAAATTTAATTGTATGAATTTCATTCATACAATTAGTATTTGAATCATATTCAAATATTTAATTCTTCCTTAAATAATTTTATATTATAATGTATCAAATACACTATAGTAATTATATCATATATAATTAAGCTCGACCCTTCTGTCTTTTCCTCATTCTCAAGCCTGATTCCTTGGAGCTTCTTCTCTGGCAGCCCCACCATGAAAACTAAACTCCTTTAGCTTTCAGATGGCTTTGGAATCACATAATGCACGAGTATTCTGGGAGAACTCCTTGTTCCAAGTTGATGCTGCTTTCCAGACTTCACTGTCCAATGCGTCCTCTTTGAACTTCTATGTCCAGTGCATGGATTTTGCTCTCAACGCAAGGTTTCTTCAGCTTTCCCACTCTTCTTTATATATTTTGAGTTGTGATCTAAAGAATGAAGTCTTTGGTCCTATTTATAGGTATCCAAGATTGCACCATGGCCGACACCTCCTACTTGGCCGCATGACCAAGTGTCTCTTCCTTACACCATCAACGCAATCTTGCATCAGCACAACCCAATGTGTCTTCTTCTCCTTTCACTAACGCATGGCCCTTACCTTTGTATGTCTTCTTATGCTGCCACCTTTTTTACTTAAGGCTTAAGAATTCTTCCTAACAAGCCACATATCTGGATGACATCCTCCATGAGTTCATCCTTCATATGCGTCCACAAACTCTTGGATGTTCAACACATCACTTCCATTTTCCTTCCTTCAGCCGCATGCCATCACCAACAACCCTTCCAATGCATCAACACAACTTCTTTCAACGCATCAACACAACTTCTTTCAACGCATCAACACAACTTTCTATACTTAGCCAAATTTCCAAATTTTCCCTTTGCCCAAGTACTCTTTCCAAGATCTTGTGGCCAATGCATAGCAATGCCTAGTCTAACACTTAGTCAATTTTCAGGGATTTAAACTTAACTCAAAGCTACTCATAAGCAATGCCTAGTCCAACACTTAGTCAATTTTCAGGGATTTAAGCTTAACTCAAAGCTACTCAAGGAAAATCTATTCAACACTTAGAAATTTCTTTTTTCTTCAACATAGGATTTAACTTTCTCCTAGTTAATCCCTTAATCACCTACTTAAGTAGGAAAAATGGAAATTCGGGTTTCACATTTACTTCCCCCTTAAGAAAATTTCGTCATCGAAATTTACTCAAACTAACTCTGGTTTAAGGTTTCACAACAACCACTGTTGTAACTTCTTATAACCTCGTCTATTACCACGCTTCCACTGTGCTACTCTGATATCAACTTTCTTAGTTTGTCCCACGATACCTCACCTAGCCATCTCCAAGCTTGATGTTGAACCAAACTATCTACAACATAAACATTTCTATCTCAAATACTAAATGAGAATAACTTAAATTCACACTTACCTTCCTCGGTAATCTTCAGGTAGCGTTGTGAGTTCCAGCTCCGGTTGCCTGCAAGGTTATGCCACTTCTGCCATTCCTCTTAATCGCATTTTGACTAATTCTTAGGTTTCTCTTTAAACCTTTACTCTATCACACTTCCCTTTGGTTTTACTAAACTCAACCCTCAGGTTTTCAAGAACATATACTTTGATACTAAACTAGTATCAACTCAATCTCAACCTTCCTAGCACTTATACTTTGATTCTAAGCTGGTATAAACTAATTCCTCAATTGTCTCAGAAACTTATACTCTGATACCAAGTTGTCACACCCCGCCCCAGACCACCCTCCGAGCCTGAGAAAGGGCGTGACTGGTAGCAGTTATCAACCCTTTCGTTGATACTTACTGCCTAATAACTCTTGGGAAAATAACTCTGATACCAATGTATAAATTGAACAATCAACTGATTAAGTAGGCCCATTTTATTTTACAACAATGTAACATTTATACAACTCAAAGACTTAACAACAAAGTTTACAAAAACAACCGTAAAACCCTCCGGAAGTGTAATTGTGGCATGTGGCAGACCTTGACCTTAGCAGCACCCTGGAACTCCTCACCTTTCGCTACATGGAAAAAAGAAAAACATTTGGAAAGCATGAGCTATAAAGCCTAGTAAGTGACCAAAAAACTGATTTTTATCAGAAGAACTACCCCACACTTGGGTACTTTTTCTTAGATACCTTCTTAACTGTGTCCTTCAGTATCGAGCTATTCAGATACCTTCTCAAACGTCCTTCAGTATCGAGTTTCAAGTAAAACTAGTCATAAAATAACTTTCTTTAATAAAACTTAGAAAACATGTCTTTATCTGAAAGACCTTTCTTTAGCACATGGTTTCTTAAAACATTGAAAACATTTTAGTCACTCACCTTGATCGTTTAGGAACCTTCTTCTCTAGAAGTTCCTTTGTCACCTCGGGCTCCCTTTTGAACTCTAAAATCTAGATTCAACTTAAAGCTCAGATTACTCATAGTTATAGGCTTTATCTAGAGATACTTCCTTCTACAAATATGCTCTAAAATGTCTCAGGAAACTTACTCTAAAGCTTAGAAATCCTCGTGGTTTGGCCGAAAACGTCAAAATATCAAGAGTGGCCCAGCTTACTCGATAGCTCGACCCTTCTATTTTTTCCTCATTCTCTAGCCTGATTCCTTGGAGCTTCTTCTTCTGAAGCCCCCCATGAAAACTAGACTTCTTTAGCTTTCAGATGGATTTGAAATCACATAAAACGCACGAGTATTCTGGGAGAAATCCTCGTTTTAAGTTGATGCTGCTTTCCAGACTTCACTGTCCAATGCGTCCTCTTTGAACTTCTATGTCTAACGCATGGATTTTTGCTCTCAACGCAAGGTTTCCTCAACTTTTCCACTATTCTTTATGTATTTTGAGTTGTGATCTGAAGAATGAAGTATTTGGTTCTATTTATAGGCATCCAAGATTGCTCCATGGTTGACACCTCCTACTTAGTCGCATGACCAAGTGTCTCTTCCTTACACCATCAACGCAATCTTGCATCAGCACAACCCAATGTTTCTTCTTCTCCTTTCACCAACGCATGGCCCTTACCTTTGTATGTCTTCTTATGTTGCCACCTCTTTTACTTAAGGCTTAAGAATTCTTCCTAACAAGCCAATTGTATGGATGATATCCTCTATGAGTTCATCCTTCATATGTGTCCACAAACTCTTGGATGTTCAACGCATCACTTCCATTTTCCTTCCTTTAGTCGCATTCCATCACCAACAACCCTTCCAATGCATCAACACAACTTCTTCCAAAGCATTGGTCCCTTCCAACGCATCAACACAACTTTCTATACTTAGCTAAATTTCCAAATTTTTCCTTTACCCAAGTACTCTTTCCAAGATCTTGTGGCCAATGCATAACAATGCCTAGTCCAATACTTAGTCAATTTTCAGGGATTTAAGCTTAACTCAAAGCTACTCACATAGCAATGCATAGTCCAACACTTAGTCAATTTTCAGGGATTTAAGCTTAACTCAAAGCTATTCAAGGAAAATCTATTCAACACTTAGAAATTCCCTTTTTCTTCATCATAGGATTTAACTTTCTCCTAGTTAATCCCTTAATCACCTACTTAAGTAGGAAAAATGGAAATCCGGGTTTCACAGCCGCATTGTTCAAGCCTTGAAATAAACCTTTAAGAGGGCAATTTATCTACTTACTCAGACGTTAGGGAAGGAGTGAATTTCGTCTTGTGTAGGTCTATTCCCAGCTCCCTAATCAGATGAATGCTTAAAATGGTAAGCTTATTCAGTCGGAAATTTGGCCACCCTCACCCATACAAATCAACGGACCGCTTTCATGGGCAAGAGTTCACAATTCACTTAGAATTTAGGTCATGCCACCTATCATCATTCTAGTTAAAATGTAAGTTTTTATTATTAACGACTTTATATAATGAGACTATTCATTTCGTGGTTCAATCTTATACAAACCCCTTTGTATAGAACACCCCCACTCACATGTCTCTACATGAATGATCAAGATCAGATCATTTGTGGCACTTTACAACAATTGTAACATTTACAAAGTAGGTCGTATTTGTAGTGTCACCAAGATAAGGTACCCAACCTGATCCATGTACTACAGACCCTTCAAGATATCACTTAAACACGATTCATCCATATGTCTTTACATACATGTTTAAGTTATAGAAGATAATCTTGGATGTTTGTTTATTGGTTTTGTGGGTTAATGCTACTAAATATCGAATAAAATACCTCAGATTTTATTAAATAAATAAATTGTTTGAACAATACAATTACAAACTACAAGACCCACGAGATTTAGGACGTCAACCCCAATACTCCTGTCCACGAGGGATTGTCTTTTGATTTGTATGGGTGAGAGTGGCCAGTTCACTGGCTCAATAAGCCTACCATTTTGGGGATAAAATCGAGCGGGGAGCTGGAAACATAATAATACAAGATGAAATTCACTCCTTTCCGACTTTAAGATAAGTAGATGAGTGTTCCCTTAAGTGGTGTCTCTAGGACTTGAACAAAGGGTCTTATCCTCTCGTAGGCTTGAGAGGGGTTTCTGTTTAATGGTTGGACCATAAACAGGTTGTTCATTAGAGAAGCACCCATACTTAAGGATACATAGGTAACCCAAGGGTAAAACGATAATGTGACCCAGTTGGTGCAATGAACACTCGTGAAGGACCAATTTGCTATTATTAGTCTATATCCGTGGACACATAAATATATCTACAATGAGAAGAGTGTAGTTGTGGGTCTTTAGTGGAGTATACCCACAGTTAACGAATATTGATTATTTTGGTTAATGCATTTAGCCAATTAATCTCATGTCGTTTGAGCTTTTGATCTGTACGTTCATAAGGTCCTTTTGTTAGCTCGCTAAAGTATATTAATGAAGAATGATTTGAATAGTTCAAATCCATTGAGGAAATTGCATATTAATGTGATTAATATATAATTAATCATAAATGTGATCTAATTCACATTATGTGAGAGAGAGATATTTGAATGAGATTCAAATATCAGATTTATGGGAATTAGATTCCTAAAGAGTTATGCAAATATGTGATATTTATATGTTAATTAACTCTATATTAAATATCATTTAATATAATTACTTAATTGATTAATTAATGGTTAATTTATTGATTAAGAAATTTTATAGAGAGGTTGATGCATATAAACATGTGATGTTTATATTTCTTAATTAACTATGTATATATATTAAATTGGATTTAATATATATGGTTATTTAATTGTTGTGCTAATTAATTAAATAAAGGTTATTTAATTAATTTAGCACAAGGTAGTGATGGAACGAACACATGCACAACGAAAACGATAAAGGGTCTAAAGTGCTCTAATTATGTTAATTTTAAAAGAATAAGCATGCAATTAAACATAAAATAAAGGGATAAGAGTATACAACCTTTGTAACCCAAACTGATTCTCAAATCCGCTCCAATCTCCTCATGAATGGTTCAAAGACACCACGAGAGTCTTCCCGACCATTCTCCAGCCTTATAACGGGATGGTGGGGTCGGGTGAGTGACCAATTTGGAGTGAAAAAATGATTTGAGAGAGAACTAGGGTTAGTATTTTCAAAAAAATCTCAAGAAATTCCACTTTTCCAAGAGAATTAGAATTCATAGAACTCTTCTATTTATTGGCAAAGTCATGCAAATCATGCAAATTTGAGTTAATGAGATTTTGGCACTCAAAATTCCATTAACTCAAAGTAGAATTAGTGTCTTCAAGTGGGATGAACACCTAGTAACTTTATTTTAATAAAAATTATATATAAAAGATGGATTTTCCCGCTAAATGAATCTTGGATCTTTCTACTAACTTGGTCAAAGGTCAATCTTTGACTTTAAAGTTCAAAGTCAATAATTTGACTTTTTGACTCTCAAAGTCTAAAATCAACATTTTGACTTTATCTCAATTTTGACCTAAAATTTTGACTTTTGTTGCAATTTTGACCTCTTTAATTTAAAATTAATTCAAACAATTCATTTTAATTTTAACAATTTAATTAATTGAAACCACACTAATCCGATCAATCCCAATTGACTGTTTTTGAATTCCTATTTAAAAAACTCCGATATCCAAATCTTATTTAAATATCTTATTTAAACTCGTTTGTCACACCGTTCTAAGGTTTAGTTCGACATGAGCTAGCAGGGAGACTGTTGGCATTGGTGTCCTAAATCTTTTGTATTCTCGTAGTTTGTAAACACTATATAAACAAATTGTTATTAATAAAATAATTGTGATTTTATGAGCATACACTCAATCCAATAAACTAAGATCCTAGGTTATTTTATGTAATTTAAAGAAGTATGTAGAAGCATACAGGTGGATCTTGTTTAAATAATAACCTAAACGACCTGTAGTATAATGGATAAGGTTGGATACCTTATCCTGGTGACACTACAGATACAACCCGCTTTGTAGATATTACAAGTATTGTAAAGTGCTACAAATGATCTGATCCTGATCATTCATGTGGAGACATGTGAGCGGGGGTATCCTATACAAAGAGTTTATATAAAATTAGATTACGAAATGATTAGTCTCATTATGTAACACCGTTAATAATAGAGATTTACATTTCACCAGGATGACCATAGGTGACATGACCTAAATTCTGAGTAGCTATGAACTCCTGCTCATGAAGGCGATCCTTTGATTTGTATGGGTGAGAATGACTAGATTGTCAACTCAATAAGCCTACCATTTTGGGACTCGTCTAATTGGGGAGCTAAGAACACAGCTACACAAGACAAAATTTACTCCTTTCCTAATGTCGGGGTAAGTAGATAAATTGCTCCATTAAGGGCTAATTTCAGGGCTTGAACAATGTGACCACACCCTCTTCTTATCCGAGAGGGACTTGGTCATAGTTGAACTATGACTTATTATTCATTAGAGGAACAGTGGTACTTAAGGAGTTAGATATAATTATGGGGGCAAAACGATAATTTTGGTCCAACTATACTTACGAGCAATTTGTGAAGTGTCATCGCACTATTGATTGGTTATATTCAATGGACATAGAAATATATCTGTAGTGCGAAGAGTACAGCTGTTGATCTTTAGTGGAATGACCCACAGTTAATAGAAGTTGGGTAATTTAATTAAAGAGTTTAATTAATTATCCAAGCACCGTTGAAGTTTCAATCTATGGGTCCATAAGGTCCCCTCTGTAGCTCAACAGGTATTTAATTGAGAATTAATTTTGGATTAATTTGAAGTGTTCAAATTAATTGAGAAAATTAATTAAGAAAATTAATTATATGTGATATAATTAATATAATGTATTTTATACATTATAATATAAAGTATTTTGAGAGCAATCTGAATTTCAAATATTAATTATATGGATGAGATTTATATAACTGAACCTAGTATAAATGTGGTTTATATTAAATGACATGCATTGTTGAGAGAAAATAAAACTATAGGTTATTTAACTGGTCATAGTTGAACTACATCTTGTTATAGTTGATATAACATATAGTATATATATAATAATGTTGTTATTATATATATGTATATAACTATTATTGTTAATTTAATTTAATTTTAATTTTAAACTTAATTAAAGGGAAGGAGTTTCAACTCCCTCCCTTTAATTCTCTCAGCACTTTACGTGCAGTGTGGTGGGGAAAGCTCATTCTATCATCTTTTTCCATCTTTTGTGGGTTTGAAAAAAAAAAAAAAAAAACTCTCCTGTAATTCTCTCTACACAAAAGTCACAGAGAAGAAAATATTCTCCTCTCCCTCTCAATCTCTCCTCTTCCCTCTTCCAAATCATTGGGTAGAGCCTACAACTCTTGTCATTTTCTCAACCCTAGAGAATACAGAAGGTTCCAGTTATGGTAGAGCCTAATTGAGATTTCGAGTTCGAGGGAATACGTAAAAAAAGTATTATTCAAAGGTAAATATTTATTCCCATTTTTCCTCAAATGCATGCTGTAAAATTTGGTTTAATAATGCATAGTTTTATTCTGTAATTTATGAAATTCTATAAAAATAAAAAATGGGATCATCCCTACTTCTGCACAGAAACCATTGACGGTTTCCCTTGAGGGACCTCATGAACCTATAGAACATGAGCTCCAACAATCCAAGATTAACCGGCTAAACTCTTTAACCCAATTAATCAATATTTGTTAACTATCGAGTCACTGCATTAAAGCCTAGTAGTTGCACTCCCTTCACTGTAGATATATTTTTGTTCACTTGATATAACCATAATCATTAAGTCAACCTTTCACACGTTATTCGTAATAACAGTTGGGTCAAAAGTTGTTTTACCCCCGAGATTACATCTTGCTCCTTAAGTTCTACTAATTCTCTAATGAACAACTGGTTTGTGATTCGATCACGAGTCCCTCTCGAGCCAATGAGAGGGTAGGGTCCCTTATTCAAGACCCAAAGTTAGCACTTAAGGGAACAACCTTTCTACTATCCCTAAAAGCGGGTAGGAGTGAATTCTGTTTTGTACCCTATGTCTCCAGTTATCTACCCGGTCTTACCCCTAAAATGGGAGGCTTATTGAGTCGTTGCTGTTGAGCCAACCCTCACCTATGAAGATCTAAGGATAATCCCGAATAAACAGGAGTTCATAGTTAGCTCAAGATTAAGGTTAAGTTACCTAGGTCATCGCTTTGAAATAGTCAGTCTTAAATAATAAATAGCATTGTAAAGTAAGAGTGACTTATTTCTTAGTTCGGTATTATATAAACTCTATGCATGGGATGCCCCCACTCGCATGTCTCTACATATACAATTCAAGATCACATTGTTTGTACTAAATACAAAGTGGACCGCACCCGATAGTGTCTCTAGAATAAGGTACCCAGTCTTATCTGTATACGATAGAACGTTTAGACTATTTACTCCAACTTGATCTACTTTTATGTCTCCACATAAAGTCCAAGTATTCATGTAATAGTCATTGATCTTACTTTATTAGATTTAGGTTCTTTCTAAAACGAAATGAGCAATTCATATATTCAATAACAACTTTATTGAATGAACCTCAATAACATCTTTATTGATAACATAATAAGCTTATTGTTACAACACACGAGTTTTAGTTTTAGGAGATAAAACCCAATAGGTAGAAAAAGAAAGACTTGGAGAAGAGAAGGAGTTAACTCTTCTCCATATAAATTCCTTTTTATGGCCCTTTCTAGGGTATGATTTCATTTGGTGAGATTTTAACCTAGCCACCAAAAAGATAATCCTCTCTTCACTCTCTCAAATAAATTTCTCTACCTCTTTCTCTTCCTCTTCCAATTATTGGATACCACTTATTTGATTAATGGAATTCTTAAGAGAATAACAAGGTTATTCTTGTAGTCATGTTCGATATTAATTAAGGAGACGTTCGTTTGAAAAGCTAGAGGAAATTTCAAGAGGTCCGAGATTCTACAGAGGTAAAAACGGTTCTTCTCCTTTGTTTCTCCTTTGTTAAAGCATGCTTTTATGATGTTTATCCAATATATGCTCTATTTAGCATGTTGTTTTTGTTTCTTATAAAATGTAAAAACCGAATGCAAGACGATCCTAACGCTTCCATTCAGGATTCGATTCCCAACAATTGTAGGCTTTAGCTTAAACCTTTTTCCTGTACATCCAACATAATTTCTTAAGCCATTATCCAAGAGGAAGTTTCCAAGTATTGTCTTGATATTTCACAAATAAAGTTGATGTTATTAACTAAGCAATGCAGTTATATCATCATCCATACCCTTTAGACAACCAGAATATGAGACTTGCTTTGGAAGAGCAAGTTATTGATTACACATCTTATCATGTGAATCCCATAACAACCAAGAACATGGACACATTTTTGGTCTGGCCTCAACTTTACTATGCAAATTTCAGGATCTCTTAGTTTTGATTAACCAAGAAGAAAAAGCTTCAAAGAAATACTCTTGATGGATATGGCAAGAATAGAAAAGAAGAAAAAGGTGATGAAGAAGAAGAAAAGAGAATGCGAAATCACTCAAAAAAGTATTCTCTCTGCCTCTCTTTACAAGTCACTTTCTCTTTATATAAGATAAGCCTTTTAACAGATTTTGTTACGGATGAGATTTCATAACAGGAAGTTTTAATAAGCTTTTCTCTCCACCAGCTATAAGTGCAAATGGGAAAAGCGTAAAGTAAAATATGCAACGAAAACTGGTAAAAACTAAAGGGACGTTTGGGACAAGGAATTGGTTATTATAGTTCTAGGTTATTATAGTTTGGTTATAATAGTTTGTGTTTGAGATGTAGATTATTTTAGTTTTGGTTATAATTGTATGTATTTGAGATGTAAACTATTTTAGTTTGAGAAGGAAATAGTAAACACTGTAGCCAAGAATAAAAAAATGATAGATGTAAAATAGTAAATATTGTTCCAATTGGGGTTTTAAAATAGTGTTGACTATAGTTAATTGGTTGTTTTGAAATAGTATTTACTATAACAAGAGGTGGTTATTATAGTACTAGGATAGTCCTTACCCCAAATGCCTCATAAAGATTTTGCTTATTAATCAGGTTTTTCTTTGATGTTTTTTCTATGTCGTTGGCAATCTTGCTTTGTAGGCTTATGATCAACATCTTAAAGTGATGGTTGGGACGTTGAACAAACTATCATTACAGTAGAAATTGATGACATGACTTATGAAGAGATAGTTTGGATATGTTCATTTTCTGGCCTTTGTCAAGGTAACGAGGTGAAGAATTATTCTATTTTTACCATGTTTTGGATGCATATTATAAGGATGTAGCATAAGTGAAATTTGTTCAAAATGATTCCGAATTGCTTTGTAATGTTACTGCATATGAAATGCAATGGCTTTTATGAATATTAATTTGGCTTTAGTGTTGTTTAATGAGCTCTTGCGAATTGTTTTCAAGATGGTAAACTTCCTATCAGATTGTTTCTGAACTGATGTTGATGCCTTTGTTGTTTATGGTTTTGCTTAAATTAGAGATTGAACTTTGTGGTTGTTTCTGTTTAACCTTGAACTGTTGTAGAGTTGTCTTTGAATTTGTATTTTATTTATGTTTAATTGATGCCATGCGAAAGAGATTTCATATGTTGCTCACTGTCATTTTATTTTGTTTAATTGAGATGTTGTCCAATAAGCATTTCATGTCGTCACTTAAACTTAGATAACAATATTAGTGTTAACTGTAGAGATTGCATCAAAGAAATCAAACACTTCAAAGTTGGGAAAGTTTTTAAAGTTAGATATATTCTCAAACTCTTAGAAACTCGTTTGTTATTAGTGTTAAGGATAGAGATTGGTTTTAAGTGTTTGAATTATATTCTCAAGAAACTCATTTGTTATTATGGTTTGGTAAAATTTTTATGTATTTGATTAAGTTTTAGCTAGATTAACACATGTCAGACTCTCTCAGTTCGAGGTAAGCTTTCGATTATTACCCACACATCGAGTGATTTTAAATTGGTGTACCCATATCGTTTAAGGTCTATATCTGAAAGTTCGGATTCTTTCAAACACCATCCAACATTATTCAAAGCCTCATTAATAAGATTGAGTAAGGATAATTGCTTTAATTCTTATTTTTCATTTTTTTTAAATGTTTGAATTATATTCTCAATTGTAAGCTTTGTGCAAGCTATTTTTAGGTTTGATTAATTTATTTTTAAATTCTCTATTTTATACTTAAGTAAGCATATCTTTTTTGCAGGTTTTCTTAAACAATAACTATATGACCCTCCAAGTAGGCAACTAGTTCTCGATCTTCAGACTTCAAAGCTCTATGTACATATTAAGTAATGTAGTTTTGTTGATAGGTTACTTATTAAATAATGTCACTTTCTTTGTTGTGTTACTAGAGTGAATTAGTTAATTTTGGTGTTTGTTGAAAGTTGAGTTGTTTATACAAAGGGAATAGTTGAGCTTTTATTTTGTTCATGCACATGTGAAAAATATTGTTGTATTTTGAGAAATGTTCGTATGAAAGTTGAATATATGGAATATTTAGTGAATATATTAAGTTGATAAGTCTTAATTGTATAATGTTTATTTAGTTGATGAAATTGTATTTGACAAGAAATGAGAATATCTATTGTGATATTTAATTTGGAAAAAAAAAGACATACATGATACTAGAATTATGTTAAGAACTAAATAACTTGACAGTTATTAAGTGTCAAGATAACAATACACTTTCAAATAAAAATCGTCAAGAGTTTTCATATATGGACATGTCATCAGTGTACTGTATTATCTTTCTTGACACGAAAATTGTACCAAAGAAATATTTATCTTGATGTTTTTTTGGAATCAAATTACACATTATACTTGATAGTCGAATACACAATGATTTTATAAGCGTCAAGTATAGTCTTTACTTGATATTGCAAAAACGTCTTATAGCCCAATTTCTATAATAGTGTATAATAAACATTTGAAATAAATTTTAGAACGATGTTGCTAATAAAACTTTTACATTAGCTATTTTGAGTCTTGTTCCTTTAATTTTTGCCCACGAATTTGTAATGATGTTGCTGATAAAGTAGTAAAATGGGCTGTGGCTGAAGAATATAATTGGATGTGGTTGCCACTTTCTCTGATTAGTTATCCAAATTGGTTGATTTGGACAAATGTAAATCTTTAGCCCATGTGGCATTCTTAATAATATGAGATATTTCTTTTTTAAAAAAAATAAATAAACTTTTAGAAAAACAACTTTTGAGTATTTAATGGTTAATCATCACAAAAATGCCTTAAAAGTCAAGTTGTTGTATTGATGGTTTGTAGTGTTTCAAAGTGTTGATCTTGTAGAGTTTGGAAAGACGATTTCAATGCATTTTAAATCATTCAAATTGGAGTTCAAACGAAAGAAAGAAATGAGTAAAAGAAGATTAAAAATAAAATATGATGTGGTCGACGACATGACAAGCATGAATCAATCGAAAAATGACATGTAATAGATTGTTGAAAGAAGAGATTAAAAAGAAAAAGAAAAAGATAATTAGTAGAAAGGTAAGGATCACATAATCAAATGAAGTTATGACATGTGACATAAATTAATAAAAATTGCCACCTCAACATGTTACTTTATTTTTCTGTTAGTCAAATAAAAGTCAAGTTAACCCTAGGAACCATTTATAACTATTTTTTCAAACCTTGGAGACTAAAGTGTTATTTTTGAAGCTTTAGGAACTAAATAGACACAAATCTCAAATCTCAGGGACCAAAAATGTATTGTCCTAAATTATATAAGTTTTGTTTTAGTTTATTTGTAGGTGAAGTCAATAACTTTATTTTGGAACACACAAATCATTAATTTATGAATTTAAGTAGATATCATAAAAGTAACATAATATAAGCCGAACCGAGTACACTTTAGTATGAGCGTGAGCATATAGTTCAACCGTATTTGATATGTACTATCTCATGTAGTGGTAGGAATGTGTAAATAATTGTCCACAACATTTAGTTTGTTACTGTTAATTTACATTTTATGTATAAACAAAAAAATCATCAATTTGATTCCATCTTATTGTAAGATTTGGTCTAAAACGCAATAAACTTATTTACATAATTTCTTTCGTTTAGAAGTCACGTATTAGAAAAATGTGCGAGCAATGTTACTAATTTTATGAAAAATGGGAAAAAAATAGATCGAACATGGTAAGAATCAATCCAACATGGAATTTGTAGTTTATTAGCATTAATATGAAAAAGTTACGAAATTTTTAATGTCTCTAACTTCTAAAATTCTATCATTGATAATAGGTTATTAGCTATTTGATTTAAAAACTCTATAGTTTATTATAAAAAAAAAATTTATCAATTTCCACAATAACCATTCAATATATATTTCTAACAGGACATCCAAAAAATACCAAATTTTAATATGAATGATTAAGGGTATTGTTGATGAAAAAAATTCAGGAAGACTCACCTGACCTTCATGTGCTTTCGAAAATACTGGCACCACAGAATCTCTTAAGTCAGTATTCAATAAAAGATTAGTATAAGTTCGAAGTGGGGAGAAGAACTTACCTTGGGTGTTGCCTATAACCTCTTTTTTATATTGGGGTAGACTTAGGGTTTCGAATCCAAGAGAGATTAGGGAATACAAATTCGGGCCAACCAAAGGAGCTTGGATTATGGCCTATGAGAAGCAAGCCTTAAAGGATGGAAAACGCCCGCCTTAGTCTCAGCCTCCAAGATCGAGGTAGGCAAGTTGGGCCTTTTTGTCTAACAACTCTATCTCTAAATTCTTTTTCCCTTAGTCCATTGGACCGTTTTCTACCCTCCTCTTATCTTCACTTGATTGTCATTGAATCGATTATAACGGCTTATCTCCTTGAATTGTGATTCTTTGATTAAAAAATGATCCATATCAGGTATAGAAGAGTTGAAATTGAAATAGACAGTTCGATTGTTTTTTTTTTTTTTAATGACGTATTTCATTTGGGTATAATTAATTAAACTCGGAGGAATTCCTTTGTTGAGCTTGAGATTATTACCCTTGCAAAATATAGGCAGATAATGGCTTCGCTCTATTTTTTACAAATATTTCTATTCGGAAAAAAAAAACCGTAGGGTTGGGGGGAAATGAACAGCAAATACAAAATCAATAAATCAGGCTTATGCCTATATTTAAAAATATATGAATAATAAAGAAAAAAGAATATATGATTTGATTTCGATGGTCTCATATATCTAACTTAGGTATTTAAAATTAAATTGCATGATTATCCTGATATATTTTGGATTAATCAAATCTTACACTTGAAAATTGTATATATAGACTTCTTCAAGTGTCGGAATAATCAAATAGATAAATATAATTGATGCAGACAATTTCTAAAGAAAATCTTAACTGAGAATCTAAATTAATTTGCTTGTGAAAATTTAGGAGTAAAGTTGATAAAATTATAAGTCTCACCCGATGTTAATTTAAACTTAACATGATAAAAGGTGTAAATTTATACACTCGTGAAAGTTCATAGTGTAAATTAATATAATTATTAATCCATAATTTAAATTCAAATATAAGTCCCAAAATTTTGAAATGTAAATTGATATTCTTCCTTCCTTTCTTTTTACCTTTTTTTTTCCCCTTTCTCCCTTGAATTCAACAAGGAAAGCCCGTGGGAGATTAAGTTTATAGAAATATTCTTAAATTATAAACATGTTTTCATTTGGAGAGCCCTGTCCATCTAACCCATGTATTCAAAACAAAATTAATGGTTCTCCAAACTTTTGTAATATTATATTCACTCTCTTCAATTTTTTGTTTTTCATTTTTTTTCTCTTTTAGATTCAACATCACGAGTACAAAATTCAAATTTGTAATTTATTAATGAATGATATATATATTAATCAGTGATGTTCAAATTGGTCCTAAACTTTTGTTGATAACTTTTTTTTAATATATAACTATTGTTTACTAATTTTGTAAAAACTCACTAATTTGATAATAATGTGACATATTCACTAATCATGGTCTACACATTCTATTTAAGCCAATACTGACCTAACAATAATGACTAATCATAAACCGTGGGCCTTTAGAAGTAATTATAAATCGTAGTTAGTAATTAGTATCAACGTTTTATGATACTATTTTGTCACGTGTGCATTCAATTACATAGACTAATATTTGAGTCAAAATTTTGAATTGAAATGACCATATTTTGAAAGTTCCATGACATAGATGGTAAATTCAAATCTGGTTATACCTATATTTAGATTCACAAATCTCTTCCTAGTTTTCACTCCTTCTCAGCCCCTTAATTATTTTTCTGTTCTCTCTTAACATTGACAATAATCATTTATGCCAAAAAAAAATAAAGTAAAATCGACTGATTTACCACAGTTAAATAAAAACCACTTACCTCTAATTGTTCAAAATTATTTTAACGTTATTGATCGAGGGTACATGCTCTAAGTTAATTAAACTATGTTGATGTTGTCCTGTGTCCTACAATATATTTAATTTTTACTTATTTGACAATGAACTATTTCTTACTACAATCGATGAAGTCCAACAATAAAACCTATAAATTCAGATACACTATAAGCGATACAAAAAGAAAAAAAAACTCATTGAAAGCAGTGATTAGAAATCAGTTTCAAAATAAATGGAAAAGTAGTTGTCTAATACAAATGTTCACATAAAGCCTTATATCACCACTATTGACAGTTGAGTTACAAGTTAGAAAAGTATATGCAAAGGGTAGAACAAATTGCACAATCTGTCGTATAGAAACTCTTCCATTTTGTTATTAATTAAAGTAAACTATACCGCTGCTAAAAGAATTGGTCGTCTATGAATTGTCATCCTCTAAGAAAAAATACATTATATCATATAAAAGTCAAAGTCATAAGAAACCTTTGTGCTTCCCTTTCTTCCTGGACCTCCTCCTTCCTCGCCTATGCTCTTCTTGCCATGGCAAAAGATGAGTTCTTTGATTAGTCAAATTTTGCAGCACCAGGTCCCGTAGCCCAGTGTCATTGATCTCACAGAAACGGCTCGACCAATCCTCTGGTTTCACTGCCTTAGTTCCTAGCCCTGGCGCTCTGTCCTTCGAGCCCACATTCTGTTCCTCCTGCCAATCCGCTACATACGTTGCCACTCGCCTGTGAAACTTCTCCTTAAACACTTCCCAAACTTGGTACTTGTAATGGTTTATAACCATCTCAGACCTCTCCAAATTCATATAATGAAACCCATCTCTCAAGTGGAAATGATGCACCACATTGATCAATGTGGAGTTCAAAACCTCCGGGTTCACAATGCTCTTGTGCCTCTCCGCCGATGCTTTCCTGCAAGTGTACCCGACCATCACTCCCTGCGGCGGCATTCGTGTCAGCCCTGATGGACCGAAGCTGTGGCAAGACACGCGTATCTCGCCAACGGAGGCGTTTTTGGCTTGGTTTCTGAGCACATCGAGTAGAGGCAACCCATTTGGCAGGTAGAAGAACTCGTCAACATCAATGAATCCAACCCACTTGCAAGAATCCCGAGCTCGTAATGCACAATGTGCAAAACCAGCTTCTTGTGTCTTAATCCAGGGCCAGATATGTCGAGAAATGTTGTGTTTGACACTGAAGATTGATGCAATTACGTCTTCTATGTCATCGTCGCTGTTGTTGTCGTAGATGAACCAGCGGCGGACGCCGAGATGGGCATGGTAAATGATCCATTCCTTAAGAAATTGCGCTTGGTTTCGTAGCATTGTGCATATGCACATCTCGTGGGGCTTCCGGTGAGGTGTTGTGGACCCTGACGGGAGCAATGGGCGAGCTATTGAATTCAAAGTTCCTCCGCCTTTCACTCTAATAGAAACTTTAATTGAATCATGCGTTCTATTGAGATTGCTGAGTAAACTCAGGGGTGTTCTACAACGCGCAATTTCTTGAGCAATCGACATGACTTCAGACCTTAGCAGAAACTTGACCTTCCGAAAATCCCAGCCGTAAACACACTCAAATTTTGACGCGTTGGAGGTTCGTTCAGCCCGGAGACCAAGGCCTTTGACGAAGACCACGGTGGTGTTGTCCCGGTCGATCAGTGCTTCGTACACAAGATAGTCCCACCGGTGCGAGTGCCCACCTTGGAGCTGAGCGTTGGATCTCACTCTAATTGAAACTGTAAATCCACGAGGTGGAAGTGGGCACCGAACCATTTGTTTGTGTAGACGATCCTCACCATCCACGTCGATTGCCGGCCGCCACCTCAGGGGCTCGGACGAGTTTCCAGCGAAATAAACACAATCGATATCCTTTTTGGCAAATGGTCGAACAGTAGGTGGGTGGTTGAGAAAAACAAGAGCCTGATCAGGGAAGGTCACCGTTTCTTGAACCGAAGATCGAAAATGAACGGAGAAATCATCGAAAACGGCTTTATTCAACGGAGTTCGCCGCGTGTGAACCACCTCTGGATGAAACGTATCTGTTACACATTTTATATACATGGAATAAAACCTCAAAACTCAGAATTCCCAAGAAAGACAAAAGCAAATTCAGGGAGCAGGAAAGCAGTGGGGGATGAGATCGCAATGAGTTTGAGCAATTGGGGGATGGAAAACAAAATCAAAATTGAAAGAAAGAAAGAAAGAAAGAGGAGAAAACATACCAGCGGAGAAGATGCGAAAAGAGGTGAAAAGGACGCAAGATAGAACGACGAAGAAGGTGCACCAGAAGAGGGCACTCCAAGAAACGACATCGCGTTTCCTCCGATCTCTCATGGCGGGGCAGAGGACATAAAGGAGTGGAAATGGTGAGTGGGTTCATTCAGGCGAGTGGGGGAAGGGCAGTTTCAGATCTGAGGCTCTGCATTGCCACTGGCAAAGAAAGTGGGAGAGAAGAAGAAGAAGAACGAAGAAGAATGAAGAAAGAGTTCTGTTTTGTTCTGTTAATGGTTTGATGGGACAGAGAGAGGGCTGCCGCTTTTGGTGGGGCTTGTAACAGGGTCGTTGCTGCTAAATAACCAAAATCATGAAAAACCTTTTTTTTTAAAACAAATATATACACTCTTCAATAATAATAATAATTATTAGACAAATTTTCGCATATAAAAAAAATATCAAATTATTTGTAGAAATAGTAAAAAAAAAAATTATAATAATAGTCATTGATGGACTTCTATAATTGTCTATAAGTGATAGAGTACATATACACTTCTATCAACCTTTATTTGCTATTTTGTGTAAATAATTTCTTTTATTTTTCTATTTTTGAAAATTTCCTAATAATAATATATCACTATGAAATGAGAAACTTTTTAAGGAATAATACTCTTTTGGTCCCTAGGTTTTGACTCAATTTCTATTTGGATCTTAGGTTTTAAAATATCGCACATTTAGATCTCGTTTTGTAACTATTTCGTTTTTTGTTTTTAGTTTTTAAAAATTAAGGCTATTTTCTCCTAATTTCTTACAATAATATGCATCTTTTTTTTTTTAATTATAATGGTTGAATTCTTAACAAAATTTCAAAAACAATAATGAGTTTTTGAAAGCTCCTTTTTATTAGTTTTTAAAATTTGGCTTAATTTTTTAAACTATTGGTAAAAGATAAGAAACTTGGAGGTGTGAGTAGTGTTTGTATGTTTAATTTTCAAAAACAAAAACCAAAATTCAAATTACCAATGGGACCTTAGTTCTTAATCTTTTAGTTTTGTTTAATTTAGTCCATAAATTTCAAAATGTTATAATTTTGCCTTTAAATTTTGAGTTTTATTTCAATTTGGTTATTCAGTTTCAAGATTTTACATTTTTAACGTTAATTTTTCATTAAATACCTACTTTCAATCATTGACGTCAATTTCTATTAATTAATTAAAAATAATTATGAAGTACAAATTTAATTTTAATTTTAGAAGTTATAAAAATCATGAAACTTAATAAATTATAACTCTTTTAATGATTTTTAATTTACTAGTATAGATTAACTCAGAAAGTGAATATTTAGTGAAAAATAAAAAGCAAGTAACAAATTAAGCCTATTTTTTCTTCATTTTTTAAACTATTGGTAAAAAATAGATAACAATAAAGAAATTTGGAGAAATTGTCACTAAACGGAACTTTAATAATTTGTTTGATGGAACTAATTAAATATTAAATTTGTAATAATATATATTTAAGGGAAGAAATTAAGTAAATAATTGTGTAGATTCACTAACAAGTATTATAATAGAATATTTAAAATCACTTAATAAAAATTTGCATGACCTTCTTTCTTAGAGATAAGTTAAAAAAAATTATAACAGAACATCCTGACAAAAAAAAATCATATATTTTAATAAATAATGTATTATATAAAAAGTGAAAAAATAAAGAAAAAAGCTACGTTAATAAAGAATATAATAAAGAATCCTAAAAAAAGTTTTATAACAAAAATCATAACAACTAATTAACAAAGTGTCAATAATCAATAAGTAATTCATTATGATTATTGAAAATGAAACTTTCTACCAGCTTAATTTAACTAAATTTAATTAATTAATTAAATATATTTAATATATCGTTTATCAATTAATCAAACAGTACCTAAATTTTGGTTTAAATAAGATATTCACTTCCTACTATTTTACGTTTAGACTACCTCAAATTATTATTATACTGAAAAATGTGTTTAATCTAACTTTTTAGGATGATTTTGAAATTTTGAATGGTCACATTCATATTTTCTTAAAATCAACAACTTTTACTAATAAGTTAAGAATCAACTTTAAAGTGTGTTAGGACAAATGAGGTGCAACAAATAACTTATGGACAAATTATGAGGGCTGCCACAATGACATTATCTCATGCTAATAGTCAGATATGTATATGTAGATTCAAAAATATGTATTGGCCTAATAATTAATTAGTTCAATTGACTTTTTTAATGAATTAACTTTCAATTTGTAATGCATGAGTTGCACCTTCAAATTACATTAATTGGCCAACAAGAGCATAACTCAACTGACATAATATTCATACTATCAACTCGTGGTTTGAGGTTCAATTCCCCGTCTCACACTTTAATTACAATACCTCTTTAAAAAAATTGCATTAGTTGTAAAAAGAAAATGGCTATCATATATATTGATAAACGGGATTCTATTTTATTTTTGGTTTTTTGTTTTTGAAAATTAAATCTATTTTCTTTCATTTTTTAACCGTGATTTGCATATTTTCTAGGTACGATCGTTGAATTCTTAACCAAATTTAAAAAACATCAAATACGAAATGGTTACCAGATGAGACTTGTAGAAGTATAGAACAACGTGGTTAATAAATCAATTTTGTTAAAATCAATGATTCTAAAAACAGTCTTCCTCTGCTGAACATTTGAATTAAAACATCTTCTACTTGTGTAGCACAAGGGATTCCATTCCATGAAAGCTTTTTCTTAATCTTAAACTGTGAAAAGTAAAAAAACAACCATAACATAACAATCAAAGCTTGAACAATAGTAGTCTGCAAATAAAATGCTAGTTTCAAATAGAAGAAGGAGGGCAAAATGTAATAACATAACGAGGTGCCCTACACATTTTAAGCCCCGTAGATTCATCATACGCATAGCTATAAGCCATAGGACATATGGCCTTAAACAAATGCCCAAATATCGTTGGCTTACAATTTTTCGGCTCTGCATATTCCCCTCTACAGCAATACTTGTCCGATTTCGCCGCCAAGCAACCGCTTTTACAGCCCACGATTTTCCCTTCTCTCTTCACCTCCAACGCCGACGGGCAGCACCGGTTCAAATCCGCCGCACACGCCGCTACTCCACACCCAACGCCGCCCCCGATCGGAGCCATCTCCACCGGAACATTGAATCCATCCACCAAGCTCACGTCGTAGTAATGCATTGATGATTTTGAAGTCCCCAGTGTCATCTCCACCACCGTCGCCGGTGGCATTCCGCCGGTGCCTCTGCATTGGAGGAGTCCGGCGCAGTCGCCGGTCTGGCAGGAGCCACGCCCTGTTTTTGAGTCGAAACAACACCCCTGTCTTGGCCAGACTCTGCCGGACCATCTCTCCGGCATTGCAATCACCGTCTGTTCTCCACTGGAGAGATGGAATCCGCCGTCTCTGGGAATTGGGTGGCCGGCGTTTCCTAAAATTCCTGGCCATATGCTCTGTTTGCAGTTGTTCACTATGATCAGTTGAACCCCATCTGCAAATCAAAACATTAGACTGAATAAATCATAAGGAAGTGAAAAACTATAGTTCCCCCGTTCAGAAATGAAATGAAGAACACAAACCTGCAAAATGGAACAACAGCAGAGAGAAGAGTGGGAAGAACAATGAGTTATTAGACATTTGATTGAGAAAATCTTTTGTGAATGAAACTTGGAAGTTCAGTCTGTAAATGAATAAGAAGAAACTTGAAAATGGGTTCCTAATTTAAAGGCACCATGATTTTGAATATGTGGAACTGTAATTCCTGAAACGGTTTTTGAGACTTTTTCATTTCAATTTATTGGTGAATCCTAAAACTAATGATTTCTCTCCTACATTTTAATACTCTGTTTATGGCTTTATGGCATAAGATTCTTCTCTTTGGCCTAACAACCAATGGCAATGATGATGATACATCAAAGGATATGCTGTAAATTATTAACAATTGATAAATGGAAGTGGATTAATATATTGACTATGGAGCTTCTTACAAATATTTTTTTTTTTTAAACAAAAAGAAACATCCTTTTTACTGGGTTGTAAATTTTAAGGCTGTTTTTTTTTTAAAAAATCGATTTTATTTAAACATTTTTTAATAAAAAATGGTTGAAAATAAACTTTAAAAATTATTTGGAGTGGTTGCCAAACATTCTATTTTTTTAAAAAAATAACTTATATTTTAAATTAAACACTTGAAAATCCATTCCAAATACGTTTTAAGATAATTGTTTTAAATGGAAAAACTATTAAAAATATTTTTAAATATAACAAAATAATATTTTATCAATGATAGAAAGAGATAGACATTGATAGATATTTATTAGTATCAGGTGATAGATAGTGATAGATGTTAATATCTAAATTTTGCTATATTTATAAATAAGTTGGTTCATTTTATTGTATTTGAAAATAATAAATAATGCGTAAAGTTTGATGTTATTGTTATTTGTATAATGAGAGTTAGGTTAAACTATAATTTAATTATAAAGTTGATAGCTGTATTTATTTAATTAAAATTTTGCAGTTAAATTTCTAATAAACTTTTAATTTGTATATTGATTTGTTTTTCGTTGTCAACTTTAATATTGAAAATGTTGATGTGAAGTGAATGAAAGGTAAAATAAGATGAAACCAAAATATCCCTTTCAAGAATGAAAAAAGAACAAAGAAGAAAGAAAGATAAGAATAAAATATATTTTGCATCTTATCACCCTTTTCAATTTATTGAAATACGAATAAATCAATAAATTACTTTATTCACTACCTTTGGAAAAAAAAAAAAAAAAAAAAAAGTTAAACACCAATTTTGTTGGTCCATATATTTTGAAGTTTATTCATTTTAAATCAATCTATTTTTAATTATCTAATTTTAATTCATATATTTTAATAAATTTTAAATTTAGTCTATTAATTTTTACTTAAATTGATTAAATAATAATAATGTAAATGCTAGGAAAACAATATGTGGATATGTGTTTAAAAGTTTTTCAACAAAATCAATAATAAATTAATTGCAGAGACTAAATTTAAGATTTATTAAGATTTTTTTAAAAAAACTAAAATTTGACATTGTACATGTACTAAAATTAAACAAATTTCGAGGTCCAAAATAGTATTTTAAAAAAAAAATAAAATCCTGTTCATATTGCTTTAAACCTAAATTGAACTAAATATGTTTTAGTAGTTTTTTAGAGAAAAAGAGAGATGATGATTTCACTTGGTTCCTTCTCTAAATTTGGCTTGAAATATTTACATTAGAATCAATTTTGTTCCCTCTTTTACTCCATATAATCTCAAGTTTGATGAATTTAACAAAAGTTAAAAAGATAAAAAGAAAAAAAAAAGTAAAAACAAATGTGTTAACCATTTTAATTATCACGGTTATTTCAACAATAATTATTTAATGAGTAACACAACTTTTAGAGTATGTTTAGAATACATTTTTAAATGTTTAATTTAAAAAACAAGTCATCTCAAAATGGAGTATTTGGTAATCATTCAAAACCGTTTACAAATTTTCAAATGTATTTTAAAACAGTTTTGATCATAAGTGTTTAAATAAAAATGAGTTTTTTAAAAAAACATTTTTTTAAGTCAATTCGAATGGACTCTTAATAAGACATATGTAAGTAATATTCAAAAAATGACTCAATTATTGATTCGGTTTTCTTCCGAGTTTTGTATTAAAAAACTCAATTCAATTGATAAGACATCTATTACTATTATCAAATATTGATGGTATAATTCTCACTCTACAATGTAAACTAAAAAAAAATCAATAATGATCCCATTCATATAATGATGTAAGGTAACAAAATGATGATTTAAATATTTGATACCTAAAGTGATTATAACTCAACGATAATTGATATGTATTATCTCACGTGGGAGATCCAAATCCACTATTGTATTAAAATACTTTAAATAACTGTGATTTATTAGAAATGGAAAATTTGCATAGCAGGATAATTTTATTTGATATATATTTTTCTAGTGTTATATATGCCAAAAAAAAAAGTGCTATATTATAAAATTTTATAAAGAACCGAAGGAAAAAGTCATCGATCATGTGGCCGGTCTAGTGTCGTGAAGGACAACCAGGCCTTCCGGTTGCCTTTTGAACAAATCCGGTTCGACGAAAAAAAGCTGCCAGCTAATAACCGGATCATTCGGTGGGCCAACCCTAAAACAAGGAAACTTAACCGGATGTAGTTGCCCTAACCGGCCCATCCGGTTGCGAAAACCAGCGTTTTTCCTGTCCTCAAAAACTCAAAATCTCAAAACTAAACCCTAAAACCCAACTCGGTTTCTTTTGTTTTTCCACCAAGCCGAACCCGCCTTCGTCCCGTCTTACACAAAAGTTTTCAACTTCGAGTAAGCTTTCTATCAATCTCATCGCTCTGTTATACTGTTCAATTTCGTAAATTTATTAGCTTTCGATTCATGTTCGATTTACAACATTCATGCTTCTAATTATTTTATGAACCACCCTAAGTTTGAATGTCTTTGTTTTCGACAAAATTGGGGTTTCAGTTTTTTATTTTCTTGCAACGGAAATTTATTCAACCTGTGTATTAATTTTCTGGAAGGTGTCTGTTGAGATTGCTGAAATGAGTTCCGGGTTACAACCAGTTCCTATAACACCCCAAAAACACGACCCTGCGTGGAAGCACTGTCAAATGTTTAAAAATGGGGATAGAGTGCAGCTTAAATGTTTGTACTGTCACAAACTTTTTAAGGGTGGTGGGATTCATAGAATAAAAGAACATCTTGCTGGTCAAAAGGGTAATGCTTCTACTTGCCATAGTGTTCCTCCTGAGGTTCAGAATATAATGCAAGAGAGTTTAGATGGGGTAATGATGAAGAAAAGGAAAAGACAGAAGCTTGATGAAGAGATGACGAATGTGAACGCCATGACTGGTGAGGTAGATGCAATTTCCAATCATATGGATATGGATTCTAGTATTCATTTGATTGAAGTTGCCGAGCCACTTGAAACCAGTTCAGGTTTGTTACTAACTCACGAGGAAGGAACAAGTAATAAAGTGGGAAGGAAAAAGGGTAGTAAAGGTAAGAGTTCTTGCATGGAAAGAGAGTTGATTGTTATTCCAAATGGTGGTGGTATACTGGATTCTAATAGGGTCCATAACCAAGTGCATATGGCAGTTGGGCGATTTTTGTTTGACATTGGGGCATCTCTAGAAGCAGTAAACTCAGCCTATTTCCAGCCAATGATTGAATCAATTGTTTCAGCAGGTACTGGGATTATACCACCTTCATATCATGATATTCGGGGTTGGATATTGAAGAATTCAGTGGAAGAAGTGAGGAGTGATTTTGACAGATGCAAAGCCACGTGGGGAATGACTGGTTGTTCTGTCATGGTTGATCAGTGGCATACAGAAGCAGGTCGAACCATGCTCAATTTTTTGGTGTATTGTCCTAAGGGAACAGTGTTTTTGGAATCTGTGGATGCATCTGGAATTATGGATTCCCCAGATTTGCTTTACGAATTACTCAAAAAGGTGGTTGAACAAGTAGGGGTGAAACATGTAGTGCAGGTGATTACTAGGTTTGAAGAAAATTTTGCTACTGCTGGCAGAAAGCTTTCGGAGACATATCCAACCCTCTATTGGACCCCATGTTCTGCTAGTTGCGTGGATTTGATTCTTGGGGATATTGGAAACATAGAGGGTGTAAATACTGTTATTGAGCAGGCTCGATCAATTACAAGATTTGTCTATAACAATAGTGTGGTTTTAAACATGATCAGGAGGTATACCTATGGGAATGATATCGTAGAACCTTGTGTCACAAGATCTGCCACAAACTTTGCAACATTGAATCGGATGGTTGATCTGAAACGATGTCTGCAGACCATGGTAACTTCTCAAGAGTGGATGGACAGCCCATATTCAAAGAGGCCAGGGGGACTGGAAATGTTGGATTTAATCAGCAGTGAATCATTTTGGTCCTCATGCAATTCAATTATTCGTTTGACAAACCCTCTCTTGAGAGTTTTGAGAATAGTGGGTAGTGGGACGAGACCTGCGATGGGATACGTTTATGCAGCAATATATAATGCTAAACTAGCAATTAAGACAGAACTTGTTGACAGAGAGCGTTACATGGTATACTGGAACATCATAGATCAGAGATGGGAACACCATTGGCGTCATCCTCTTCATGCTGCTGGATTCTACCTGAACCCCAAGTTCTTTTATAGCATTGAAGGAGATATGCATGGTGAAATCCTATCAGGGATGTTTGATTGCATTGAAAGACTGGTTTCTGATACAAATGTTCAAGATAAAATAATAAAAGAAATAACCTCGTACAAGAATGCTAGTGGCGATTTTGCAAGAAAGACGGCTATTAGAGCAAGAGGGACACTGCTTCCAGGTGAGGATCTAATCTACTGCTATTTTTCAGCTTCCATTATGCACCATTGCACTCCACCAACTTGTTTATATGAACTGACTTGTGCTTCTGAAAAGCACTTGGAACCTAGAACAAGGCAACGGCAGATACACGGCCGATTACTCATTCTAAGATTGTTCATATAACTTGCATGCTGGGGACATGGGAAATATCTATGTTTAGGCAATGGTTTTTATTATATTGACCATTAAATTTCATTCTGCATGACTCTCATGTCCCACTCAGATAAACTTTTAATTTGGAGCCTATCTGTTTCTTAGTTATCTTCCATGCATATCGAGACTGAGCCTTTATCTTCATGGATATCTTCTTTTTGGTCTCTTGGTTGAGTGATCTTTTGGTTGATCCTTTCGTTTGTTTATATTTCTTGTAGCTGAGTGGTGGTCAACATGTGGAGAAGGAGGATGCCCAAATTTAACTCGCTTGGCCACTCGAATTCTAAGTCAAACCTGCTCCTCAGTGGGGTTTAAGCAAAATCAAATCCTTTTTGACAAGTTACATGACACTAGGAATCACATTGAACATCAACGTCTTAGTGACCTTGTATTTGTGCGCTTCAACTTGCAACTTAAACAAATGTAAGTCTAATGAAACATTCATTACACTATGTTTGAAAGTTAGGGACATTTCTGAAGTCTTTCCCATTAATTTATTCGCAGGGCCACTAACGCCAATGAACATTATCCAGTTGACCCCCTTTCCTTTGATGGCCTCGGTATTGTTGACGACTGGGTTTGGAGAAAGGATTTAAGTGCAGAGGATTGTGGGAATCTGGAATGGACAGTACTTGATAGTCCACCCTCCGGTTCTACTATGCTTTTACCCCTGAATGATGACTATGATGACTTGGTTGCAGGTGATTGATTTATTACATAGCTTTATTGCTTACCTTACCATGAAACCACAATCCTTGCTAAAGTTGTCTCCCAAATGTGCAGGGTTTGATGACTTGGAGGTTTTTAGAAAGCAGAGGGAGAGTGAAGATGACAATATATCATAACACGAAGCGAGCAATGCCTGCAAGCAACTCACACCATCTCTATTGGTGGACGGTCTTACATGCGTCTATTTATCTTGCACGGAAGGAATAACTAGATGGTCTGATTTAGTCAAGCTCTTCAAGAGCAGATTGAGTGTATGTATGCCTCTGTAGTAGGATAGGTCACCAGGTCATTGTATCTTATAACTAAGCAAAGTAGTTTTGTAGATTACAAGGCTTTTAGGTCACTTATGATTTAGATTATTCAAATTAAAGCTGTATATGCAAATGATGAAGGGAGCCATTAATTTTTAATGATATCTTAGTTGAACCATTTATGCTGAAAAATTCTTTGCATCCCTTCGAGATTGTCAAATGAACTCCTATGACTGAAGCTGTTAGATCAAACACTCATTGTGAAACTCTTTTCCGTTGCTTTTAATCGGAAGATCCTCGGTGAGTTGTGGTTTGTTCTGGCCTTTTCTGTCATATCTCAGGTCTATTCTATTGGCAAAATGATATAAGATGTGCTGCTGTTTTTTTTGTTCTAATGGAACAGTTTTATCATCTCTATAGATATATGATGCTGTTCTTGGAAATCTGTTTGCCTTTTAAGGTTTTCGACCCTGAATGTTATTTGCATTCATTTTCTGGATGTAAGGTATAACCAAGACTGAGAAAGGATATCAAAGTCTGTTATTTACCAACACGAGCAAAATATCTCAATATTGTGGCAACAGGGAAAAAAGAAAGAAATGAGAACTGAAACCCCACACCAGCTTAAAAGCATAGAGTAGTGCAAACCAGTGGATATTTTCATTCAAACAGGATACATTTTCCTAATCAAGTAAGAGCGGAAAATGATCTTCTACTTAACAGCTAAAAGGAACTTATAATACATAATTGCAACTTCCATCATCACTCCTAGCTGTTGGGTCGAAGTTATCTGCATTTGGGTCTGTGCAGCCTTCAGGGACAGGAAGATGCACCTGCTGTGCGGCTTTACCTGCAACAGACAGAAGCAACAAGAGCTTAGGAGAAGCTGCTTTTGTTTTATACAATTATTAAACAGCTATAAAAGATCAAAAGAGAGCTAACCATAGAATGTGCCACTTTTTATGGCGTCTTCATTGGCATCTCCAAGAGCTGCCTCGCTCAAGTACTTGTCAGCCAGTTGGACTCTCTTCACGTTCTCTTGTTCCTGAACAAGCATGTTTCCATACTCAAGAAGCTTCTCTAAGGTCATCTTTGGCTGCTCGAATGTCGGTGGTCCTTCCTTTGAGTTGACAAGCTTCTTAGCAATATTCTCAACTCCGACCGAAATAGCCCAGTTCCTCACTTCATCGTCATATACTCTTGCCCTCAGGGCACCAAAGAAATCTGTATGATCATGGTTTAGTATACCATGTTGGAATGTAGAAGGGAAATGAATCAAAATATTGAGTTTCCACTTGAAGCTTACCAATGGATTGGCCAGGAAATGTATCAACAAGCTTGACAACGTCTTCTTTGGGAACATTATCGCTCCTAAAGATTCCTGAGCACACACCAATTCTATCTTCCCGAGTAGGTGCCCAATAGAATTTTTCCATACGACCATCACGGATGAGAGGAGCATACAATGTTGAGAAGTCGTTACCCGTGACGACGATGGGAACCCGAGGGTTCTCCTCTTTGTTGTACATACCAGGGAGCTGAACGTTGGTTGGGTTATCAGCTATGTTCATGAGGGTAGCATTAACCATCTGGTTGTTGACAGTGTATTGGGTCGTGCCACCAAGACGACCAGCTCCTGCATCGAGATCATTGATGAAGAGGACACACATTTTCCCCTTCTTGATTATATCTGCTGCTTCCCGGTACCTCTGTCGAATCAATTTTGCTGGTTCTCCTGCATTTCCACTCTCCAGTTCTCCTGCACTCATCATAATGGGGCTGTAACAATGAAACAAAGCATTAGCAAGCAGCAGTTGAAGAAGCTCAAGCGTCATGAACATTTTAAACTCCACAACCAGGAAGATGCTTTGAAATGGCTAAAACAAAAAGGATGGAGAAGGATGAAACGCACTTGATTCCCATCTTGGCAAAGACAAGCTCACATTGGAACGACTTCCCTTGACCTTTGCCTCCCCAAATACCCAAAATCAGGGGAACCTAAAGCAGAATGATTTAATCAATCAATAAACAAAAGAAACAGCCAAACCCAACAATGAAACTCCAAACACAAACAGTAAATCAGTTTTCAGTTGAATCCAACCTTGATGTTGGGAAGTTTCATGAAGTTCTTAGAGATATGAACAACTAGTTTGTCCATGAAGGCAGGAGCAATGTAAAAACCATCCACATTGTTGTCTAAATTGTATCTATATCATCATGAAAAACAAACCAAAACCACAACATTCAAGATCATCAGTTCCCTTCATTGCAAAATCAAAGATAAACACACACACACACACAAAAAAAAAAAAAAAAAACAGCAACTACCGTTTTTTAAAACACTTACTGACGAAGTCCAGCACTTAAATATTCATAAGAGCTAAGAACAGGGTCATGAGTTCCTGCACCAGAAGGAGCTTGGAAGAGTGTGTCAACCATTCCCTTTCCTCTGGTAATGTCTTGTTGATCATCAGAGATATCAAAAGCAAGCCCCTTCCATTTATCCTTATTAGTTTGCTTCTTTTCATCGATCTCCTCTGCAACAGCAACTACTTTCAAGCTGCTTCCTGAAGAGACCTTGGAATTGGGGTATCTCAAGTTTGCTTTCTTCAAGCTGTTGCCTAAGAAAGCAGAGCTTTGAACTGAGGGTCCAGCAATGGCACCATTTAAACTCAGCTGCAATATACCCAATTAAACATTCTTTAACCCCTCTAATCACAAATCTCGTGTAAAAATTTATAAAGACAAAAAAGGGGAAAGCTTTAAGATCTCAAATTCTCAACATAACTTGACAAGGAAGGAAAAAAGTTGAAATCTTTCCCATGATCTCTTGAGAATTAATTCATAAAACACAACAATTCTAATAAGAAAAAAACAGAGAAGACTGGAGTGATTTGGGTTGTTGTAATGTAATGGTGGGGAAGATTTGAATTACCGGAATTCTGTTGACAGCTCCGGCGGTGGAGACGGCAGCGGTGGCCATGGATTCTGAGAGGAAGGAAAGGAGAGAAATTTGGAGTGTGTTTAACAAAGTGTTTCAGTGAAGAAGTTGAAGGAAAGGAGAGGGGAAGAGGATATTTTTGTAGTAAGAAAGAAGGAAGTTTCGAGAGTTCAAAGTTCAATGTAAGCAGTACAGTGGATAGGCTTTCAAATTGTTAACGACCACACAATCAAGTTTGTTGAGGATGACACGTGGCATCTAGAGATTGACTGCCTGGAACTGTGTCGTTTTGGTGTTTTTGTTTTTGTGGGTTTTGCTTATCCACCAAAATTAAAGTTACCATATTCACCACAAAATTAATAATAATATTGGGGGAACAAATTAACCAAAAAAAAAAAAAAAAAAAAATTCAAAAATACCAGACTAAAATTGGACAATTAAAATATAAAGACTAGAATTAGATAATTAAAGGTATAAGGACCAAAATAGTATTTTAACTTAAAGTGAAAAGGATAAAAGAGGAATGACAAGTAGTATTATTTTTATTTTATTAGGATTAAAATACTATTTTAAATTGGTCAAACAATAATAATAATATACAATGAGTGAATATGTTACCAAGATTTATAGTGAAAATTCTTGATGTGTAGATCTCATCAGATCACTTCTCGTTTTTGCATACTTGTCTGAGCTGAGATGTGCGAGAACTCACATCGGTGTAATGTCGAGCTACACAAATGTTCAGTATGGTTAGGAACTCAAGATTGCATACCTCATGAGGTGGTGGGGGTAAACTACTTATAGGATTCATTGTCTTACATATGCTTGGGATGTGTGCAATATTAACCGTGTCAGCATGGGTGGAGATGTCAAGATTGTAAGGTCTAAGGGCAGTCAACTCAACTAACCCATTTTCTCTTTTGTGAA
The DNA here is from genome assembly GCF_027475165.1 of Benincasa hispida. NCBI lineage: Eukaryota > Viridiplantae > Streptophyta > Magnoliopsida > Cucurbitales > Cucurbitaceae > Benincasa > Benincasa hispida. The sequence goes on along the minus strand of NC_143481.1, from coordinate 65,779,211 downwards.
ACATACTGAGCTTGGCTTGATCGACTCGGCGATCATTACATTATCTTTCCATTTAAGGAATGCGTGAACCCTAAGGTTTCTCTAGATCTAGACGGACCTAATGGGCTTGAGTCTTTTCGAATATAACTCCTAACAAAAATGTTAATAAATAATAAAAGGTTTTGAAAAAAAGATCAATAATAAATCAGTAGCAAACCTAAATTTAAGATTTATCATAAGTTTAAAGACTAAAATAATATGTTAACATTTATTTATTTTTGGAGTAAATGAGTAGCATTTTTTGTGGTGGTTGAAATGTTGTGTGCCAAATGAAATAAGAAACATGGCATTGTCGAAACAGTCGTGTCAAATATATTCGTATGCTAATTTTTGTTCATTTTTCCTTTGGGAACTTCGAGATTTATTTATTTATTTAGACTTTATAGAGTACAGTAGCTTTGAGATACAGTTTCATTAGTGTTAGGCCCATTAACTTTCGTTATCACTCAAATAGGGCTAAAATCATAGGCCCAACTTTCTTTCTATATGATTTTAGATTCTATTGAGAAATCTCTCGAATATTATGTGCTTATATGTAATTATCTCAACCTTTGAAATGAATGAAATTTCTAATATATCATACAAAAATGATGAAATATAAAAAAGAAGTTATTAATTTGAATATAATTGAAGGCAATAACTTGTGGAGGGTTCTTACGATCAAATAATATTTATGATTATCGATTAATACAATTACTATTAGATAGTATTAGTAGTAAGAACGATTCGAACCACAGGAAAGCGCAATAATTGTTTCACAAAACTAATTTCCTAATTAAAGCAATAAATGGGGGAGTCTTGTGTAGATAGATAAAGTCTAGAAAATAAAGTGTATGAAGTAAAGATAGTGGGTAGATATAATATAAATTAAATTATCTAGTCTAGAAGTAAGTGGTAATCCGATGCAATTCGATCATTGAATTTAATTATAGACATTTGATTAGTACGCACACTGTCAATTCATTCAGCTTGTGTTTGGCTAGCCAACTTGTTGTTGGAAAAGTCAAACAAACACCCTAACTATAAATCAAGACCTATGCCTTAATTAAACTAAACATTGTCATCTTATTAGGTTCGATTGCATCCATATACTCTCAGACATTTATATTAAGATTAATGTTTCCATTACGACAATTAATAACATGAATAGCCTAAGTTAATTCATCGATTTCTCTTTGGACCTAAATTGAGCATGAATGAGTGATCTATGGATAACCTATATCTCAAACATACATGGATTCAACCTTGCTACTTTGACAGTTAAAACAAGATGAAATATGGAGATAGTGCTCAAGCTAAAATCTATAGCAAAAGATGTGTATCGGAGACTAGAGTGTCAATCCATTCATAAACACAAATCTAATTAAACCAAAACTCCAAGATGCAAGAAATTAGAAAGTATTTAATATTTAAACTAAGTTCTTATAAATATACATTGGAATTCCTACTCCTAAAACTAGGGAACTAATCTCGACTACACACCCTGACGATGTAGCCAAGATTGAGAATCATCTAAAGTATACTATAATCTAACACAAAAGTAAAAGCTAAAACTAATACAGATGGATAGAGGGTGGAAAACCAAAGAAAACAAGTGGTCGTTTGTCTAAAATGGACATCTGGTTCAAAAGTTATGACTTAATTACGAAGTGTGTAGATTATATAGCAGGACGACAACACTACGATGAGTCGTGGTGCTAGGACATTTTAGTCTTCTGGAGTTTGACGTCATGCCTAGCGCTGCTTTGCTAGGTTCTTAAGGGTATTTTTGTCATTTATGTTGTCCTTCGAGTCTAGTTGCTCCAGTTGACCTTTAAATGTTCAATTTTAATCTGTTTTGTATCCAAATCATTTTGAGAGTCTTCTAAGCTCGATACCCTATATATAAACAAGCCACATTTGAACATCAAATTCCTAAGACCTGGCCCAATTTAAGCTAAAATATAGCTCTTGTGGGGAGCTATCAATATTCTAACTTTTTAAGATTTCTAAAACATTTATTTGTTAAATTAAATATTATTTTTTAAAAATATTTGTTGAGGACGATTCAACCAAGTTCATACCGTTTAATTGCACATGTTCCAAGTGGATGTTAGACGATGGACTCTATAAATAGCCTTATTTCGTTCTCAAGGGGTAAATAGTATTTTGGATATTTAGTTTAACTGAACATTTCGTGTACTTAGGCATCTGATTCAAGTTTGGCACTACACCAATGTGAGTTCTCTTGCAAATTAACTCAACAAAGTCTTAAAATAAGAAGAGCTCCATCGCAACCTGGACGAGATTTACACACAAACAATATTTATTAACATCAACATTTAAAACTCGATGTATAATTATTTTCGCATTCTCCATGCATACATAAATTTAAGGCTAAATCATTTTCCCTAATATTTTGGTGGTTTTTTTTTTCGATTTGTTTGTTTTTTTTTTCTTTAAAAGACACTTCAACCTTAGTCCTTACCCTCACCAAATGTTAAAAAATGACTGCATACATGAAATTTAAGGAAAAATAAATCAATAGATCGATTTTCTATAATAAGGAGGAGTTTAGGTTAAAGTGAGTTACTATATATCAATTTTATATGAAATGTTGTAAGTTTTTATTTTGCAATAAATAGTCTGAATATGTTAATCTAACTAGAACATATCGAATGTTTTGAACTCTCATTTAATAAATGAAGTGTATTTTGAAATTACATTATCATTTTGAAATTTATTTTAATGTTTTGCAACAATAAGAACATAGATTGAAAACAAAATCAATTCATAAAAAAGATTAAAATTAAAAATTTTAAAGAAAATTAGGTACTACATTGAAAAAATTAAGTATTAGTGTATATTAGGCCCCCGTTTTACTTTCTTTTTCTTTTTATGTAGGAAAATTCGAATCATAAATCTTGTAGCTTCTAATACACTCGTGTGCTATGAAGTACAGACACAGATACAGCTACACGATACGGATACGATCGGGTACAACGATTCGTCAATTTCTAAAAAACTGAGATACGGATGTATCATTTTTTTATATATATATTTTAATATATATATATATATATATATATATATATATATTTCTAAAAAACAAGGATACTGATACATTGAAGATACATTTTCTTTTTCTTTAAAATAATTTAGGATATAGATAAATTTAGCATACAAGTTAATAACAATAGCACAAAATAGAATACAAATACTGAAATACAATACAAGAAAAAGCAACACCTAACATATTGAAGTACAATAGTTAATAAAATGCAATAGAAAAGTGACTCATATTGCAAAGAAGAAGAAGAAGATTACAGGAAGAAGTATGAAGATAAACGAAGAACTTTTTCATTAAATTATTGAAGATATCCAAATGGTTTATATTTTGGTGGATTTTGTAGGGACTCAAATGTGAAGATGAAGATTAGATGATTCTAGTATAGGGTTTGGTCCGTTATTTATTTATTTTTCCTTTTAATTTTGGACTTGAGTAGTGAGCCTTTTAAATAGGTTGACTAATTTTAGACTGAGAAAAATTAGATGAGTTGCTTGTTTTTTCTTTAAAAAAAAATACGCGTAAAAATAGATACGTCAAATCGCGTGTCAAATACGTATCTGAAAAGTATCTAGAAATATCGGTATCCAATACATGTCTGATATTGATTCTTTGCCTCACATGAAATATCTGTGCTTCATAGGTCGTGTGCCAATTGAGCTATGGACGACTTGGTGGCCTCAATTTTACTTGGTCATTAAAATAGACAACCATACAACGTTGACTATAAAAGGTTAGATAATTTAAAAAATCTAGGAGACTTTTGAGGTAATAAGTTGGTTATTATAGTCCTAAGTTATTGTAGTTATGTTATAATAGTTTGTGTTTGGGTGTAGATTATTTTAGTTTGAGTTATAATAGTATATGTTTGAAATGTAAACTATTCTTGTCCCAAATGCCTTTCTTTTTTTTGGAAACAAAAAATCTAATGTTCATTTAATCATAACAATCTATTTAATATATAATGGGTATCTAATCTAATGCGCATAAGCTTTAACGTCTTAGATTGATTTGTCCTTTAAAAAATGAAATAAAGGGGAGAAAAAAGCTTAGGACGAAGAAAATGAACCAAAAGTCAAAGAGATAAAAATTTGTGATGAGGGTTTGATTCCAATATTTGATTATTTGTTGTTAAAGCAGCTACTTTTTTGAATTATTGTCTGAGTAAAGCATAAGATATAATTTCTAATTAAAAATTGTGCTGAAAAATCTAATTAAAAATGTATAATATATCCTCTTTCTTGCCTCTCCCCTCTTGACGTCCTCCATCTTTCTCTCTATTTTTGAAGCAAATGCAACTTGCACAACTCTCCCATAAGTGAAGTCAATGTGTAAATGTGATGAAAGAAGAGTTTGGGATTTGGTGTTGGTCATACTGAAACTGAAAATCTCTTTGACGTTCTCAAAGAAACAAATTAACAAACACGTTCAGTGCATTACTAAATTGCAAGAAAAACAGGGGATGATTGTACAATGCAATTTGCAAATTTTTGTAGAAAAATCAGAAGTGGGTAATAAGCAATAATCCAAAACCCCACGACCAGCCCGAAAAGAATTCCAATTCCAAATCCGATAATCCCCAAATAAAGAACTGAAAAATCTCATCTCCCCCACCACACTAAATCCTGCCATACATGAAACTTCAAACAGAGACCGAGAGAGTTGAGAAGGAGAAAATAGTGAAGACCTCTTGCTTGTTTTTGGTCAAATGATAACACCAGAGAAACTATAAATATAAAAGTAAGAATCTAATCAAAGGGAGAAGCAATGGTCGGATGAGAAATCCAAAGTTGATGGAAGGAGCAAATACAATACGGATTCAAATTTGGTGTGTTTGTAACTCGTAGATTCTGGAACTTTTTTCATGTCCCACATTAGAATCAAAATTGCTTAGAGGACTTTGATAGTTCAAGTTAAAAGCCTCATTGATCATCTAGAAATTGGCGTCGAAAACGTGAGACCTTGCCTGCAAAATGGGAGAGAAAGATGGAGGACGTGAGAGAGGGGAGAGACAAGAAAGAGGAGAGAGAGAGAGATTAAAACAATTTTTTTTTCTAAATCAGCTTTCCACCTCACTCATCTAGCCAAATCTTTGTTTAAATTTAATAGTTTTTTTTTAAGAGATCATTTTAAACCTATTCTTCAAAACTCGTAGATTAAACTCGAGGACTAAAAATATATTTTTTTAAAAAAAGAAATTATATCTACTACCTTTCTGTTATATTAAATTTTTTTGAAAATTAACTAATATATTACAAACAAAATTTTATTTATAATAGAAATTTAAACTTTCAATCTACTATCTAATATGTACATGTAGTTTTAAAAATGTAAAATACATGAATGATCCATTAAATAAAAATTTAAAGTTTAAAATACTAATGAAAGAAGCTCATCATGTACATTTTAAAATTCAAGAATCAAATAGACAACTTCAAATCTCCAACTCAAAGACTAAACTTGTAGTTTAACTTATATTAACTAACCAATATTGTCAATATAATATCTTTTTAGACTAATCAATATAAATTAATAATTGGCCAACATATAAACACGACTTAAAAAATTATAAAATTGTAAAGAAAAATTCATTTTGTCTTTGTACACATTATCTAATTGTTAAATCATAGTTTGTCCCATGACAAACTCTTTTACATCTTCTTCAACAATTAGTTGGAACTACGTGCGTTGTGTGACGGTCATGCTTGTCCAAGGTGTGTTGCCCATGGCCGCATGTCTACCTCTACTTCTTTTTACCATGCTTTCATTCTATGTATTTCATTTTGCTAGCAAGTTTACTTTCTATGTACTTTTCTTAGTGTATAACCGTTCGTCTGTTTCCATATACAAGTGTGGGGGATGTCTTTTTGTTCAGAATGCACTATGTGGGGGTATAGTTGTCTTATCTTCACATCCGAGAGTTGTATGCTATAAAGCGTTGTTAACCCTTTTATTGCTTTCTAGTTGTATGACTAATCTTCATTGCTCAATCATGCTTTCAAACGTTTGCGAAAATCTTTTTCAACCTTTTTCTCTAAACTCGTTTTCTAAAATTTTTTCTCAAGAATGGGGGTAGAGTTTGTGAGAAACGGCCTTTATGCCATCAGCTATTCAAATTTGGATCGGCTTACTTGTTCGAGGGCAAGAACAAGTGTCGAACAATCGCCTTGAGACTCTTACGAGAGTGCGATTGTGACAGTTGGTATCATAGCCAAGTCGGCTCGTGAAGTGGTGAAGTTGTGATCATGTCTGCTACGAAATAGTTGGGCAAGTCCCATGTTGACCGGTTGGTCGAGATACAAGAGCAAATGCTCCATCTAATAAAAGTCCTCAATCAGGTTCTGTTCCTAGAAACTTGGTTACAAGAAGTCTCTTACAAGGTCGATGAAATCGACGCAGAGGCTGGGCGCTTGGACGGAATGCTCATCAAGGAATTGTTAACAAAGGTTAAGATCCTGGAAGCAAAAGCTATGAGAACTGGTAATTTCGAGCGTGGGGATGACTCGACGGGTTTTATTGACCTTATGGAAGAGCGTGTTGAAGAACTAGACAGCTCGCAGAAAGCAATAATTCAGATGGTGACTGAGTTATCCGAAGACTTTCAAGCCACTCTCGATGTCATCCGGGCAGAGATTGCTGACATTAGTGCAAGAGTTAATCTCACCATGAGAGCAGTAGGAAATCAAGCCCCAGTTAAAGGTGCAGTCCAATTCAATAGGGTAAAAGTACTCGAGCCTAAGCCCTTCTGTGGGGCTCGTTTCGCGAAAGCGCTAGAAAATTTTATCTTTGACATGGAGCAGTATTTCAGAGCTACAAACACAGCTACTGAAGAGTAAAGATCACTTTAGCGACGACGCATCTAGTGGAGGATGCCAAGTTATGGTGGAGGTCCCGTTCATGGACATCCAAGAGGGTTAATGCACCATCGACACATGGGAGAGACTGAAATAGGAATCACGTTCTCAGTTCTTCCCTGAAAATGTTGAAATTTTAGCAAGATGTAAGCTACGAGAATTGAAACATACTGGCACTATTAAGGACTATGTAAAACAATTTTTTGAGCTAATGTTGGACATACAGGATATGTCCCAAAAAGACGAAGTTTTCTATTTTGTCGAAGGGCTGAACTTGTGGGCAAAAACAAAACTATATGAACAGAGAGTATAGGATCTCCCAGCCGCGTACACAACAGGTGAATGAATCACAAGAAATAAGACAACATTCGAATCCCTAAGTAGAGGGAGTAAGAGTAATTGCTCAAGTCCACCGAGAAATAGTTGGGGAGACAGGGACACTAGTGGGGATGGTAAACCACTTCAATAGAAGATTGGAAATACATAGCGGGGGCCAAATCAATAGAATTTTTATCGCCCCCTATCCTGTTATATATGCAATGGGAAACACAAGGCAAGCAAATGTCCAAAACGAGTAGTCTTTAACGCCTTTCAAGCCTCATTAGCCACAAACTCGAAAGGCAAAGTTGTTCATATAGAGGATGAGAATATGCAAGTAGAGGAAGATGAAACCCCACGAGTTGGGCCCTAATATTTTTAATTGCCCTCTAGAGGAATATGGGAGAAACAAAGTGTTGGGATTGATGTCCTAATTCTCTCGGAGTCTCGTTGTTTGTAATGTTACACATTGTTTGATGAATAAAATAATTGTTATTTCATTCTAGCATTTACTCATATCTAATAAACAAAGCTCCTTGGTTATCTTATGTAAACTTAAGCATGTATATGTGATATACAAGTGGATCATACCTTAAGTGATAACCTAAATAGGTCTATAGTATAAAGATTAAGGTTGGATACCTGATCCTAGTAACATTACGGATACGACCCGTTTTGTAGAGGTTTGCAAGTGTTGTAAACTACTACAGATGGTAGATCCTGACCATTCATATGAAGACGTGCGAGCGGGGGTGTCCTATACAAAGAGTTTGTATAAGACTGGAACATGAGATGACTAGACTCTGTTTATAATGCCGTTGATACTAGAGACTTACATCTCACCTAAACGACCATAGGTGACACGACCTCAATCCTGAGTGTTTTGGGAACTCTTGCCTTTGAGGGCGGTCCTTTGATTAGTATGGGTGAGAGTGGCCAGATTGCCAACTCAACATGCCTACCTTTTTTGGGACTTGTCTGATCTGGGAGCTGAGAACTCAATCCATAAGATGAAATTCACTCCTTTCCCGAAGTAGGGATAAGTAGAGAGATTGCTCCCTTAAGGGCTGATTCCGAGGCTTGAACATAGTGGACACAACTTCTCTTTGGAAGAGAGGACTCAGTCATAGTAGGACAATGACTTATGTTCATTAGAGGGATCAGTGGTACTTAAGGAGTTAGATGTAACTACAGGGGCATAATAGTTATTGGCTGAGTTGTACTTACGAGCGATCTGTGAAGGGTTGTCGCACTTTGATGCATTGTAAATGTGATGCAATTATGGTATATTTTTGCTGTGATGAGTTATGCATTGCACATGCAAGTTTTCCTAGTAAAACCCAAGTATAAATCTCACTAGGTTTCCTAGTAAGTCAAGGGTCGAACACAGGGACTACTAAGTTACTATGCGACAGTAAAATTGATTCCTTTGCGGTGGAAAAAAAAATAAGTTGGTTGGTGTTTCGTTTAAGTAAAAATCCTATGTGACATATTCGAGTAAAGAGTTGATGAAATCGAGAACTACAATAAGTATACGATGAACGGGTTGAAAAGGAATTTAGCTAATACTTCCTATGATTGCGTTCAAGTTATGCGATCATGCTACACACACACAACAACATGTCATCTCTCAATGCAAATGCCATAGTTCTTATTTCTAGGACGCAGCGATGTATACGATAATGTCGATAGGACTTATGTCTAAGCCTCTATTCTTGTTTATGCGATGTTGAATGACGCACACATACACAAGGTGACCGCATACTATCATATCCTATTTCTAGGGTGCATGCAATGCGTAATAGCAAACAGAACTTATGTCTAAGTTTCTATCTCTTGCTTATGCGGTTCTAATCTGACTCTCTCAAGCCTAGATTCTAATCTGACTCTCTCAAGTCTAGATTCTTTCTTTAGACTACTCTCTCAAGTATCTCTAAAGGGTGAATGACGCATATATAAGACAAGATGATCGCATAAAGTGAAGATCTTGGGTCATGCTAGCTAAGTATTTCTCAACCCATTCGGAAAGTTAGCTACTCATGCGAAATGTGGAGAGATTGAACAGATGTTGAGATGAGAATTCTATTTTCTATAAATAAAGTGCAGAATACAAAACAACAATGGAATGTAGGGATAGAAAGCCCGGTAGCAATGTATTACTTCCCGTGGCTTTTTACACTGTCTTTTCATTCCTATTCTGCCCAGAAGAATATCCTTGCTTTCGCAAGTGTCGGCCCTCTCTCCTTTTATAGCGCTTCCCGGCAGTTTTTTGAGCTGTCCAGGAATGACCTCTCGGCGTCTTCTTCTCTTTGCTCGTCTCCGTCTTCTAAGTATAAGAATAACTATGAACAGACTAACAACTATCTACTTCTGTATATGATCTAACTTGTTAACCCTTTTACAATGGTGGCTTCCGGTATTTATAGAGCTCAAGGTGAAGAAACTTTTCTTTTTAATGATTGCAATGATGGGCGGTCATTAAATCTCCTGCTCTAATGCGCCGATTAATGGTCACCGAAAAGTTGAGTGTACTTGCTACAGTGTGTCGTTAACGGCTTGTCAACTAAATTTAGATTTGATCGTCATCAGCTTTTTGTCCCATCATGATTTATTAAGCTTTCACCTTGATGTATCGTCTTTATGCGGCCACCTTCTTGAGCAACTTCTCACAAGCGCATACGATCGCATGCCTTTGCGATCGCAATATTTCAATGCGCCGTACGCCTAATTCCTAGGATTGCATTTTTCCTGCACAAAATAAGTAAATTAGCTGCTTTTATGCGATGGGTGCATGCGATCGCAATATTCTCAGTTTAACGCTTTTGGACATGATTTTGTATATTTTTACCGTCGCATTCCCTCATTGTTTTACTTATTTTCTCTGTAATAACGTGAATTTCTACCCGTTATCACACTTCTGATTGGTTAAGATGGACACATAATAAATCTGTGGTAAGGAGAGTTCAGCTGTCAGTCTTTAGTGGAGTATCTGGCAGTTAACGGATGGTGGATCCCGTGACTAAAGAGTTTAGTCAGTTATTCACGTACCGTTGGAGCTTCGAACTACAGGTCCATAAGGTCCCCTTAGTAGCTCAATGGATTCAGTTGAGGATCAGTTCTTGGTGTTGATTTGAAATGTTCAAATTGACCAGAGGTAATTCAATTATATATGATATGATTGGTATGGTGTATGAGATACATCTTGTGGAAGATTAATGTAAATGAGATTGACATTAAGTACCATGGAATAGAAAAAGAGCTATGGTTTATATGTTTCATGAGATGAAATATTAAAACTATAGGCTATAAATATAGTATGATAAGTTGGTTATCATTTATATTTATAATGATATTAATTATTGGATAGTTAAATCATTTTCTCTAATAACCAATTGAGTGGGAGGTTATTGGTGGTTTTATGGTAACCATGAGATAAAAAGGAAATTTGTTTTCCTAATTTCAGTATGTTAATGTTAAATTTTGTGAATTTGAGATTTTTCTCTCTCGAAAAATAATCTCATGGTAGTTGTCAAGTAAATAGGATTTACTAAACGACAACTTGGAGCGAGCTAAACGATTGTGTTGTGTTTGTAGGCGACAGACACGCAGCTAAGCGATGAGCTAACGATCGCTTAGCTTTTGCTGAACAATTGGGCATCGACCTATACGATAGGTTCAGTCTTCTCCCACTTGCTCAATTGTTTACACGATTGTTGTTTCCTCCGTCTTCTGCCTCAAAACAAGTCCACACAGAGCCCACCCTCTTGATTCTGATATCTAAAATACCAAGATAGCCTTTTTGGTGGTGTCATTCTCAACTCGACACCGTTGAGGTTCTGTGGAGGCCGTTCAAGCTGTTGGGGTGTTCGTGACCGAGGCGATCGTTGAGTTCGAGTGCGCGGTGTTCGTGCAGAATAGCGATCATGTTGGACGAGCGTTCGAGGTTGCTGTGTTCAAGCGTTCGTGATCAAGGAACTTGGCGATGAGTCTACAAATGTGTGTAGCATTTCTCCTTGACTATTTGTATTATCATGCTGTAATTTCTATAATGAATGCATAACCGTATGTTTCTGTTTATGACTGTAATTATAAAGTTCATATATGATTGTAATTTGGAATGATCTTTCCGCTACTCATGGAATCCTCGTGCATGATTTCCTTCAATTGGTATCAGAGCCAAGTTGTTCTGATATTCCAAATTACAAGTCTGTTTTGAACTTCATTTTACAGTCTTGGTGGGTTTTTGCATTTGTATTTAATTGTTAAGTGCATTTGTGGATGGAGTTGATGAATGTTTCGGGTTTAATTGCCTTCAGTTAAAACTTTCATCAATTACAAAGGGTTAATTTGTAAGAACCCCTGTGTTTTTTAGGCGTAACTAACTTGCAATCGAGTCTTTAATTCAAAGTGTTTGAGTTAGTCGAGTCGTTCGTGATGAAGTTTCAAAGTATGGAGATGCGGTTCTCAACGAAGAAGAAGACCAAGCGTTGGTCATTTCATGTAGCCTGAGATAAACGATCGTTGGGATTTAACTAAGCGATCGTGTAGATTTTTCTATACGATCGTGTAGTATTTACTAAACGATCATTTAGCTAATGCTAAGCGATGGGGTAAATCGTTTACTCTATCGCGTAGCGTTGGTTGCCCAATCGCGTAGGCATTGGAGGTAGACGATTGTAGTGGGAGCATGTGATGCTCATCGTTTAGTAAAAGGCGCTCGTTAGATGATCATGTAGTTAGCAAGCCTCATCGCTTAGTTACTACATACACGATCGTGCTATATACGATACTAAGGCGTTCGCTAAGCGATCGTTTAGGCGATGGTGCTTTGCTGCATCGTAGTCATTTAGACGATCGCGTAAGGTGGGCGTTGTGCAGAGCGCGCTAAGCAATCGCATACCTCAGGCTTCATTGCTTAGTAAAAGGTACACGATCGTGTAGTATTTGCTAAATGATCGTTTAGCTCTGAGAGCATTAGTAAGCGATAGAACGAAGCGTTTATTTTATCGTATAGGCGATCGCGGGGAGTTTAGTACACGATGGTTGGAGACGCGATGCTTCGCCCGAGCAATTCAAGACTCGATTTGCCTGTTTGAACCGGAGACTCCTTGTCTTTGTAATAGTTAGCTTTAATTTTGTGTTTTTAAGGCAATTTTACCCGGTTCATCAACATTTGTTTATTGTACATGTGATGTATGGTGCTTATATGCCAAAGTGTTTGACATATAGTTTAAAACCCACCTTAGGTTGTGCAATTATTCATGGATCATATATTATAAATGTTATAATCGAGCATGAAGAAATTACTTGAAAGCATGCATATGCATCATGAAATATAAGAGTTATATTTACTTGTTTCATGCACATGCAGTGCGCATTATCATGCATCATCCTTTTATTATAAATGTTATAGTCTAAGGGTGAATGGAAGCATGTTTTACTTGTTTCATTGCTGTTTTGTATAAGTGTTATATAAAAGAAGTAGCAATGAATGAACAATGCATTGAGCATGACACTTAGGTTGTTTATAAGCGTTATGAATGCCTTGCATGTGTTAGCTTAGCATTATGGTGGTTGTTTCCGTTATAAGTGTTATAAAGAAAATTAGACCTAAAATCAATAAGAAAGAGTTGCATGCAGACTTAGGGTGAACTCAAGTTTTTTTAAAAGGGTTTTAAAATTGGATTGAGATAGACTTAAGTTCAAGTGGTTCTAAAGAGTTTAGTAACCTAGGTTAATCTTTTAAAATTCGTTTAATAGGATTAAATTGGTTGGCATAAAAGATTAAAATTGTTTTAAATCTATCTATAAGGGACCTTTTGTCTAAGGTGGGCTCTGGCTAGGCTGGGGTTATTAAGTTGATGAAACGTAACACCCCTACCTAGGAACCTACCTGGAAAGGTGAATTAGATAGATTTTCAACAAGCGTGCGACAATTTGGTCAAAGACTCCGTTAAAGAGTTTAATGGATGATGATCAAAAGTTGTTTAACTATCCAAGGTAAAAGTTACTCTTGGGAAAACCTAAAATTCACTTAGTTAAAATCCTTAGACATGTTTTTTCTAAGTAAGCTAAACCCTAGGTTATAAAATACTCAGTGCGAGGAAGAGATGTATTTGATATGTCTATGATTCCACTCACGTTTCTCCCTGTATGTTCACACCGTGAGATTCATGCTTGGCTTCGTGGTGCCCTGAGAACATCCCCCTTCGGATGGTGTTTGCATGAGTCAATATAAATGTGGATGGAGAGAGTGTTTATAGTAAGTGGGTGAAGGGTATGTGTCAACATGTCCTATGGTCTCTGTCATTGGTTCACACCGTGAGATCATTCTGTACTCCCTCGTGGCGCCCTGGGAGCGTCATCCTTTGGATGGGTTTTATGTAGTTGATCAAGATCAAAGTGAACTCCAGAAATGGATAGGGTCGCTTTAGGTTTTGCCCCAATCGGATTTTTTCCCTTTGGATTGGCTTTTTTGGGGTGGATCTATAGAGCCTAAAATGGCGGGTCAAACTTACGGGAGATTGTTAAGTAAGTTAACGATCTCTTGGCCAAATCAATGATGGCTAGTCGTTATAGGAGAAAGAGTTGTTCTGGTATTAATGACTGGTTGAGAATTTCTCAATTCAAAGGAGGGATAATTGACCTCCCATCAGCGGCCTTTGTCCTAAACCTTTGAAGCGTCATTGCGAAACTAGATGTCACACGGGGTTCATATTAGTTTTGTTAAAACCTTATTGGATGTTGTTTTGTTTTAAAATGGGTATTTGCTTAAAACCTAACGTAGGACAATGTGTTTTTCTTTTTAGCAACTCGTTAGTATTTTCGTTTAGTGCTTTAAATATGACCAACTACATACAGTGGAAAGAATCGTGTGAAACGTATTTCATGCCAAATGACCTTGTTTTTGTCATGGTTGAGGAATGTTCTCAAGTCCTGACCCATGATGCACCGCGAAGTGTTCACAATGCATATGAGGCGTGGATGAAGGCTAATTCGTTAGCTAGACTTCACATTTTGGCTAACATACCTGATGTTTTGGTCAAAAGGGTTGAGAACATGGTCATTACACGCGAGATCATGGACTCACTGCAAGATTTGTTTGAACGTCAGTTCTTACTTTTCGAGCATAAAGGGATGGATGACAAAACCAGTAGTGTCAGTTGTTCTGACACTGATCCCATTACTCTCCAAAAGAGGAGACAAGACAGTAAATCTGATTTATTGGTCTTGGAGACGTGTTTGGTAGAGAATGATGATTCTGCCTAGATCCTTGTTTCATGTGCTATCAATCATGTCAGTTCCTCTTACCAAGGATTCAGTTCCTGGCAAACGTTGTCACAGGGAGAGATGACTCTACGAGTCGTAACTGGTGAGGTTGTTTCCGCTGTTGCTGTAGGCAGACTGAAGTTATTTGTTGACAAGAAACGTTATCTGTTACTGGATAATGTTTTTGTAGTTCCTCATATTAAGAGGAACTTAATCTCAGTTTCTTGTCTCATTGAACAAGGCTATACCGTCTCCTTTTATGAGAATAAAGTATTTATTTTCAAGAATTTTATGAAGATTGGTTATGGTTCAATGGAGAGTAACTTATATGTACTAAGGCCGTTAGTCATAAAAGCCTTGTTTAACACTGAAATGTTCAGTACGGCAACAACAGCTAAAAGACCAAAGGTTTCTCCTAAGGAAAACACCTATCTTTGGCATCTAAGGTTAGGTCACATTAGCCTTAATAGGATTGAGAAATTGGTGAAAAGTGGAGTTCTAAAGAGTTTAGAAAAAAACTCATTGTCGGTATGTGAATCATGCCTCGAAGGAAAGATGACCAAACAACCTTTTACTGGAAAAGGTTACAGAGCCAAAGAAGACTTGGAGCTTGTACATTCAAACCTCTATGGTCCGATGAATATTAGAGCTCGGGGTGGGTATGAATATTTTATCTCTTTCATAGATGATTATTCCAGGTATGGGTATCTCTACCTAATGCAATGTAAGTTTGAAGCCCTTGACAAGTTCAAGAAGTATAAGCTTGAAGTTGAAAATTTGTTAGGTAAGAAGATAAAAACACTACGATCTGATCGTGATAGAGAGTATATGAACCTCCAATTCAAGAAATATATGATAGAACATGGGATTGCGTGCCAACTCTCAGCCCTTGGTACACCTCAGCAAAATGGTGTATCTGAAAAGAGAAACAGAACCTTGTTGGACATGGTTCGGTCTATGATGAGTTATGCTCATCTTCCAGACTCGTTTTGGGGTTTTACAGTACAAACTACATGTTATATCCTTAACAATGTTCCCTCGAAAAGTGTTTCTGAAACATCTTTTGAATTATGGAGAGGTCGTAAAGGTAGTTTACGCCACTTCAGTGTTTGGGGCTGTCCGACACATGTGCTAGTAACTAACCTAAAGAAGTTGGAACCGCCTTCGAAGGTTTGCCTCTTTGTAGGTTATTGATGACATGCAGAAATGCATGTCATCTTAGGTCTTTTACATAGAATTATGAAGGTTGTTAAGCAAAATATGCGGCAAGTATGCTAAGAATTCATGAGAAAATGAGCTTGCATCATTCAGCATGATGAATCTTGGCTAACCCGTTATTATGTGTTATTATGCGTTCAATGTTCTATTTTTGTAGCTAATGCAGGAAGTGGACGCAAAAGCGGAAACCGGACCACCGTATAGACGACCGCATGCGAAGAAACTCTCCATCGCAAAGGCAAACGCATTCGATCAACGCATGGATGTTGCGGTAATCACCCGTATGCGTCCATCACATGGGAATTGCGCTCGTCAAGCGATTGTGGTCATCGTGTAGAGTTGTGGTATTAAGCGAATACGGTCACTAAATGATTGCGGCTATGCAATAACGCATACTAATGGGATCAACACAAGGTTGGTGGAATGAATGCATCAACGCATCTACCTTGGGAAAATCAAAAGCTGATGTTGACATTTCACCTACCACGCCGTTAGCAGCAGAGGTTCAGAAAGGACTAAATGCGTCGAATGTCAGAATTAGAGCAATCCATTAATGCTGTCGGCAATCCAGGCTCTATATAAAGAAGCCGATGAGCAGAACTTCAAGTTATCTAAGGTTTTCGCCTGAGGTTCGCCTTAAGGTGGATCTTTGTGATCCAGAAAAAATGCGTGAGAAGACGCTTGGGAGTTCTTCACCTCCTTCATCCATTCCGAGTGACGACTAGAGCCTTCGATCGGAGCTAGATCTCGAGAGAGTCAACTCCATCGCCCATCCATGGCACCACCGGCAGCCTTGACGCACATCTGCTGGAAGCAAGTCTTTGCTTCCAGCCGGTCATTTCATTTTCCTTTCTTTTATTATATTGTATTGTATGACATTTTGTGATTAAGGAATTAATACAAATTTTTTTACATGCACTTCTATGTTTCCTTTGATTCCATCTCCATCTTCTTTACTTAACATCTCTAACTTTCATTGTATCACTTAGTGAGATTGCTTGAGTATCGCATACTTAGTCATGTAGATTAGGGATATGAAGCATGTAGCAAACCACCAAGAGGTGTGCATTATGCGAGTATGTGAGAAAACCTTATTTTCTTAGTGTGAAGCTGTGGCAACGCCTGTCTATAGGCTAACGCATTACTGTCTATAAGTAAAGTCAGCAACAACCAACTGTCGGGGAGGGTAAGTGGTTGGTCGCATTAAGTAATGTAGGCCATTGTTCACTAGGGATAGGAACAATCTTAGGTCAGCAAAGTTCAGCGGTTACCTTGTCCTATGAGCGCTTCATTCATCATTTAGACATACTTGGGAGAGTAGTTTAAAACATAAATCTTAGACTCGGGAGAGCGGATTGGAATGCATAGTCAAGAATGAGGATCTTAGAGATAAGCTCTGTTTGCTTTCACACAGCATATGCACCCTACGTATGGGATATTGCATGCATCTAGGAAGTAGGATATGGTGGTTGTATGCGGTCATCTCGACACTTATGCATACCTACCGCATACGTCCTAGATTTAGGCTTTTAGTGTGTGTAGCATGATCGCATGACTTGCGTTGACTAGGGTTTCCCTTGCGGTCACTCTTAAGGATTGCAATGAAATCATCTTCGCATTTTATCTATTTTCCCATCCATTTGTTTCATGTCAAGAGATGTCGTGTATCTACCTCTTTTTCATATTCTCATTGTGTTGTCTCTTAGCTAGAAGTAAGAGTAGTGTTAGCTTAGAAACCTCCCATCCATTCTTTTATTCAACCGCCACATGCACATTACCGCATTCATCTAGCTACAAGTCCCTGTGTTCGACCTCAGATCACCCGAGAAACTTGCGTTCGCGTTATACTTGGCGTGAACGCAAGAAAACTTGTGATAGGACGCATGGTCATCGCATACATTCGTTAACGCATAGTCATTCCAACGCATGACCATCGACGCATGACAATCAACGCATACACTTAGAACATGCATCGCATACTGCATCCAAGGGATTTTAGTTGTCGAGTAATTTGACATTTGATTTCCCGTCATCAGCTATCCCAAGGAAACGAGAGGTGGATACTTCTATGATCTGAGTGTGAACAAAGTGTTTGTTTCTACAAATGCTATCTTCTTAGAAAAAGACCACATGAGGGATCATAAGCCATGGAGTAAGCTCGTTTTGCGTGAGATCTCCAATGAGACTAAAATTGTTGAGGGTTCAACAAGAGTTGTTGAACAGGTCGACAGATCAACAAGAGTTATTGAGGTCGGAACATCTAGTCAACCGGCTCAAGAGTTGAGATTGCCTCGACGTATTGGGAAGGTTATGAACCCACCAGATCGTTACATGGGTTTGACTGAAGCCCAAAACGTCATTTCGAATGATGGGGTTGAGGATCCGCTGTCTTTTAAAAAAGCAATGGAGGATGTTGACAAAGATGAATGGTTAAAGCCATGAACCAGGAAATGGAGTCAATGTACTTCAATAACGTCTGGGAGTTGTTCATCCACCTGATGGGGTAAGACCTATTGGGTGTAAGTGGATCTATAAGCGAAAGAGAGGTGTAGATGGAAAGGTGCAAACCTTTAAGGCTAGACTCGTGGCAAAGGGTTATACACAGGTTGAGGAAGTTGATTATGAGGAAACTTTCTCACCTGTTGTCATACTCAAGTCTATCAGGATTCTCCTGTCCATAGCCACATTTGATGATTATGAAATATGGCAAATGGACGTCAAGATTTCCTTTCTTAATGGTAATCTTGAGGATACCATCTATATGACTCAACCAGAGGGGTTCATAGTTTCAGATCAAGAGCAAAGAGTTTGCAAGCTTAATAGGTCCATTTATGGGCTGAAACAATTTGACACTATTGTCTAGTCGTTTGGCTTTGTTCAAAACGTTGATAAGCCTTGTGTATACAAGAAGATCATCAAAAACTCAGTAGCTTTCCTGGTACTGTATGTGGATGATATCCTACTCATTGGGAATGATGTAGGGTATCTGACTGATATTAAGAATTGGCTAGCTGTCCAGTTCCAAATGAAAGATTTGAGTGAGGCACAGTATGTTCTAGGGATCTAGATCATTTGGGATCGTAAGAACAAATGGTTAGCCCTGTCTCAGGCATCGTACATTGAGAAATGTTGATCTGGTACAGGATGCAGGATACCAAGAGGGGTTTGTTACCCTTCAGGCATGGAATCGTTTTGTCTAAGGATCAATGTCCTAAGACAACTCAAGAGGTTGAGGAGATGAGTCAGATTCCCTATGCTATGGAAATCCTCGTGCATAACCGTATGTTTTTGTTTATGACTGTAATTGTAAAGTTCATATATGATTGTAATTTTGAATGATTTTTCCGCTGCTCATGGAAATCCTCGTGCACGTTTTCCTTCACAAAGAAACCCCAAAAAGGTGCATTGATGTATGTGTTGGATTCAAGAAGCAAGCAACGAAAGTAAAACGGGATCATTAAGTATTCTAATTCATTAATTTTGGCTTCAAACTAAGCATGCTCATACATTAAAATAGAGTTTCAACACTAACCTTTGAAGTACCTTTGATTCATGAACTCCAACTGCAATCTCCTTCACCTTTGGATGTGAACCACCACAAAGTTTTCCCCACTATTCTCTTGGAGCCTTAGATTGAGTTGTGGGACTCAAAATAAGCTTGAATCGAGGAAAATTGGAGAGGAGGTTATTGGTTTTACACAGTGTGAAGAACACTTCTTCAGCACAAATTCTCCGCTTCAACAACGATTGCTCTCTCTTTTCCACTCAAAATTCTAGGCTTATATTACACAACTTTCATGCAACTAACAGCCTTGCATGAATCACAAATCATGCTTGAATTATTGAGCTAAAGAGGAATGGAATTGTGTGTAAGCTGCTAGGAAGAAAATGGGAAAATCCCACTTGTCTAATTTTCCTAATTTCTTCTTTTATTTTGATTTTCAAAATCAAAAAGCCATTTCAACTAAAAAAAATGAAAATTTATTAATTTTACAAAATTAATTCAAAAAATAATTTTCTAATAAAATTAATAAATTAATTAAATTAATTAATTAATCTTATTAATTTAATATCAAATATTAAATTAATTTGTCACCAATTCCATTATCATGAATCTTTATTCATGAATTTAATATTTAAATCATATTTAAATATTTATCGATTCTCCAATTCTATTTAATTCCAAAATTAAACGTGTAATTATATCACATATAATTATTAATTCTCTTAATTCTAATTTGAACGTTTCAAATCCTGTTACTTTAAGGCTTATCCGTTTGTGAGCTAGTAGGGGGACGTGGTGAACCTCAGATCATGGGCTCCAACGATAGGAGATTAATTGGCTAAACTCTTTACACCGAATTAACCCTCATTCGTTAACTACTGGGTCACTCCACTAAGGCCCGTAATTGCACTCCCCTCATTGTAGATATATTGTGTCCACTCGATATAACTATGATTAGTAAGTTAACCCTTCACAGGTTGTTCGTAATAACGGCTGGGTCAAAAGGCTATTTTACCCTCGAGATTACCACTTGTTCCCTAAGTCCCACTGATCCTTTAATGAACAATATGTTTGTGATCCGATCATCAAACCGAATCCTCTTGGGTCAATGACAGAGTGAGGCCCCTTGTTCAAGACCTGAAATCAACACTTAAGGGAACAACCTCTCTACTATCCCTGAAAGTGGGTAGGAATGAATTCCATCTTGCACCATATGTTCCCAGCTATCTACCTGGTCTTACCACTAAAATGGGAGGCTTATTGAACCGACGCTATTGAACCAATCCCAACCTATGCAAATCTAAAGATTATCTCGAATAAACAGGAGTTCATAGTTAGCTCAGGATTAAGGTCAAGTTACCTAGGTCATCAATTTGAAATAGTTAGTCTTAAATAGTAAACAACATTATAAAGTAAGAGTGACTTATTTCGTGGTCCGATCTTGTGCAAACTCATTGCACAGGACGCCCCCACTTCTCATGTCATCACATGTATGAATTAGGATCACTTCGTCAGTAGCACTTTACAACTCCTTGTAACAACTATAGAGTGGGCCGTATCCGATAGTGTTACCAGAATAAGGCACCCAACCTTATTCATATACTATAGAACATTTTGATTATTTACTTGAACCTGTCCAATTTTATGTCTCCATATAAAGTTCAAGTACTCATATAATAGTCGTGAATCTTTTTAGTTTATTGGATTTATTTCTAAAACGAAATAAGAAATTCATATATTCAATAGCAACTTTACAGAATGAGTTTATTGTTTACAAACCACAAGTTTTAGGACATAAAACCCAACAGTATGTAGATGCTTGGGTCAACCATAGATCGGCCAAGAGTACCATGGTCGACTCTGGAGCCACCTGTAACTTTATATCCAACCATATTGATGAGCGATGTAGTGTTGTGACATGTCCATCTACCACGACGAAGAGAATGACAGAGGAAGAAGTCGATAAGAGACTTGCTGGAAGAAGAAACAGAGTTAGAAGACTAGGACAAGGTTATGAAGAGTTCCTGGAGAGGTGGAATAGTTGATAACTTGTAGAAATACAAGTTATTTACACTGTTTTATTTAGATATTGCGACCAAAAGGAAGAGAAGTTGCGTCGATAGTATGAAAATTGACTAAGAAATGCGAGAATTATAAATTATCGTCAATACACCCACTGACGCCATTGCGATGGTAGAATAGAATGTTTCAAGTATGTTTTGTAGGAAATCAAGTCACCGCATGCGTTCATGGCTCAAAGATAAAATAAACAACGTATCTACGTCGCATTGCGCCCGTCAATCAAGAATGAGAGACGAGCAACACAATGACGGCGCATGTGACAATCGATCAAGAGCTTTGCGATCAACGCAATTTCAACCGCATGCGGTAATAAAAAACAACACCGCATGCGGGCAAACAATTGAAGATGTAAAGAGCAACGCAATTGCGGAGGATTCAGACGTGTGTATAGCTGTCAATTGTGCATTTCTGACGGGATTGATTGTGTAATAGAAGAAATATTCACTCCACCATTTCAGGAACTGCCTTAACAATAAGTGGGGACCACAATGCAAAGAGTCAAAGCTTCGTTTATAAATAGCCGCTGCAATTCCATTAAAAAACATACTTGATACAGGAAGACTTAAGACTTGTATATACTCGAGACAGGAGAATTGTATATTGATCTGAGAGAGAGACTGGTCTGAGCGCTTGATCAGAGTAGATCCGGGAAAAATTAAGAGACAAGGCCGAGAGGTGAGTCTCCAGGCAAAGAATTATTTCAATCCCCGCCGTTGAAGCTCTATACGAAGGTCACTTCTACCAGACGAGCAAGCCTGAGAGGGAAGCTCTTCTTTTCATCCATTCCACATGCCGGCAAGCAAAACCTCCGTCCAGATCTGTGTCAAGACGTTGACACTCTTCTGTATTTGTTTCTATCTCTTTTTCATCACTTGTACTCATCTTGTTTACTCTCTTATTCACACCATGTGTCAGACGCTTAATCGTAGTATTAAATGTTATGATCATTTCCATTATCATCTCACTGTCTATTTCCGTTCATCCATGATTCACTTTCTCCATGATGTTTTCTTAATCCCCTGGGTAATTAGTAAGAATTAAGCAAGTAAATTAATATGTGTTAAGGAAATAATTATGTTTAGCTAAGGCATGCTAGATGGTATCTTCACATGTGAGAGCAGAAGTGAAGATGCTATTCCGCTGATCGAGAGAGGGTTGGAAGAATACGTTAACTAAAGCAAGAAGTACTTCCAGAGATGGAAGCAACCTTGCGTTTATCACGTTCATCCCTGTTTCACCATAGAGATATGGGAACGCGGTCGATCACCGAGAAGTGTACGCCAAGGGAAAGCGGAACCTTAGTTGCATCTTTAACGCAATTAAAAAACTTGCGATGTTTTCACTGATTATTCTTTCTCTTTCTAATTCATCCATAAAGACTTGCCATCGCATACCACAATCCTTTGTATAACTTCACAGTCAGTCTCGAACTCAGTATCATGTATCATGTATCATAATAGTTTAGGACGTTACTTTTATCGCAATTTATTTTATTAACCCAATTTTATTTTACCACACTTTAATTTCCTGTACAAACACACAATATTTTATTAATTGTAAAACCGGTTGCATATATCACGAAAGTAACATATTAACGAAAACAATCCCTGTGTTCAACCTCGGATTACTCCGAGAAACTTGTATTGGAATTATACTTGGTTTCAGCGCAAGGAAACTTGTGACAATGCATTACTCCATAGCATACAACAAGCATATAGTTAACAACGCATATAGTTAACAACACATACTTAGAAGTAGTATCGCATAAAGTGTGAATAAGCATAACACAACATTCACATTCCATCTCCACCTTTGTCACCAAGTTTATGTTTTCAATGCATATACTTGTTCATTCATTCACATTCATATTTGTCCACATGCTTAAAGACTAAAATTATGTCATCAATAGCCTCAAAGACAGAGAAGTCAATTGGGAGCGCATAAGAGACCTCAAGGAAACTACTCAACAAATTGTTAAGTTCGAGTAGAGTTGGTTGATGAGGACGTCAACCAACTGAGTGGGGGAGAATGTCACGGTCATGCTTGTCCATAGTGTGTTGCCCATGGCCACATGTCCGCCTTCACCTCTTTTTACCATGCTTTCATCCTATGTATTTCATTTTGCTAGCTAGTTTACTTTCTATGTACTTTTCTTAGTGTATGACCGCTTGCCTGTTTCCATATGCAAGGGTGGCGGATGTCTTTTTGTTCAGAATACACTATGTGGGGGTATGATTAGTTTTCCTATCTTCACGTCCAAGAGTTGTATTCTATAGAGGACCCTTTTATTACTTTCTAGCTGTACGACTAATCTTTATTGCTCAATCATGCTTTCAAAAGTTATTGAAAACCTTTTTCTCTAAACCCCTTTTCTAAAACATTTTCTCAAGAACGGAGGTAGAGGTTGTGAGAAACGCCCTTTGTGCCATCAACTATTTGAATTTGGATCGACTGACTTGTTCGAGGGCAAGAACAAGTGTCACGCAATTGCCTCGAGACTCTTACGAGAGTGGGATTGTGACACGTTGCACGTGATTCATAACGTTGAAAATGAAATGTATATATATAAGTTGAAATAAAAGTTTTATATTTGATAATAATTTTGTTTCTTTATATATATATATCATATTACTTTAAAAGAAATTGAATTAATATATTTTTTTAAAACTATTTTTTAAATTTTCGAATTGTATTTTTGATCTCTTTGTTTAAATCTTTGATAGTAAGAAAACATACAAACTAAATAATATTTGCATTTATAATAAGTAAAATTTTAAATAAAAACTAATCACTTTTGTTAGAAATAAAAACCAATTACTAATATATTTATAAATTATAACTACTATTTAACTTCCTTTAGAAAAAATGGACTATTTTTTTTTATGAAAAAAAGATTATTCAATCTATATCCCAATCTCACACAAAGATCTAAAAAAAACAAAGTTCTTGTTAGAAAAGAAAAAGGAAAAGATGAAGTGTGCTACCTAGCTACATCTAATCATAACAAAAATGCAAAAAAGGAAACAAATGTTGAAAAAATAAGATATATCCGAAGTAGAAAAGTAGTAGGCGACACATATTTGAAAAAAAAAAGAATGTTAAAGGATAAAGAACAAAAAATGTGGCAGTAATGCTGAACGAAATTATAAAAAAAAAAAGAATGCTACATAAAGACTCTATATAAAATTAGGGAGAGTAGGTTAATAAAATTAAAACCAAAACCAAAATGAAAATCAAAGAAGAAAACAAATAACATAAAAGGGGCAAAATAAGAGAAGTAAAACATAAATTCTAAGATATATTAAACCAATCAATATCAACAAAACTAATTATCGAAAGGATATATAGATTCACCAACCACGTTTAGCAAACCATGTGTAGGATCAATATGACAATCCTAGAGGGGGTGAATAGGGTTTATTCAATTTAATCATAATTTTTTCCTAATGTGGGTCTAATTAAGAAAATTAATACGTTTTTAGCTAATAAGTAATTTAAACAATAGTTTCATACATATGCATTCACTTCAAAATGATCAATAACTTGATATAAACAAATTGAACAAATTGTAGCAATTAATTTTATGCAATGAAATATATTAACAAATTAATTGCAAAATTAAATAGGGGAAGGATAGAGAAATTGACACTGGTAATTTTATAGTGGTTCGACACAACCTTACCTATATCCACTTCTCAAGCTCCTCTTGGGTACTTCACTAGAAGTTTTTTACTCTTTTCACAACTTTGAGTCGAACCGCTACAAGTTCTTTTTTCGAGAGCAAGAACATACCCGATTCTTTTCACAATTGAGGATCAAACGTTACAACAACTCTTTCTTCGGGATCAAGAGCAACCCTTACAAAAATTTGGAAAATTTGAAGAACACACTTATTAAACTCTCTAAAAAGAGTAGATTTACAAATTTGAAACGCTCAATAAATCAGTCCTCACAAATCTCTCTAAAAAACTAGATGTGAAGAATAGAATTGAAGTTTAGCAAAAGCAACAACAGTGACTTGGTGAATTATGGAGGATTGAAAAATAATGAAAGTTCTCAAAATTTGGAGAAGATGAAGAGTTTAAAAATAGAGATGGGGTAGATGAAAACCAAATTCAATTTGAGTTATTAGATGTGGGTAAAAGAAGATTAAATGGTGGAGATTTAAACTCAACTAGCCGTTAGACACAAACAAAAAAAATAATATAATAATATATATCTTGAAAAATCATTTCTTTTAAAACCCAACAAAAAGCAAATATCCAAAACTAGCCGTTAGACACAAACATAAAATAATATTAAATTCATTTAAAAAAAAAACCAATCTAAAAGTCAAAAGCCCATGACATATCACTCCTCCATTGCTCCAAGTGACACCTTTCAATTGTAAGAACTATGAAGTTCCATAATGGAAGCGGGGATTGACCCAATTTTCAATTTTTATAGAACAATGAAATTACAGTATACAAACATTATGCATTAATTGGAAAAATTTACAACATGCATTAGATAAAAATAAAGAAGGGTTAGGAATTTAACTTACCCTTGAAGATCACAACAATCTTCACGATATTCCTCCTCTCTTGTCACGATCCAATGAATGAACCAAAAAGCCAAGACACCACCACAAAATCGTCTTCTGTATTCTTTTTAGGGTAGGGTGAGAATAAGAAAGAGGTGTGGGCTTTACAGAATTTTGGAAGAGGGAGAGAGTTTAAAAGAGAGGGAATTTTTTTTCAGAAAAAAACGAAAGCTTTTGCACTCATTTCTTCTTTGTGAAGAAGAAGATGGAAAACTAAAAAAAATCATCTTGCATGAAAACCACCCCCACCCACTTCTCACTCTCTAGGTGGAATCAAGAGAGAATTAAAGGGAGAGAAGTTAAATTTAAAATTAAATTATATTAATTTTCATTTAAATAAATAAATAAATATATATAATTGTATGTTATATAATATAACACATAATCTATAGTTTTATATTGTATCAAATACAATATAACCTATAGTGTTAATTCTCTCATTAATTTTTGGTATTTAATATAAATCATATTTATACTAAACTTAATTATATGAATCCAATCCATATAATTAATATTTGAATCATATTCAAATATTTATTTCCTCTCAAACAAACTTTATATTATAATGTATCAAATACATTATATTAATTATATCACATAATTAATTTAATTATATCACATATAACTAATTCCCTCAATTAATTTTCAATAATCTCTGTTGAGCTACAGAGGGGACCTTATAGACTTGTAGATTGAAGCTCCAATGGTACTTGGATAATTAATTAAACTCTTTAATTAAATTACCCAACATTCATTAACTACCGGCCACTCCACTAAAGACTGATAGCTACACTCTTTGCACTACAGATATATTTCTGGGTCCATTGAATATAACCAATCAATGATGCGATAACCCTTCAGAAATTGATCGTAAGTACAACTGGGTCAAAGTCATCGTTTTGCTCCTGTAGTTACATCTAACTTCTTAAGTACCATTGGTCCCTCTAATGAAACTATGACCAAACCCCTCTCGGGTCAAGAGAGGTGTGGCGCCACATTGTTCAAGCCCCGGAATTAGCCCTTAGGGGAGCAATTTATCTACTTACCTAGACGTTAAGGAATAAGTGAATTTCATCTTGTGTAGCTGCTCCCAACTCCATAATCAGACGAATCCCCAAAATGGTAGGTTTATTGAGTCGACAATCTGACCACTCTCACCCATACAAATCAAAGGATCGTCTTCATAAGTAGGAGTTCACAACTCACCCAGATTCATGTCATGTCACCTATGGTCATCTTGGTGAAATATAAGTTTCTATTGTGAATGGTGTTATATAATAAGACTATTTACTTCGTGGTCTGGTCTTATACAAACTCCTTTGCATAGAATACCCTTGCTTACATGTCTCTACATGAATGATTAAGATTAGATCATTTGTAGCACTTTACAACAATTATAACATCTAAAAAATGGGTCGTATTTGTAGTGTCACCAGAACAAGGTACCCAGTCTTATCCATCTACTTGAAAAGATTAACATTTCACTAGGATGACCATAGGTGATTTGACCTTAATCCTGAGTGAGTTGTGAACTTTTGTCTATGAGGGCGACCCTTTGATTTGTATGGGTGAGAGTGGCTAGATTCGCCAACTCAATAAGCCTACCATTTTGAGGATGCTTTCCATACTTTGGACATCTAGGTTATTTACTAGCTCCTGGTGTGTTTACTCCTGGATTAATGATCTAGTGTCCCAGATTGATAGCCAAGTAAGGATTATTTATTTCAATGTTTCCCCTATTCTCCCTAGAGTCGGTGTTAAAGGTAGCATCACTTGTTCTGGGTTCTTGCTACCACTAGGGTCTGCCACTTGGGTATATGTTTCCTACAACGAAAGTCAGTTAAGTGTTATATACTATATTCTACCTTTACTTTATCTCGAATTATCCTTAGGTGATCCTATATAATTCCACTCATTGTGTTTCTCCTTAAAAGTTTTAGATTAATTTTTCCTATCGTTTCTCGGGTTTCCTGTAACCCTTTTCCCCCCAAGCCTTCTATAGGCCTTGCCCAATTCCAATATTCGGATTATTCCAGGAACTTTTTCTCTGATACCAACTTTTCACACCCTCAACCGTTCTTACTCCTTAAGCCTGAAAGAAGGCGTGAAGACGGCAGGCACCACCCTTTTGTGATATCTACTGTCCACTTACCCCTATATACTAGATAATTCTTATAACACATATGTGTCTAGTTTCAAAGTTAATTTGATTAATCATAACAATCTATACTAAGTAGGTTTACAAACATATTTGTAATTCTTTTTAAAGCCTAATAACTTTCTATTGTAGTAGGATTCAGGGTTTTGCTTCATTAGAGTGGCAGATCCTAATCTCGCGTGGCACTTCCAAAACATGGGGGGAAGACAAAACATTAGAAAAGGTGAGCTTAAAGCTTAGTGAGTGGTAAGGGTTTTAAGAAACTAATTTTTTCTTTTACTAATTCATTTTGAAATAATTTCATAGGCACATAATCATAAACAATGTCAAGAAATAAGCTATAACCATCCAAACCTGGTAGTTGAGATAATACTGGCATGATCATGTATTTTCCAAGTAGTCCAGTCCAACCCAAGATGCAAGTGTGAGGAAATAGTTCTAGTACCCAATATAGCCTGCCGAATGTGCATATGTCGATAGAATTCCATTGGACGTGCTCGAGACATGCTAACATTTACCCAAGATATAATTCCAGTTTCCAAACAAATAAGCATGCTATCAAGCAAAAGTAAAGTTACATAGTCATTTACGTAAAACAATAGAAAATCAGTAACTTAAATCCGAGAAAGACACGTTTTCTGAGCATGCCAACCTTACAAAACCATATATACATATATACATATATACATATATATCTATATACATACATATATATATACACACATATATACACACACATATATATATACATACATACATACATATATATATATATATATATATATATATATATATATATCTCATAACATATATGTATATAGGTATAACCAAAACATTTGAAAATAAAACCACTTACAGTTCACCTGCATAAGTTTCTCTTTCCCGAGCTTTTCCCGCTTCCCCAGTTCCTCCCTAATTCTGAACCTATGTTAATCCTCAGAATCAACTTAGAATCATATATTCCAGGGCTAAAACAATTTTAGAATACCTTTTTGGCCTTAGCCCTATCTTACCAACTCCATAGATGCTAATCTGCACCTTAGAACAATTGTAGGCCCAAAGGTCACTTTTCTGCTGACTGGTTGGCGCATGGAACTCTCCTTCAATGCAAGGCAAGCCTGATCAATGAATAGTAGCCCCTCATCAACACATAGGCCTCTTCCTAAACTTCTCAATTCTCTCCAACTTTATCTTTTTTTGAGTCGTCTCGAGGAAATTTGAGTTGTAAAATGATATGGAGTCTCATCAGGTATTTATCGGCATCCAAAAGCGATTCTTGTCATCTTTCCTATGCTCCCAACACATGACACCTTAATTGCATGGTAAGTCTATGTGTCAACACCATGCAAGGTCCAACTCATCCCCCTTCACACCTCCTCCTTGCATGCAAAGCTTAAGTGTCTTCATCATGCATATGCCAACACATAGCTACCTCAGAGGTGTCATTCCAAACTTTTGTATGTCCTACTATGCGCCCACCTCATCCTTGACTCGGCCAAGACATCACTTGGTTGAGCCACGTACCCCACTTTACTGTCAATACAACCTTGCTTCCCAAGTTTACTCAAATCAATGCATGCTAGCTATGTTGGGTGCATGGTTACTTCACCAATCACCCTATATGCGTCCAACAAGCTCCTCCTATGAATCCATGAAGTGATCAACGCATGGTTCCTAACTAGGGCATGCACCCAACCTACACTTCTCCTCCTAGGTATGTGCCCAACTAGGGTTCTCTAGCTTCCTTGATGTAATTCTTTCTTGCTTCTCATAGACCCAAAAATGGAATCCACAAGGCCCCTATGTGCCAATCCTAACCCCATGCGTCCAACTTTCCTTTTCTTTCTTCTTCCCTAGTTTCTATCTTCTTTTCAAAGCATAGCTTCCTGTCACACTCAAAGGCATAGCCATGTGTCCTTCTTGCCTTACTTTCTTCCAAGCATACACCCATCTATGCACCCACATGGCTCTCTATGCGTCCAACACTACGTCTATGCATCCAATACTACATTCTTTAGGGTTTCCTCCTCTTGTAGTGTCCGGAGTTGTCCCACATTTAACCAACTTCTCTCCCTTAAATCCTCTATGCGCCCATCAATCTTCCCTTATGCATTTAACCCTAATTTCCTCCCTTAGTGGTGCATAGTTCAACGTAGGGTCTTCCAATACTAAACTAATTCTTTCCTCACATTTCCACTTAATCCTAAACATCTCCCAATAATACCTCTCATGCATCCAAAACCCTTTGGTATGCGCCCACCATGTCCAATCCAACCCTAGTATGCGTCTAAGTCTTCCTTCTTCTCCCAAAATATGCTCCACTTGAAATGTCTTATCCAAGGTTAAGTCTCTACTCCTCATATCCTTGGTACTTAGTTAATTTTTCTCTTCCCTAGACCAACTTAGACTTCCTCCAAGTTCACAACATAACCATGTTCACAGCATAATTTGAACACTTAGCTAAATTTTCTACTATGTTATGAGTTCATAGCATTTACATACTTAGCAAAAATCATACTTCAAACTACTATGCCTTCAATACTTAGATATTTTAATAAGTACTTTTACTTCTTCCAAGGCATAGTTTTAGGTACTTAGGTATCTTCTCCTTCTAAGGCTTGAATTTTGAGTTCCTCTCTCTGCCTAAGGAATTTTGTGAAGTTTCGGGTGTTACAGACATTCTGCGAGAATCAAGTCATTGCTGAGATTAATCCAAAACTCAATAACAAAAGTTCGAGAGATCGAGATTGTGTCACAACAACGGTGAAGGGAGATTACATCATCAATTTCTCTATCTTTCTTATTCTCCATGATGATTTTTTGTCTTAAATATTTTGTTTTTAGAAACATGAGTAGCTAAGTCTTTCAATTCTAGGCTGTTGTTATTGTTATGAATTTACTTGATTAGACTATTGACGTTTGGATCGATTGTATGGTGATTGAATTTTAATTTCTCCATGTGAATCCATTTGTTTGATTGGTCATCAACTGAATGTATGTTGGGCTGAGTTTTCTGCTTGTGAAAGAGAAGTTTGGCTAAAACTGAGTGATTAATCTATTATTCAATAATGCATGAGAATGACTAGAGAATAATAGGGGCTGAAATTAAAGGAACATAATGCGGTAGCAATGAAAGTCATTGACTTAATGCTTGATCATGGAGCACCTATATACACCGTATACGACAACTTTATAACAACAGCTGCATATAGCGACTTTCTTCCTCAATTTTATTCATTATAAAAATTAGGAAGAGCTTCAATTTCATAAATATTTTTGGGTTTTATGCCCTTAAACTTGTAGATAGTAAATGTAAATAATTGACTGTTATTAATAAAGAGATTGATGTTATTTCTATTGGGATTGGTGTCCTAACTCTCTCGGAGTCTCGTTGTTTGTAATGTTACACATTTTTTGATGAATAAAATAATTGTTATTTCATCCTGGCATTTACTTATATCCAATAAACAAAGCTCCTAGGTTATCTTATGTGAACTTAAGCATATATATGTGATATACAAGTGGATCATGCCTTTAGTGATAACCTAAATAGGTCTGTAGTATAAGGATTAAGGTGGGATACCTGATCCTGGTGACACTATGGATATGACCCGCTTTGTAGAGGTTTGCAAGTGTTGTAAACTACTACGGATGGTAGATCCTGACCATTCATATGGAGTCGTGTGAGTGAGGGTTTCCTATACAAAGAGTTTGTATAAGACCGGATCACGAGATGACTAGTCTCTGTATATAACGCCGTTGATATTAGAGACTTACATCTCACCTAAATGACCATAGGTGACACAACCTCAATCCTGAGTGTTTTGGGAACTCCTACCTTTAAGGGTAGTCCTTTGATTAATATGGGTGAGAGTGGCTAGATTGCCAACTCAACATGCCTACCTTTTTAGGGACTTGTCTGATCTGGGAGCTGGGAACTCAATCCACAAGATGGAATTCACTCCTTTCCTAAAGCAGGGATAAGTAGAGAGATTGCTCCCTTAAGGGCTGATTCCGGGGCTTGAACATAGTGTCCACAACTTCTCTTTGGAAGAGAGGAATCAGTCATAGTAGGACTAGGACTTATGTTCATTAGAGGGATCAGTGGTACTTAAGGAGATAGATGTAACTACAGGGGCATAACGATTATTGGTTAAGCTGTACTTACGTGCGATCTGTGAAGGGTTGTCGCACTGCTGATTGGTTAAGATGAACACATAATATATCTGTGATAAGAAGAGTTCAGCTGTCGGTGTTTAGTGGAGTGTGTGGCAGTTAACGAATGGTGGATCCCCTGATTAAAGAGTTTAGTCAGTTATTCACGTACCGTTGGAGCTTCGAGCTACAGGTCCATAAGGTCCCCTTGGTAGCTCAATGGATTCAGTTGAGTATCAGTTCTTGGTGTTGATTTGAAATATTCAAATTGACAAGAGGTAATTTGATTATATATGATATAATCGGTTTGATGTATGAGATACATCTAGTGGAGGATTAATGTAAATGAGATTTACATTAAGTGCCATGGAAAAGAAAAAGAACCATGGTTTATATGTTTCATGTGATGAAATATTAAAACTATAGGTTATAAATATAGTATGATAAATTGGTTATCATTTATATTTATGATAATATTATTTATTGGATAATTAAATCTTTTTCTCTAATAACTAATTGAGTAGGAGGTTATTGGTGGTTTCATGGTAACCGTGAGATAAAAGTAAAATTGTTTTCCTAATTTTAGTAATGTTGAAAAAATTGATTTTGAGATTTTCTCTCCTAGAAAAAGAATCTCACAGAAGTTGTCAAGTAAACATGGATTTATTAAGCGACAACTTGACTAAGGTAAACAATCGTGTAGTGTTTTGTAAGCGACAGACACGGAACGAAGTGATGAGCTAAATGATCGCTTAGCTTTTGCTAGACGATCGCTTAACTTTTGCTAAACGATTGGACATCGACCTATACGACAGGTTTCAACCATCTCCCACTTGCTCAATCTTTTACACGATTGTTGTTTCCTTCATCTTCTACCTCAAACCAAGTCCACACAGAGCCCACCCTCTGGATTCTCACACCGAGAATACCAAGGTAGCCTTCTTGGTGGTGTCATACACAACTTGATGCCGTCGAGGTTTTATGGAGGCCGTTCGTGCTATTTGGGTGTTCGTGACCGAGGCGATCGCTGAGTTCGAGTGCATGGTGTTCGTACTGTGGAGTGGTTGTGTTGTTTGAGCGTTTGTGATCAAGGAGCTTGGCGCTGGAGAGTCTACAAATGTGCGTAGAGTTTCTTCTTGATTCTTTGTTGTATCATGCTGTAATTTCTGTAATGAATGCATAACCGTATGTTTCTATTTATGACTGTAATTTGTAATGTTCATACATGATTGTAATTTGGAATGATCTTTCCGCTGCTCATGAAAATCCTCGTGATCGATTTCCTTCAATTTCAATAAGTGTTATTGATTGTGTTGTATGTGTTTTATCTTATTAACCTTAAATCTAATAAACTAACATCCTAGGTTGTCTTATGAGTCTTGAACTATATGTGGAGACATATAGGGATCAATGTTCAAGACACAACCTAAAGGGTCTATGGTATAAGAATAATTCAAGGTACCTTATTTTGGTGACACTATAAATACTGCCCACTTTGTATTTGATACAAAAGTAATGATCCAACGCGTTCGTGTAGGTGACATGTGAGTGGGAGTATCATATGCAATGAGTTTGCATAAGACTGGATTGCAAAATAGTAACCACTAAATGTACTTCGTTGACTAGTTAGGTTTCTATTTCAATAGGATGACCTAGGCAACTTAGTCTTAATTCTGAATGTATTATGAACTCCTGTTTATGTGGGATTTGTTGGGGTTGATGCCCTAAAGTCTCGTGTCCTGTAGTTTGTAAACAGTTTGTATGAACGTTTGTGATGTATAATATATGATATTTTACTTCAAGTCTTGATTTTGCTCAGTTGAATGTTTTATTCTTTACCACAAACCAATAAACCTAAAATCCCTAGTTGTTTGTATGTAACTTAAGCATGTATATGGTGACATACAAGTGGATCATGTTTTAAGGGATAACCAAAATGGTCTGTAGTATATGATATAGGAGGGAAACCTTATCCTGGTAACGCTATCGATGCAGCCCGCTTTGTGGAATAGTTACAAGTGTTGTGACTTGCCACAGATGGTCTGATCCTGATCATTCACGTAGGGGACATGCGAGCGGGGGCATTTTATACAAAGAGTTTGTATAAGACCTGATCACGAAGTGTTAACGTCTCGTTATATAACACCGTTCATGACAGAGACTTCACTTCACCAGGATGACTATAGGTAACATGACCTCAATCCTGAGTGAGTTGGGAACTCCTGTCATTGAGGGCGGTCCTTTGATTTGCATGGGTACGAGTGGCCAGGTCGCCGACGCAAGCCTACACTTTAGAGATTCGTCTGATTTGGGAGCTGGGAACTCAGCTACATAAGATGGATTTCACTCCTTCCCCGATGCAGGGACAAGTAGATAGATAGCTCCCTCAAGGGTTGATTCCAGGGCTTGAACGATGTGGCGCCACACACCTTTTCTTGGCTCGAGAGGTGTTCACACATAGTTGGACTATGTTGTATTGTTCATTAGAGGGATCAGTGGTACTTAAAGAGTGAGATGTAACTACAGGGTCAAAACGGTATTTTGGCCTAGCTGTACTTATGAGCATCTATGAAGTGTTATCGTACTCATGATTGGTTATATCTGATGAACACAGAAATATATCTGTGGTAAGAAGAGTTCAGCTATCGGTCTTTAGTGGAATGCCTGACAGTTAACGGATGGTGGATCTCATGGCTAAAGAGTTTAGTCAGCTATTCACGTACCGTTGGAGCTTCGAACCATAGGTCCATAAGGTCCCCTTGGTAGCTTGGATAAAGTTGAGAATAAGTTTTTGGGTCAGTTTGAAATGTTCAAATTGACAAGAGAGAGTTCGATTGTATATGATATAATTGAACTGGTTAATTATGTATGATATAATTGACTAAATCTATGAGATACATTATTTTGGTGGAAATTGGATATAAATATGATTTATATCAAGTAGAGG
Source organism: Benincasa hispida (assembly GCF_027475165.1). Lineage (NCBI taxonomy): Eukaryota > Viridiplantae > Streptophyta > Magnoliopsida > Cucurbitales > Cucurbitaceae > Benincasa > Benincasa hispida. The sequence goes on along the minus strand of NC_143481.1, from coordinate 65,744,038 downwards.
AGAAAACACTATAGTAGATATATGATATCAAACTATAGGTTAAGAATATAATATGATTATATTAATTAATTAATTAATTGAGTGGTTATGTGATAATTTGGCCGAGTATTTCTCTGGAACCGTGTGAAAGTGGGAAGATCGAATTCAGTTCTTGTAATTAAAGAAATAAATGAAAATTGTTTTCATTTTGTAAAATACATCCAGAAAATCGCTCACGGTATGAATCTATACGATCACTTAATGTTGAGAGCCTATATGATAGCGCCCATCTTCCTAAACGATCGCGCATCTGCCAATAAATGATCGCCTGCGAGTTCTAAACGATCGCTTAGCTAAACCTATACGATCATGTACCTTTTTCTAAACGACAAGCACTTGACTATACGATAGTCTTTTACTATCTCCCACTTTCTTGTTCGTACTACATGATCGTCTTTTCCTTTTTCCCTCTACCAATTCCATCAAAGTCCACCCTTTGGATTCTCACTCCGAGAATACTGAGGGCTTCAAGTGGTGGTGTCGTCCTTGGTTGTTGTTGGTTCGTGTGATGCTGATCGTGTAGACGACCATGGTGCTGGTAGGTGACTGTTTGCTAGACGATAAGAAGCGTAGAGGATTTCACTTCCACTAGACTGAGTTTGATTGAAGAAAGTCTTCAACTGGTACGTTTACTCGGTCTTTTGTATTTAATTGTTAAAGCATGCTAGTAATTAGTGTCACAATGCATACTCTTATTTGTTAGAATTGTTTCGCTCATGGATCATTTGATTTGTATGAGTGAGAGGGCCAATTTGCTTACTTAATAAGCCTACCATTTTGGGGACAAGACTGAGTGGAGAGTCGGGAACATAATAATACAAGATGAATTTCACTCCTTCTCGACTTTAGGGTAAGTAGATGAGTGTTTCCTTAAGTGGTGTCTCCGGGACTTGAATAAAGGACGCAACCCTCTACTGGCCCAAGAGAGGTTTCTATTAATGGTTGGACCATAAAAATGTTGTTCATTAGAGAAGCATTAGTACTTAAGGATACAAAGGTATCCCAGGGGTAAAATGGTAATTTGACCTAATTGGTGTTACGAACATTCGTGAAGGACTAACTTACTATTATTAGTCTATATTCATGGACACATAAATATATCTGTAGTGAGAAGAGTGCAGTTGTGGGTCTTTAGTGGAGTGTACGAACAATTAACGAATATTGATTAATGTGGTTAATGAGTTTAACCAATTAATCTCATATTGTTAGAGCTTTTGATCTGTAGATCCATGAGGTAATCTTCCTAGCTCATAAAGGGAATTGAGGTAATGTTGTCTTGAATTGAGTTTGAAATGTTCAAATTCAATTAGGGAAATAGTATAATGTATAATGATACATTATAATATAAAGTTTTTATTTTAATTAAACTTTATAATATAAATTCAATTTTAAATATGATTCAAAATTAATTTATGAGAGAATATGATTCAAAATTAATTTATGAGTTCAAATATTAATTTAATATGAATTAGATTCATGTTAAAAATATAGGTTAAAATCAATGTGTATTAGATCCACATTAAAATTATAGGTTATGAGAAAAATACAGTTAAATATGATTCAAATATATGCTAAATTAAATATTTGATATTTAATTTGGTAATTATTTAGTTGGAGAATTAAATAATTATTTTATTTAATTAAATTATTTGAATTAAAACCATAGGTTATGTGAGAGATGTTTCATTTAAAATGATTTAAATGAAATCATTAATTGAATTAGATTTAATTAATTATTATTTAATTATTAATTTAATTAATTAAATCAGATAACTCCCACGTAGGGGTGTTATGTGAAACATGGGCTATCCCATGTTTCCTCTCTCTCACTTTCTCCATTGGTTGAAAAACCTGCAAAATTGGAGAACGTAAGATAATCGCAATTCGAACACGCAGAACTATTCTGTGAACAAACTTTTCTCTCCAAAAATTCTCCTTCTCTTCCCATATAATTTTTGGTTCCCACAAATTGCACCTCAATTCTCAGAGAATAGTAGGGTTTTTATATTGGTGATGTTCAAGAAATCCTAAGAAGAATTGGCCATTTTGTCTGAGTCATCAGATGAAAGTAAGGTTTCTGTCCTTTTCTCTGTAGGATTATTTCTATTGCATGCTTAGCCTAGGAATTTTATAGTAATTTTTTTTTATTAAGTCTATGTGATTTTCTGTGTTTCCTAATGTATTGGTATTTCGTTTTCTAAATTAATTTTGAGAAAAGATCCTGATATATTCTATTGCGCTAGGGCTTTTATCCCTATATAATTATGCTAGAATAGGTCTAGCTTGAAAAAGGATATCCTGATTATAGACTTCTAGACTCATTCGATCTAAATAACTCATTTGTTAATAGTTGATTTAAATTTCATAGCGAAACAACACCATAGATCTATTATCTAATTGAATTGTTGGTTTTGCTTTCTGATTTAATTAAATTGCAACAACGAACCTTACTTTTCAACTGTCCAAATAAGATTAGCTCGTAAATAACAATAGCCAGCCAAAAATTCTTCATATCCAATCCTTGAGGAGGATACCCCATTTAAGATTTATTACTACTATACGTATGCTTGCGTTCCTATCAAGTTTTTGGCACTGTCGCTGGGGATAGGCAATAAGATTTTTGTTTAATATTGTAAAAGTGAAACTAGTTTTATTTTTGGGTTTAATTTAATTTAATTTTTATTGTTTTTCTTTTGTCTGAAATATTCGGTGTAGGCGAAAAAATTGCAATTTGACATTTTGCCCTTGGATCCAAAATCGAATGGACATTAAAAGGAATCAGGAGGAATTTAAGAGTTGAATTTACAACTATGGGAGACCAGGTGAGTGCAAGGACCATTAGAGATTATTTCCAGCCGATTGTTCTTGTGTCGCAGCTTGGGATTGCTAAAACTCCAATAAAAGCAAACAATTTTGAATTAAAGCCTGGTTTAATTCAAATGTTGAGAGATGATGCATTTAGAAGAACACTGAATGAGGATCCATATAAATATATTCGTGATTTCTTGGAGATTTTCGGAATGGTAAAATTAAATGGGGTCTTTAATGATGCTATTCGTTTAAGATTGTTTCCATTTTCCTTGCTGGATAAAACAAAAGATTGGCTAGAGTCCCTTGCGTCAGGTAGCATAACAATTGGGATGAATTGGGTCAATCCTTCCTCAATAAATTCTTTCCACCATCAAAGAAGAGCAGGTTAAGAACTGAGTTTACTTATCAGCCTTAGGATCCTGCTTGACTTATCAGCCTTAGAATCCTGCTTGACTTATCAGCCTTGTCTAGCTATAGACATTAAAATTAGCGTTCTTGGGAGGCAACCCAAGTGTTTTTAGTTTAGTTTTTTTTTTGTTTGTTATTTTTGTTTTGAATAAGTTGAGTAAGAGTTCTCTCATTTTGGTTTGGTTCATTGATTTTCAGGATTACTCTTATGGTCAAGTACTTTCAAGTATGAATTCATTGGCAAGAGTTCATAGATCCCCGCTTATGCCCAGGCTTGTATCACTCTTCTGTTGTGTGATTGGTTTTAATTTTCTTACATTAGGGACAATGCTTAATTTTAAATTTGGGGTGGGGAGTGTACTCGTACTTTATACTTGTTGTGTTTGGCTTACCATGCTATGCATGCTAATTGGGAATTATTGTCTTATGCATGTTAATCTTTAAGTGGCTGACTTTTGGATAATTTTTTTTTAAATTTTGAGTGCTAAAATATGATGTGTGCTTAATTGTGAATTTGATGAGTATGCGATGACTATAATTAGCTATGAGTTATTCTGTATATGTATATTAGATGATCAGCTGTGGAAATAGAATAGCATACTCATGAATTAAGTTTTCTTTAAGTCCCTTTTGGTTCCCTTGCATATGTGAGCACGAAACCATGTTTGTTTAAGTTTCTAATGGTGAAACATGAGTTTACTTGAATTAATCAGGTTGTCACCTCGTAAGTGTTGGAACGTACCAATGTGCAGTGGAAGTGATCAGGATTCATAAGCACTCTAATTCATTAATTTTGGCAGAAATGAAAGCATGCTTCTGCAGAAATAAATGGGTTTCATTACATACCTTTGAAGAACTTCCTTTAAGCTTGAATCCAACTGCAAAACTCCTCTGAATCTTATTGTAGACCATCCAAGATTTTTTCTACTATCCTCTTGGTGCTCTAGATTGAGTAGTGGGACTCAAAATAAGCTTGAATAGGGAATTTAGAGACTAATTAACTCACAGCAGCAACCCAACGTGAAGAACACTCTTCTTCTACGAATTTTTCAGAAAATTCTATCAGTTGCATTCCCTTCAAAACACTCAAATCTCTTTAATATATTGTACACATTCATGCAAAGAGATTTTCTACATGAGATGCAGCTCATGCTTGGTGTTAAGGTAGAAGAAGTGGGTTGTTAGTGAGCTACTACATGAAGACAATGAAAAATCCTTATTTTCTATTTTTGTGTTTTTACTTTCTTTTTCAATTTATCAAATTTTGATTTCATAAATCATTTTTATTTAATAAAATTGAAAATATTATTAATTTTACAAAATTAATTTTCTTAATAAAATTAATAAATAATTATTTAAACAATTTAAATAATTTTACACAATTCGATCTTCAAATATTTAAATCATATTTAAATATTATTTCTCCAATTTCATTTAATTCTAATTGGAACACTTCAAATTAACTTATCATGCTACTTTAGAGCTAATCCATTTACGAGCTAATAGGGGGACCTCGCGGACCTACAGATCATGGGCTCCAACGATCCGAGATTAATCGGCTAAACTCATTAGACTGATCTAACCCCCATTCGTTAACTAATGGGTGATTCCGCTAAAGCCCATAGTTGAACTCCCCTCACTGTAGATATATTATGTCCACTCGATATAACCATGATTAGTAAGTTAACCCTTCACAGGTTGCTCGTAATAACGACTGGGTTGAATCTCTATTTTACTCCCGAAATTATCTCTTGTTCCTTAAGTCTCACTAATCCCCTAATGAACAATTGATTTGTGATCTAATCAACAAATCGAATCCCTCTCAGGCCAATGAGAGAGTGAGGCTTCTTGTTCAAGACCCAGATGCAGCACTTGAAGGGAACAACCTCTCTATTAACCCTATTAGGGTAGGAGTGAATTCCATCTTGCACCCTATGTCCCCAGCTATTCATCCGGTCTTATCCCCAAAATGGTAAGCTTATTGAGCAGAGGCAATTGGTCTACTCTCACCGTTTGCAGATCAAAGTATAATCCGGAACAAACTGGAGTTCATAGTTAACTTAGGATTAAGGTCAAGTTACCTAGGTCATCGCTTTGAAGTAATTAGTCTTAAACAATAAACTGCGTTATAAAGTAAGAGTGACTGGTTTCATGGTTCGATCTTGCACAAAACTCATTTTCATAGGATACCCCCACTCCTCATGTCCCAACATGAACGAATTAGGATCACTTCGTTTGTAGCACTTTACAACTCTTTGTAACAACTACAGAGTAGGCCACATCCAATAGTGTTACCAGAATAAGGCACCCAATCTTATTCATATACTATAGATCATTTTGACTATTTACTCGAACCTGATCCACTTGTATGTCTCCACATAAAGTTCAAGTACTCATGTAATAGTCAAGGGACTTAGGTTTATTGGATTTCTAAAAAATGATATATTCAATAACAACTTATTGAATTTTTGGAATAAGTTCTACTGTTTACAAACCACGAGTTTTAGGACATAAAACCCAACTGGAAGGTCATGAAATAAGTTAGAAACTTCTTTATGTATTGTTTAGCATTGATATTGATTGGTGAACAGAAGAAGAAAAAAAATTATAAAGTAAAATGAAATAGAAAAAGAAAGGGAATAGTTTAAAAGAAGATTACTTCTCCTTCCTATTATAGCTTAGGAAGTGAGTAAGCATAGGCACTTCGATTGAGACATTGCTCGTAGTTGGATGTCATTCATGAAACCCATGTAGGCAAGCCAAAACAAAGTTAGTGTGTCATGAGAAGTTCTTCTTTTGTTTGAAAAAAAAGAAAAAAAAAAGAAAGAATAAATGTCAATCTAGTGATCGTTTGCTACATGAATGACAAAGAAAATTCTGATAAGTTTCAATAAACCAGAATAGGGGGAAACTAAAAGGATTCATTTAAAAACATGACAAATTATTAGGACTTAAATAAAAGGGCTTGCGCACACACACACGCGAGGGACGATAAGATTTGGCCTTGAAATCTCTTAATAACAAGATGTGCTTGAAATGTTTATGCTAATGTATCTAATGTATTGATTTGGAATGATGAGGTTTTGAGACATTTGCATTGTTTAAATTCTCAGTTTGTCTTATTCTTTGCTCGAGACTTGCAAGCTTCAAGTTCGGGTGGCGAAAAGCACCTGAAAAGTGTCGTTCTTACCTTCGAATTTGGAGCTAATTTTTCTAGTTTGTGTGATTTGACATGGGTGATTAAGTTAATTTCAGGAAATCAAGTCACCAGAGCAAGTTGAGCTTATTTGGATAAAAATTGGTGCAAATGTCTAAAAACAAGGACCCTAGAACCATCCAATGTAAAGAGAAGTGAAAGAGCAAGATCAACAATGGCTAAGTGCTAAAAACAGGGGAGCGTAAGGCTGAAGCGTCACTACACTGCAGACGCGAGAGCTATGATACAGGGGAACGTAGCTATGCTACCTTGGAGTGCAGTGACACTCCGGATTGATGCGCGCATCTGTCTCATTAAGCAGCGTAGCAACGTTGTTTTGTAGTATAATTACACTGCTATTGTTGCTTATAAAAAAAGTCTGCTGTCGACTATTGAAAAGGGGAGACATTTAATGAGATTTTTGACCTAGTTGAGAGAGAGCCATCTAGAGAATCAAGCCATTGTTGAGATTGATCGGGAACTCAACAAAGAAAGTTTGAGAGATAGAGATTGTGTCATAACGATGGTGAAAAGAGATTATATCATCTATTTCTCTATCTTTCTTGTTCTCTATGATGATTTTCTATTTTGAATCTTTTGTTTTTAGAAACATGAGTAGCTAAACCTCTTAATTCTAGGGTGTTGCTATTGTTATGAATTTACTTGATTAGACTATTGATGTTTGAATCGATTGTATAGTGATTGGATTTTAAATTCTCCATGTGAATCCATTAGTTTGATTGGCCATTAAACGAATGTATGTTAGGCTAAGTTTTCTATTTGTGAAAAAGAAGTTTGGCTGAAACTGAGTGATTAATCTATTATTCAATAATGCATGAGAATGATTAGAGAATAATAGGGGTTGAAATTGAAGGAACATAATGTGACATGATTATAACAATTAGGAAGAGATTCAATTTGGTATAATTATGCTAGAACGGGTTGAGCTTGAAAAAAGATATCCTGATTATAGACTTCTAGGCTCATTCGATCTAAACAACTTATTCATTTGTTAATAGTTGATTGGAATTTCATAGTGAACCAGCACTCTAGATCCATTATTGCAACAACGAACCTTACTTATCGATTGTCCAAATAAAATTAGCTCGTAAATAACAATAGCTAGCCAAAAATTCTTCAGATCCAATCCTTGAGGACAATACCCACAACGAAATCCGTATCAAGCCTTTTGCTGTTCTTGGCAAACCCACAACGAAATCCATAGACACATTATCCCACTTCCATTTCGGCGCACTCAGGGGCTGCAATAAACCTGTTGGTTTCTGTCTCAGGGCCTTCACCTACTGACAAACTAAACACTTACTGACAAACTCTGCTATCTTTCTTTTCATATCATGCAACCAGTAATATGGTTTCAAGTCTTGATATATCTTAGTGCTGCCAGGATATATCGAGAATGGGGAGCTATGAGCTTCTGTCAATAATTCATTCTTAAGATCATTGTCTATAGGCACACATAAACGTCCTTTATACAAAAGACCAATATCTGAGGATATCGAGGACTCACTATCTAGACATGACTTGACCTGGTGAAATTTCTCAACAAGGTAAGGATCACCCTATTGTGCATTAATAACTTTCTGTCTTAGGGTCGGTTTTACTATCAACTGTGCCATCTGAAAGGTAACTTCCCCAACTTTTACTGTAATTTTAGCTCGTTCAAGATCGTTGCAAAAATGAGTCTGTTTGGTAATTAAGGCTGCTGAGTGAATTGTCTTTCTACTAAGAGCATCTGCCACCACATTCGCATTGCCTAGATAATACAAAATCTCACAGTCATATTCTTTCACTAATCCTAGCCATTTGTTTGTCTCATATTTAACTCCTTTTGAGTGAAGAAGTATTTCAAGCTCTTATGGTCTGTGAAAATATGTATCTTCTCTCCATATAAATAATGTCTCTAAATCTTTAAAGCGAAAACCACTACTGCCAACTTCAAGTCATGTGTAGGGTAGTTTCTGAAGAACTGTGAGGTCCATAGCAGAAGCGAGATTGGTCCCAATTTTAAAATTTACAGAGAACAAGAATTATGCATAATACATAATTTGCAGCATGCTATACTAGAAGAAAGAATTAGGGTTTGAAGAATTAACTTATCCTTGAAGCCAAAAAGTCTCTACGAACTTCCTCCAAATTGGTCACGAACTATTTGTATAGAAATACAAACAAAAATCAAAACCCAACTTTGGACACCACCAAAAGAGAGCCTCCTGTATTCTCCATAGGGGTTGAGAATTAACAGGAGTGTTTAGGCTCTGCTATGATTTTGAGAAAGAGAGATAAAATTTCAGAGAGGAGAATTTTCTTTCTATGTCTTCTTTAGGAGAGAACTAGAGCACTGTGTAAAACACAACAAGAGGAAGAAGATAAAAGACCTTCAGCCAACTTTTCGCTCGACGTTTGGTTGAGAGAAAAACTAGGGGAGGGAGTTATAACTCCCTTTTTAAATTAAATATAAAATTTAATTTATCTATATATATGATAACTAACTTATCATATATTATATATTAAACTATATATTATATTGAGTATAACACATAATTTATAGTTTTTATATTGTATCAAAGACAATATAACCTATAGTTTGTATTTCTCTCAATAATGCATAGTATTTAATATAAATCCAATTCATATTAAATTTAATTATATGAATCTCATTCATACAATTAATATTTGAATCATATTCAAATATTTAATTCATCTCAAAATAAACTTTATATTATAATGTATCAAATACATTATATTAATTATATCACATGTAATTAATTTAAATTAATTATATCATATATAATTAACTCTCTTAATTAATTTGAACAGTTCAAATTAATTCAAAATTGATTCTCAATAATCCATTTTGAGCCACAGAAAGGACCTTATGGACCTGTAGATTGTAGCTTCAATGGTACTTAGATAATTAATTAAACTTCTTTAATTAAATTAATTATCCAACATCCATTAACTGCCGGTCACTCTATTAAAGACCGATAGCTGCACTCTTCACACTATAGATATCTTTTTATGTCCATTGGATATAACTAGTCAACAGTGCAATGACCCTTCATAAGTTGCTCATAAGTACAGCTGGGCCAAAATTACTGTTTTTCCCTTGTAGTTATATCTAACTCTTTAAGTACCACTGATCTCTCTAACGAACAATAAGTCATAGTCCAACTATGACCAAACCTCTCTCAAGAAAAGAGAGGGTGCGACACCCCATTGTTCAAGCCTCGGAATCAACCCTTAAGGGAGTAATTTATCTACTTACCCTGACATTGGGAAGGAGTGAATTTTATCTTGTATAACTGTATTCCCAACTCTCCAATCAGACGAATCCCTAAAATGGTAGTCTTGTTGAGTCGACGATCTGGCCACTTTCACTCATACAAATGAAAGGACCACCTTCATAGGCAGGAGTTCACAACTCACTCAGGATTAAGGTCATGTCACCTATGGTCATCTTGGTTGAAATGTAAGTCTCTATTATTAATGGTGTTATATAATAGGACTATTCATTTTGTGGTTTAGTCTTATACAAACTCACACCCCTACTCACGTGTCTCAACATGAATGATTAGGATAATATCATTTATAGCACTTTACAACAATTGTAACATCTACAAAGCGGGACATATTCGTAGTGTCACCAGGATAAGGTACCTAGCCTTATCCATCTACTACAGACCATTTAGGTTATCACTTAAACACAATTCACCTGTATGTCTCTACATACATGTTTAAGCTACAGAAGATCACCTTGGATGTTAGTTTATTAGTTTTGTGGGTTAATGCTACTAAATGTGAAATAAAATACCTCAGATTTTATTAAATAAATAAATTATTTGTACAATACAATTACAAACTACATGACCAACAAGATTTAGGGTATCAACCCAAACTATGTCCCACTTGTCCTAAAGCTAGTGAGGTGTACATCATAAAAGTCATACTAATATAAAAGTACACAAAACTATGTCCCACTTATATTCTCGCTAGCCTGTTTGACGTTTTGGCAAAAAAAAAAAAAAAAAAAACACGAGGGTATGAACACTGCCAAAGAGATTATGGAATCTCTAAGAGGGATGTTTAGACAGCCGACCTTCACCCTGTGGCATGATGCTATCAAATACGTTTACAATAGTCGCATGAAAGAGGGGACCAATGTTCGTGAACATTTCTTGTACATAATGGTCCACTTTAATATGGTTGAAGTGAACGGTGCTATGATGGATGAGAGAAGTCAAGTTGGCTTTATTCTAGAATCTCTTCCGAAGAGTTTTCTGCAATTTTGTACCAATGCCTTGATGAATAAAATCGAATACAACTTGACAACTCTGCTTAATGAGCTGCAGGCTTTTCAGACCATGTTGAGAACTAAAGGTCTGGAACCAGTACTAGAAGTAAATGTTGCTTCTACAGAGAAGAGAGGAATGTCCTCCAAGCTTGAAGTTGCCTTGTCTTCGCAGACTAAGAGTGTTCCAGCGAAGAAAGACAAAGGGAAAGGGAAAAAGCCTACTGGTAAGAAGAGCAAGAAAACTGCTGCAAAGAAAGGAAAATGTTTCCACTACAACGAGCTGGGGCACTGGAAGAGAAATTTCCCTAAATATCTTGCAGAGAAGAGAGTAGAGAAAGGCAAACAGGATGCTTAGATCCTAGAGATCGTTGGCTCATCTCATCCAGTAGGAGAAGTTGCTAATGAAGATGTAAATTACCTGTTTTTGTTAAATCTTGTAATGAACCTTTTGTACATATTTTTTTGTTATGAATGAAATGTTTTTTCAAGAAATATGTTTGTTCTATCTCATAGCAACTTCTATTAAGAATCAAATTGTTAATAGCCATCAGCAAATATTTAGATATTTAAATGGCTAAGATCGAAGTATAATGAATTTAAGATTTCTAGCTCTGACTATTAACAAGAGTTGTTAAGGCAATTCAGACCAGAGTTGAGAGTACCTCAATATAGTGGGAGGAAAATGTGCTTCCTAGCCATTGAGAAATAGATGAATTCCCCATATGAAGCCTATTTGTATACTAATATGTTTACAATGATTCTCTCGGCTAAAGTGTTTAAGAATCATCTAGTAAGACTAGAAATACCGGAGGTTAATAACCTAGGGCAAGTGGGAGAAATATCAGGTATGAGATACCAAATGGTAAAACCATGGGTATAGGATGCCCTAGTTTATTGTATTTCTCTATAAAACTTAGAAATTCAGTCTTATATATCAGATATATAATTTACCACTGGAGTTTTAGTCCAAGTGCGAGTTTGTTGGGTTTTATGTCCTAAAACTCGTGGTTTTGTAAACATTAGAACTTATTCTAAGAATTCAATAAAGTTGTTGTTGAATATATTGTTCTTTAGAAATCTAATAAACCTAAGTCCCTTGACTATTATATGTGTACTTGAACTTTATATGGAGACATACAAGTGGATCAGGTTCGAGTAAATAGTCAAAATGATCTATAGTATATGAATAAGGTTGGGTACCTTATTCTGGTAACACTATTGGATGCGGCCTACTCTGTAGTTGTTACAAAGAGTTGTAAAGTGCTACATATGAAGTGATCCTAATTCGTGCATGTTAAGACATGAGGAGTGGGGGTGTCCTGTGCAAATGCGTTTTGTGCAAGATCGGACCACAAAACCTGTCACTCTTACTTTATAACGCTGTTTACTATTTAAGACTGACTATTTCAAAGCGATGACCTAGGTAACTTAACCTTAATCCTGAGCTAACTATGAACTCCTGTTTGTTCGAGATTATCCTTTGATATGCAAATGGTGAGAGTAGACTAATTTCCTCTACTCAATAAGCTTACTATTTTGGGGATAAGACCGGATGAATAGCTAGGAACATAGGGTGTAAGAGGGAATTCACTCCTACCCGATTAGGGTTAGTAGAGAGGTTGTTCCTTTCAAGTGTTGATTCTGGGTCTTGAATAAGAGGCCTCACCCTGTCATTGGCCTGAGAGAGATTCGATTTGTTGATTGGATCACAATTGTTCATTAGGGAATCAGTGGAACTTAAGGAATAAGAGGTAATTTCGGGAGTAAAACAGAGATTTGACCCAACCGTTATTACGAGCAACCTGTGAAGGGTTAACTTACTAATCATGGTTATATCGAGTGGACATAATATATCTACAGTGAGGAGAGTTCAGCTATGGGCTTTAGCGGAATCACCCATTAGTTAATGAATGGTGGTTAGATCGGTCTAATGAGTTTAACCGATTAATCTCAGATCGTTGGAGCCTATGATCTATAGGTCCGCGAGGTCTCCCTACTAGCTCGTAAATGGATAAGCCCTAGAATAGCGTGATAAGTTAATTTGAAGTGTTCAAATTAGAATTAAATGAATTTGGAGAGATAATATTTAAATATTATTTAAATATTTGAAGATGGAATTGTGTTAAAAATTAATTTAATATTTGATATTAAATTAATTAGAATTATTTAAATTGATTAAATAATTATTTATTAATTTTATTAAAGAAAATTAATTTATGAAACTAATTTTGTAAAATTAATAATATTTTTCAGTTTTATTAAATAAAATTGATTTTTGAAATCAATTTTGATAAAATTGAAAAAGAAAAGAAAAACACAAAGTTGGAAAAATTGATTTTCCATTTACTCCATGAACTAGCTCACCAACAACCCACTTTAACTTTTCATTAACTCCAAGTGTGAGGTACATCTGATGCAACAAACTTCTTTGCATGAATGTCTACAATATATAGAATATTTTGGAGTGTTTTGGAGAAGAGAAACCGAACAAAACTCTGAGAAAAATTGGAGAGAAGAAGGGTGTTCTTCTACATGGTTGCTGCTATGAGCTTCTCCAAATTCCCTTAATTTCAGCTTATTTTGAGTCCCACTACTCAATCTTGAGCTCCAAGAGGATAGTAGGGAAGATCTTGGGGTGGTGTACAATAAGATCTTCTGGAGATTTGCAGCTGAATCGAAGCTTAGAGGAAGTTCTTCAAAGGTATGTCATGAAACCCATTTTTTTCTTTTGAAGCATGTTTTCTTTTCTGCCAAAATTAATGAATTAGAGTGCTTATGAATCCTGGTTTCTTCCGCTGCACATTGGTACCTTTTTACAATTTGTGAGAGCAGTCTATACTGGCATGGTTAATAGCTAACCAATCCATGCCCAATATTACGTCAAAATCATGCATGTCCAAGACTATTAAGGTCACATCTAGTGTATGTTTTGCTATTTCAAACTGACACACCTTTAACTTTTCACTAGCTAACATAATTTCTCCAAACAGAGTAGAGACTGATAGGACATAATGTAAAGGCCCTAGTTCTAACATAGCATGTTGCACAATAGTGGTGATATAAATGAGTGGGATGAGCTAGAGTAAAAAATACCAAATCATAGTGTCCCAAGATTGGGAGCGTACCTGTCACCACAGTGCCTGATTTCTTGGCCTTCTGCCGAGTGGTCGAATAAACACGACCATGCTATTGTTGTCTACCCGGTCCCCTCAGATGTGCCCTGTAAGGCTAATCCTTGTTTCTTGATGAGTTTCTTTTGGGGCATTTATTAGTGATGTGCCCTTTCTATCTACAATGAAAACACACTCTACTGCCCACAAAGCAGTGTCCCTAATGATGTTTTCCCCAAGAACTACACGACGCTCTATTCTCTTTAGCAGTTATGGTATGAGGATCCTGCTGCCTTCAATGACATGGAGGTCTATCTGAATTCTGGCTATTTTACTGAGGCTGAGGCTCAGGAGCCTTTTGATCTGCCTTCCTTTTCTAATCAGAAGAGGATCCTAGTCCCTACGATCTCACCTAGCTGTGGAATCTATCCTCATTGCTACACGAAATGTCGTTGCATAACTTGTGGGCTCATGAGCCAGTACTTGGCCTCTCAGTTCGATCTTCAGACTCTGGTTGAAATTTTCGTCTTGTCCTCTATTGCGACCACTATTTTGGGAGCAAAACGAGACAATTTGGTAAATTCTCGTTCGTATTCCACCACAGACATGGCCCTTTGCTTCAGATTCATGAATTTCGCTTGTTTATTGTACCTCATTTTGACGGAAAAGTACTGTTCATAGAATCGCTCTTTGAACTAGTTCCAAGTAACCAACCCTCCAATGGTGTCCACTGATCTTTCTGCCGATTGCCACCAAATTTATGCCTCGCCCGTCAATGCAAATACTGCACACTGAAGTTTATGGTCTTTTAGATAGTTCATGTAGAATATAGTCTCGATGGAGGACATCCACATCTCTTCCTTTGTAGGGTCCTCCAGCAACCCATTGAAGGTACGAGGGTTATACAATCTGAAGTCCCACAGGTGTTTAGCCTCCACTGATAAGTCTTACATATTCTAGTCCTGTAACTGATTTTGGACCTGTACTTGCAGTGTTGAGACCTGTGTGGGTGGGATTTATTGTGACTAGGTATTCTGGGCTATCTGCTCTGCCACAAGGTTTTTTAGTTGTCCCATCATTGCCCTCTTGATGACTTCTCCTATTGCTACAACCATTGTAGTATCCTCGACTGGTATGGGAGGGGAAATCGATTCTACAGAGGCATAGTTGTATTATGGGTTCGACTTCTTAGCTGAGTTCTCTGCCACCCAGATCCAGAAGAGCCACTAGGCGACAAGGGATCCTCTTATACAGGAGGGTCCTGAACTTGTGGATCTTGAATTTGCAGATCCTGAACTTGTGCATCCTGAACTGTCGGGTTTCGCTTAAGGATTTTGGCTCCGTCTGAAAATCCTATGATTGCCTCTTCCTCTAACTCGTAGATTTTCTAACAATCATACTTAACCAGTCTTTATCAGTCTAAAATCCTTACCCTGAAGTGGATTTCCTAGAATCCTTATCAGTCTGGAAATCAGAGTCTATGGATCCTGTAAAGATCAAATCCTTAAAACCATACACGAGCATGTACTCCTTCTTTCTCTGAAGATACTTAAGGATGTTTTTAACGGTAGTCTAGTGAACAAATCCTGGATTAGACTGATATCTACTGACAATCCCCACCGCATAGTAGATATTAGGTCCAGTACATAACATCATATACATCAGGCTACCACAACCCATGCATAAGGAGTCCGTCTCATTTCCTTAACCTCTTAAGGTGTCTTAAGATATTGTTCCTTAGATAAAATAACTCCATGACTGAAAGGGAGCAAGCCTCTCTTGGAGTTCTGCATTGAAAACTTGAGAAGAATCTTGTCAATGTACGATGCTTGAGACAGGGCCAACATTTTGTTCTTTCGATCTCTAAAGATCTGAATGCCCAGAACAAACTACGCCTCTCCCAAATCTTTCATTTGGAATTGGGTCGCTAGCCAATTTTTAATTTCAGTCAGTAGACCTACATATTTCCCAATGAGTAGGATATTGTCTACATACAATACAAGAAAGCTACTGAACTATTGATGATTCTCTTGTAAACACAAGGTTTATAACAATTCTGATCAAAGCCATAAGATTTGACCGCAATATCAAAGCTTATATTCCAAGTTCAAGAAACTTGTTTCAATCCATAAATAGATCGATTAAGCCTGCAAACCTTTTGCTTTTGACCTTGGATTATGAATCCTTTAGGCTACTCCATATATATGGTCTCCTCAAGATTGCAATTCAGAAAAGCAGTATTGACATCCATTTTTCAAATCTCATAGTCATAATATGAGGCAATGGACAGAGTATCCGAATAGACTTCAACATAGCAATAGGTGAGAAAGTATCCTCATAGTCGACCCCCTCAACTTGGGTATAACCCTTTGCCACAAGTCTAGCCTTGAAGGTTTTCACCTTTCTATCAGCACCCCGTTTTCTCTTGTAGATCCATTTGCAACCTATAGATTTAACCTCATCAGGTTGATCTACAAGATCCCAAACTGAATTGAAGTAGACTCTATTTCGAGATTCATAACTTTGATCCATTCATATTTTTCAACATCCTCCATTGGCTTGTAAGACAATGGATCCTTAACATCTCAGTCAGCTACGATAGCTAGGGTTTCTATTAAACCCATATAACGAATAGGCAGGTTCGCAACCCTCCCATTACGTGAGGCTTCCTCAACGTTTGAGATGGATTTGACCTTCTAGATGAACCAACTTTAACAACTCTTATTGAGGTGTTGGGCTTTTCAACAACTCTTGTTGAAGATTCAGTAGTTTCACTGGAAATTTCATTTAACACTATCTTACTATGGGGTTTATGCTCCTTTGTGTGGTTGTCTTCTAAAAAGGTAGCATTTGTCGACACAAACACTTTATTATCTTTAGAATCGTAGAAGTAACCACATCTCATTCCTTTAGGGTAACCTACAAATAGGCATAATTTTGAACGAGACTCCAATTTAATAGGATTTGCCATAAACACATATGTTGGGAAACCCTAGATCCTGAAATGGAGTAAATTACCTTTATGACCAATCCATAATTCCAAAGATGTTCCAGTAACACTTTTGGATAGAACGCAGTTCAAAATGTAAGCTGCAGTCTGCACTGCATATCCCCAAAACGAGTCAGGTAAGGAAACATATATCATCATAGATCGAACCGTGTCCAACAAGGTTCAATTTCTTATTTCTAATACACTGTTGGAAATGTCCTAAAACTCTAGTTTGTAAACATTAAACATATTCTATTCGTAATAAAGGTATTATTGAACTACGTTTATTTATAAATCCAATAAAAGTATTATTGAACTGCATTTATTTATAAATCCAATAAACAAACCCGTGAAGGATCAAGATGTATTACAGGGGTAAAATGGTAATTTTGACCTAGCTGTAAATACGAACAACCTGTTAAGGATCGACTTACTGATTATGTTTAAATCAAGTGGATAGAAATATATCTATAATGAGAAGAGTGCAACTACTGAGCTATAGTGGTATGTCTTGGTAGTTAACAAATATTGATTAATTTGGTTTAAAGAGTTTAACCAATTAATCTCAAATCGTTGGAGCTCATGATCTGTAGGTCCATTAGATCCCTCTAATAGCTCATAAAAAGATCAAACCTTAGATTAGAACATTAAGTGAATTTGAAATGTTCAAATTTGAATTAGGGTTTGGATGATTATATTTAATATAATTAATATTTAAATTTATTGAAATTAAACATATTTTGAGAGTTCAATATATTTAAATATTGATTACATGAATAAGGATTTTTGTTTGAATTAGGTGTTTTCTTAATTTAATATTTGATATTAAGTTATTATGAATTAATTAAATATCTTTAATTAATTATCTAATTAAATCAATTTCAATTTAAAAAATTCAATTTTAGAATTAGAATTTATATTTTATTTAATTTAATTATGTTAAAAAATTAAATTAAATTAAATTAAAATTGAAATTTTGATTTTTTTAGTGGATATATCCCAAAATCAAATCTATAGTGGATTTTTCCAATTTTAAACACCTAGCCTACTAATCTAGTGCTATTTGAAGTGTCAATTAGTTAATTAATCACTTTTGCATGGTTAATTTGTTTAAATACTTCAAATTTCATTGGGATTTGAAGGGTGATGAAATATCAATTACTGAATTCTACTGAAAATTTGATTTTCTGTCAAACCCTCAAATCCAATCCAAAATACCCTCTTAATTGGAGTTCCACCACTCAATCCAGGGTTGAGATTAGTAGAGAAGACTCTCTTGGTGGTCTACTGTAGGATTTGAGGTCAATTATGTGGAGATTGCAAGGAAAAAATAGAAATCATCAAAGGTATTCAAACTGAAATCTTACTGTTGGAAACTTTGAGTTTGCATGCTTGTTACTCAAATTAATGGAATTAGAGTGCTTAATGATTATGTTTGCTTCCGTGTTATGCATGTTTACTCAATCATCATTCTGCCGAGGTGTACCAAGTGTCGAGAGTTGGGATACAATTCCATGCTTTATTAAATAGTCTTGGAATTTTAGATTCATATACTCTCCACGCCGATCAAATCAAAATGTTTTAATTGTTTTATTTAATGCATTTTCAACTTCTGCCTTGTATTCCTTGAACTTTTCAAAGGCGTCAGGCTTATGTTGCATTAAATAAACATACCCATATCTGGAATAATCATCAATAGGGGTATTCGTGGGTTGGGTTGGATTGAGTTTAGGGATATTTTAGGCCCAACCCTATGGTTCGGTTTGTGTATTTTTCTAACCCAAACTAATCCTTATTAAATTATGAACCTAAGCCAAACCAACTCATAAAAAATGGATTGGGTTGGTTCGGTTCCATCGGTTCCCTTAAAAAAAAAACTTGGAATCACCAATAAAAAACACATAAAATTTCACAATCCACAAGAACGATATCCAAAATCTATTATAACAAAACAAGTCTCCAAAATTCACAAGAAAGACCATAATGTCTACAAAATTCAAAATATAGGCAACAATGTTTTCAAATGTCTACAAAATCCATAAGTAAGACTATAATGTCTACTAGGGGAGTTCATGAGTTGGGTTAGGTTTGGTTGAAAGACTTTTTAGACCCAACCCAATTGTTCGGGTTGTAAATTTTTTCAACCCAAATAACATTTATTAACAAATGAACCCAACCCAACCCAACCATGAAATATTTGGGTTGGGTTGGTTCGGGTTAATTGGGTCATTTATTTAAAATTTTATTCTAAAAAGAAGCAAAACGTAAATATATAAAAGTCTAATTTAGTTATTTTTATATATTGAATTAAGATTAACAACTCAATTTCAAGTTATATAGTGAAAATTTTCTTTCTAAAGTGTAAAGAAACTACTTCTAAGAGTCGTTGAAGAATAAATTATTCAAAAAAAAAAAGAATTAAATAAAATTAAAATCAATATATGTATAAATAATTGTGTTATAACTAAGAAAAAAATATATTTTAAAGTTAATAATAAATTCGGGTTGATTCGGGTTGGTTTGGGTTATATTAGGTGAACCCATGAACCAACCCAACCTATAAAATTTTAATTTATTTGAACCGAACCGAACCCAAACCGCACGGGTTAGGTTGGGTTGATTAGTTTCTTCGGGTCATCGAGTTTTTTGAACATTCCTAATCATCAATAAAAGTGATGAAATATTCAAACCCTCCTTTTACCTTAACATTCATCAGATCAAAGTGGTATGAATGTACAAGTTCTAAAGGTTCTTTGGCCCTTGACCTTTTCCAGTAAAAGATCTTTTAGTCATTTTGCCTTCAAGGCATGACTCGCATACATGTATAGAATTTTATTCTAACTCACTTAGAAGTCCAATTTTAACCAGTCTCTCAATCCTATTGAGATTTATGTGTCCTAATCTTATGTGTCAAAGATGACATTTTCTTTAAGAGAAATTTTCTATCTTTTATTCTGAGTTATCACAGTCTTAAACAGTTCAATGTTTAGAAGAGCTTTTGTTGCTAACGGTCTTAACATATAAAAATTGTCTTCCAGCTTAACAAAATGAATATTAATATCATTTTTGTTAGTAAACACTTTATTTACAGAAAAGATCATGTATAATTTTGTTCAATTAAATACTTTACAGAAATTAAGTTTCTTTTCAAGTCAGGAACTACATATACATTTTCCAACAAAATATAACGTTTCTGTAAAGTAAGTTGACGTCCTCCCACTGCCCTTGCAGAGACAATGTGTCCAGTTCCTACACGCATCATCATCTCACCAGGTGCCAGCTGCCGATAGGAATCAATTCTCTGAAATGAAGAACAAATGTGGTTAGTGGCTCCAGAATTAATTATCCAGGCTGAATCATCATTCTTCCCTAAACAAGTTTCTAATACAAGTAAATCGTATTTACCTTGCTTTGTCTTATTCTTGTCGATCAAGTATTTGGGACAATTTCTTTTCCAATGTCTCTTCTGGTTGCAATGGAAACATATTCCCTTTGCAGCCTTGGCCTTCTTGCCCTTTTGGACAGCAATTGGTAGGTTAGCTTTCCTCTTTCCACCTTTCTTCTTTTTCTTCCACTTTTTGGTGTCAGAAGAGGAAGGCACAAACTTAGTTCAAAAGGTCAAACCTCTGAAGAAATTTTTGGAGGACGAGGCAACATTTGCCTCACCCTTCTGTTCCTTGACTTTCATCAAGGATTGGAAAGTCTGTAGCTCGTTGAGCAAGGTTATCAAGTTCTAGTAGATCCTATTCATAACAGCATTGCTATGGAACTTAATGAAATTTTCAAGTAAAGTTTTCCAGACTACACGATCGCTTAGTGTTTGCCTCAACTAAACGATCGCTTAGCTTTATCGCATAGAACTACACGATCGCTTAGTGTCTGCCGAAGCTAAACGATCGCTTAGCTCTATCGTATAGAACTACACGATCGCTGAACTCCATTGTTTAGCTATCGCTTAGCTCTATCATATAGAACTAAACGATCATTTAACACCATCACCTAGTGCTTCATGTCTTCGTTTAGTATCCGCCGTAGCTAAATGATCGCTTAGCTTCATCGTATAGAACATCATCGCATCGCTTAGCATTTCGTCAACACGATCGCTTAGCTCCGCATCTAAACGATCGCTCAATGTTATCGCGTAGCACTTCATCACATCGCTTAGCGTGCATCGTAGCTAAACGATCGTGTAGTACCATTATATAGTAAATTCAACGTATCGTTTAGTTCCCACGCAAAAGCTAAGCAATCACTTAGTGCTATCGTATAGCAAATTGAATGCATCGCTTAGCTTCCGCAGGTACACGATCGTTTGCGTTCAACATCACAACGACCAACGCCCATTGCTATACGATCGTCTAGCTTTTCTTCACATTGTGTAGTGTCTAAAGCTAGACGATCGCTTAGCAACGGAACCTCAACAATGATTCTGAGTAGAAGCTGAAAAACTGGAACAGCAGCTCGACCTCCTTCACTTGTTTCTTTAATTACATCTTAATTTTAACTCTAATGACTCCAAATAAATTACAGACTCTTGCTAATACATAAAATCTCATCAAACAAGAATCAATTACAAATTTAAATGAGAAAATAAAGAGAATTAAAATGCCAAACTCAAAAAACCATATTAGTGCATCAGTTTCATATTTCTCATATAAAACACCCACCAAACCAAAATTAAACCGAATTGAATGCTTATATGATGCTCTGATACCAATTGTAGGATTGTATCAGCAAAACAGAAGCACAAGGATCATCTAAGCACTTTAATTCACTAATTTTGGCAAAATATAAAGCATGCTCTTGCAGAAAACAAGTGAGTTTCAAGACATACCTCTTGTAGAACTTCTTCAAAGCTCCTTCTCTAGCTGCTATCTTCTCCGAATCTATGTTGCAGACCACCTCAAGATCTTCCCCACTATTCTCTTGGTGCTCTAGATTGAGTTGTGGGACTCAAAACAAGCTTGAATCAAGGGATGAAGAAGAAAATCTCACAACAGCAATCTTGGTGAAGAACCCTTTCTTCAACCTAAATTTTCTCTAAACTTATCTATAGATTGCATGCCCGATTTTCACTCCAATCTCTTTCCTATATTGCAGATCAACATGCAAAGGAGAGAGTTGCATGAGTTGCAGCTCATGCTTGGAGAAGACAAGGCAAAGAGAATGCTATTTATGTGAGCTACTTAGGTGATGGATAATGGAAAACAACATTTTCCATTTTAGTGTGTGTGTGTTTTTTTTTTTTTTTTTCTTTCTTCTTTTTTTCAATTTTATCTCCAAAATCAAAATTTGTTTTTAAAATTCATTTTGATTTTAAAACTGAAAAATAAAATTAATTTCATAAATAAATTTTAAATAAAACTTACTTAATTTAATATCAAATATTAAATTAATTTTTACACAAATCCATCTTATATATTTAAATCATATTTAAATATATATAAATTCTCCTATTCTGTTTAATTCTCAAATTAAACAAGTAATTATATCTCATATAATCACTAATTCCCTTAATTCTAATTTAAACGTTTCAAATTAACTTATCACGCTATTCTAGAGCTAGTCCGTTATGAGCTAGTAAGGAGACCTTGCGGACCTACAAATCATGGGCTCCAACGATTCGAGATTAATTGGCTAAACTCATTAGACCAGATTAATCCTCATTCGTTAACTAATGGGTCACTCCACTAAAGCCCATAGTTGCACTCCCCTCACTGTAGATATATTATGTCCACATGATTTAACCATAATCAGCTAGTCGACCCTTCACAGGTTGTTCGTAATAACGACTGGGTCAAATATCTGTTTCACCCCCGAGATTACATCTTATTCCTTAAGTCCCTACTGATCTTCTCATGAACAACTGGTTTGTGATCCAATCACTAAACCAAACTTTCTCAGTGCAGTGAGAGGGTGGTGCCTCTTGTTCAAGACCTGGATTCAGTAGTTGAGAGAACAATCTTTCTCCTATCCCTAAATCGGGTAGGCATGAACTCCGTCTTGTACCCTATGTCCCAAGCTATCTATCCGGTCTTACCCCTGAAATAGAAGTCTTATTGACCCGACGCTATTAAGCCAACCCTCACCTATGCAAATCTAAGGACAATCCCAAATAAACAGGAGTTCATAGTTAGTTCAGGGTTAAGATTGAGTTACCTAGGTCATCTAGGTGAAATAGTCAGTCTTATACAGTAAACAACGTTATAAAGTAAGAGTGACTTATTTCTTGGTCCTGGTCTTAAGAAAACTCATTGCATAGGATGCCCCTAGTCCTCATGTCATAACGTGTACGAATTAGAATCACTTTGTATGTAGCACTTTACAACTCTTTGTAATAATTACAGAGTAGGCCGCATCCAATGGTGTTACCAGAATAAGGTACCCAACCTTATTTCATGTACCATAGATCATTTTGACTATTTACTCGAACCTGATCCACTCTTATGTCTCTACATAAAGTTCAAATACTCATACAATAGTCACGGGTCTTAGTTTATTTGAGTTAGACTTTCATACAATTTATGAAATCAATAATAAGTATATTGATTATAGAAAATGTTTATCATTTTACAAACTGCGAATTTTAGAACATAAAACCCAACAATACTCCCACTTGGACTAAAACTCCAGTGGATCAATATATACAAATATATACAATGTTGAATTTACATGGGGAGAATAAAATGTACAAATACAATAAACTAGGGCATTACAATACCTATAAATTCTCCCACTTGCCCTAGCGATACAAAACTCGTAGACCTAGTCCTATTAGGTGACCCTCGAACACTTTAGCCAAGAGGGCCTTCGTAAATGGATCAGCTAAGTTGTCTTTGGAAGCAATCTAGGTGACAATTACGTCTCCTCTGTGTACAATCTCCCTGATGATGGTACTTTCGCTCGATATGCTTTCCCCTTTTATGGCTTTGTGGTTCCTTTGAATTTGCAACTGCTTCACTATTGTCACAACAGAGAGTGACAGAAAGATGCATATTAGGAACTACTTCCAAATCTGTCAGGAACTTTATGAGCCATACTGCTTCTTTTGGTGCTTCACTTGCAGCTACATAATCAGCTGCCATTATGGAGTCCACAATACAAGTCAGAATTAGTGTATCTAGTAAGGATCAGATCCTTAGCACCATACACGAGCATATAATCTCTTGTTCTCTAAAGATACTTGAGAATGTTTTTAATAGTAGTCCAATGGTCATGACCAGGATTCGACTGAAATCTGCTGACAATTCCTACGGCATAGCATATATCGAGACGAGTACACAACATTGCATGCATCAAACTCCCAACTACAGATGCATATGGAATTCGATTCATCTTCTCAATGTCTTGAGGTGTCTTAGGACTCTGTTGCTTAGACAGGGGAATTCCATGCCTGAAAGGTAAAAATCCTTTCTTGGAATTTTGCATTTTATACCTAGACAACATCTTGTCTATATAAGATGCTTGAGATAATGCCAATGTTCTATTCTTGTGAACTTGAACTATTTGGATTCCAAGAACATACTGTGCTTCTCCCAAATCTTTCATTTGAAATTGTGAAACCAACCATCTCTTAACGTTAGCAAGATATTCTACCTCATTCCCAATGAGTAGAATATCATCAACATACAATACCAAAAAAGCGACAGTGTTGTTGACGATTTTCTTATATGCACAGGGTTCATCGACATTTTGTTCAAAGCCATAAGATTTGATCACAACGTCAAATCTCATATTCCAAGATCTAGAAGCTTGTTTTAATCCATACATGGATCAATTAAACTTGCAAACCTTTTGCTCTTGACCCTGTTGTATAAACCCTTCTAGTTGAGACATATAGATACTCTATTCAAGATAGCCATTCAAAAAAGCCGTCTTGACATCCATTTGTCATATTTTATAATCATAAAATGTGGCTGTGGACAAGAGTATTCTAATAGACTTTATCATGGCAACTGGAGAGAAGGTTTCTTCAAAATCTACCCTTTCTCTTTGGGTAAACCCTTTTGCCATAAGCCTAGCTTTGTAGGTCTGTACTTTACCAGCTTGATCTCGTTTTCTCTTGTAGATCCACATGCAACCAATGGGTTTTACCCTTTTCGGTTGATCTACATGATCCCAGACAAAATTGAAATACATAGATTTCATTTCAAGGTCCATGGCTTTACTCCAATGGTCTTTATCCACATCATTTATTGCTTGATTAAAAGATAATGGATGCTCTAAACCATCATCTGGTATGATGAGTTGAGTTTCAGTTAAACCCATGTAATGGTTAGGCTATTGCACAACCCTCCCACTACGACGGGGCATTCTCAACTCTTGAGAATGATGTGGAGTATCAGTTTCATCAACAACTCTTGTTGATGGACCTAATCTGTCAACAACTTTTGTTGAAGAACCAGCTCTATCAACAACTTTTGTTGATGTATTTATCGTTTCTCTAGTCATTTCTTCTATTACTAGCCTACTACGAGGTTGATGGTTCTTTATATAATCTTTCTCCAGGAAGGTTGCATTTGTTGATACAAATACTTTATCTTCCTGAGGATCATAAAAGAGACCACCTTTTGTTTCTTTTGGGTAGCCTACAAATAGGCATACTTTTGAACGGTGTTCCAACTTTCTAGGATTTTGCACCAACACATGTGCTGGACAACTCCAAATCCTGAAGTGATATAAATTTCCTTTACGTCCTCTCCAGAGCTCGTAAGTTGTTTTAGAAATAGCTTTCGAGGGAACCATGTTCAAAATATACACCGTAGTCCCAACTGTGTGTCCCCAAAAAGAATTTGATAACTAAGCGTAACTCATCATGGAACGAACCATGTCCAACAAGGTTCTGTTTCTTCTTTCTGCCACACCGTTTTGCTGAGGTGTGCCAGGGCTGTGAGTTGAGACTGAATTCCATGTTCTATCAAATAGTTCTGGAATTCCATGTCCATATACTCACCACCTCGATCTAATCGAAGTGTTTTAATCTTTTTACCAAATTGGTTCTCAACCTCAACCTTATACTCTTTGAACTTTTCAAAAGTTTCAGACTTTTGGTGCATTAGGTAAACATGCCCAGACCTGGAATAAACATCTATAAAAATGATGAAATATTCATACCCTCCTCTTGCTCTAACATTTAGAGGCCCACAAAGGTCTGAGTGAATCAGCTCTGGGGTTCTTTGGCTCTAAAACCTTTTCCAACAAAAAGATCTTTTTGTCATTTTACTCTCAAAACAAGACTCACATGGTGGTAATGAACTGTCTTCCAACTTATTTAGAAGACCGCTCTTAACCAATCTCTCAATCCTGTTGAGATTTATGTGACCCATTATGAAGTGCCAAAGATAAGCATTTGGAGAAATCTTCCTCTTCTTATGAGTCCCAGCAGTTTTAAACATCTCTATGTTTAAAACAGCTTTGACCTCAGTTGGTTTTAACATGTACAAGTTATTTTCTAATTTTGCAAATGAAATCTATTTATTTCCCATATTGATTAACACTTCATCATTTTCAAAATAAACTTTATGATTTTGTTCTAGCAAACAAGATATAGATATTAGATTCCTTTTCGTAGAAGGAATATAATATACATTTTTCAAATAAATGTACTTATCTCCTATAAATAACTTCATATCTCCCACTGCTTTGGCTGAAACAATCTCCCCGGACTCTACCTTAAAGATTGTTTCACCTTCTGTCAACTATCTCCAGGAACTTGTTTCCTATGAGATATACATACATGATTAGCGGCACCTGAATCAATTATCCAGATTTTATCGTTTTCCACTAAACATGCTTTGATAACAAGTAAATCATATTTATCTTGTTGTTCAAATTCAACACTCTCATCTATATAATTCATAATTTCAGATGAGTTGGGAGATAGAGAACAATCCTCCGTTAAAATTCTTTTGGTGTAATCAACCGCTAGTAATTTGTTTGTCCATTTGATTTTATCGTTATGTACATTGGAAGTGAGTATTCTAGAGGAATTCGACATGTTGATAAAATTCAAACAAATTCTAATTAGCAAATTGTAACTAAATCCAAAATCAAGTTTTAGCAAAAAGTAATAATGTACCCATAACCATTATTTATTTGCAACGATACTTTAGTGAGTCAGAATATGTGCTACCGAGGGGCAGTCATATACTCCTTCACTAAAACAAACAAATTTGACTAAACATTATCCCCCTGAATAACTCTTATTCGTATTGTCTCCAGAATAACTCTTATTCCTATAGTCGTTTAGTTATCGTTTTCGGTCAAGATCTTTACTAACAACTTAGTAATTCTTGTAAGTGTGACCCGCCATTTTCAGATCCTATAGGACGGTATGAATTTCCATCCAAAATAAAAGACAACATCCAAGATGGAACTATAAGACCCTATTCATTTTACTGAAGCCTGTGTTGTTCCGAATCCTATGTTACAACCCTCCAAGGGGATAGCCGCCGCTAAGTTTGAAGCATCAATTCATGGAATTTAGCTGGAATTGAAGAGTGTTCATCAAATATATTGTGTTCAAGAAACCCTCTTTAGAAATTATGTTTCAATGCATGTTTTAAACTCAAATTAGGT
The DNA here is from genome assembly GCF_027475165.1 of Benincasa hispida. Classification (NCBI taxonomy): domain Eukaryota; kingdom Viridiplantae; phylum Streptophyta; class Magnoliopsida; order Cucurbitales; family Cucurbitaceae; genus Benincasa; species Benincasa hispida. The sequence continues at coordinate 65,716,595 of NC_143481.1, read as the reverse complement.
GTAATTAGAGTGCTTATGGATTCTATTTTTTTCCGTTGCATGTTAGTTTACTCTATCAAGAGCGTCGTGCTTGAGCTGAAAGGACGGTTGTCTGAACATTCCCTGCAAGGACTCCATGATCTCACGGGCAGTGAGCATGGGCTCATGCTTCTTGGCCAAGACTACAAAAATACTTGCCAAGATATATGCCCGGTCCTTTTCATTTGCCCTTACCCAGCACCCGTATGCCTCCCAAACGTTTTGAACGAAATTTTTGAGCTGGGTCTGGAGGACATTCCTCCACCAGGACAAATCTCAAATCATCGTTGATCAGAGTTTTATTAATAGTGTTTTTCCAGATGATGTAATTAATGCTAGTTAATTTGTTGGCGGCGAGCATATTTAATGTTGCGGAAGTCATTTTGGAAAAATTGCTAAAACATAGAATTTATTTATATTAGTAATCCACGCATTACCCAGTTTGAAAAAAAAAATCAAATTTAGCAAAATAATTTAATGCACCCTATGTGACATCTATTTTGCAATAATGTTTCAGTAAGGCAGGGTAAAAGCCACCGTAGGGTGATCAGGTACCCTTTTACTGAAATGAGACCATCTCAACCAATATACAGAACAACTCCTTATTCGTGTAAATATTAGTCAACATTGTTCGGTCAGAAATTGTTAACTAGCTTAACATTTTCTTCTAAATGTAACCCCTCATTTTCAGAGTTCCGCCCCAATGAGTCAACCGTAGGGAAAACTCGATCGGGGAAAAAACTAAAGTAACGCTATCCATTTCTGGAGTTTGAGTAAAGAGTTATGCAAATGCCATCCGTTGGGGTACACAAGTAAATGTGCCTCGAGGCCGAGCATGAAAATTTACTACAAACTAATGAGAGAGACCATGGGATGTGTTGACATATGTCCCACTCCCACTTACTATAAACACCTTCTCCATTCAACTTGGTATTGACCTATACAAACACCACCCATAGGAGGACACAAGTAAAGGTGCATCGAGGCCGAGTATATATCTCGCTGTGTGAACTATGAGGAAGAAACGTAAAAAGGAAAAATGAAGGATTATATAACCCATTTGAAGAGGGATTGAATCCTGTAGCGGAAACATTTTATTAGAACGCCTTGCATCCCGAAAATTGATAGCTCTAAAAAAAACTATAATTTCTAGCTTAATTTAGGCTCGTTAATGAATTTTATGTGTTAATTATCTTATTTTGTAGGTACCGAGCGACCAAGAGGTAGAATTTACCATTTGATGAATAACAAGGTTAATTTGACGCAATTTAAAGGTAATTTGAGCATTTAGGTTTCAAAAGAGAGGAAATGACCAAACTGGCCTATTTGGAGCGTCGCAACGCTAATACATGTATAAGTCCAACGCTTGCGCAATGCTGAGAGGCAGAACCTGAAGATACAGGGCAGCGTCACAACGCTACCCTTAGCGTTGCAATGCTATGAAGATTACCAAAATGCCAAGCATCCACATGTGACGGCTGTCGCAAGTGAGCATGCAGCAACGTTGCAACACCACACCAACGCTCGAGGGTTGCTATCGACAAGGGCATTGCAACGCTAACCCCAATTCATATTTAATCTCTCTTCGATTTTAGGTTAAAATTATGTTGATTTTTATGGGGGCTGAGGGGAGGCCTAGTTTTCTTCCTTTCTCTTTACATTTTTGGTATCATTAGGTTAGATTTATGTTTTATTTTGGAATGTAAGCATGGATTGGGTTGTATCTCATGGATTTGTCTATGGATTTTTTAGGTAAATTCTATCTAGTTTCTTGGATCAAGTATTCTATGTCAATTTCTTGAGTTTTCTGATTTAAATAGTGTTTTGCAATCTGAATTCATCTATTCTTTAGATCCTCTTTAATTTCCAAAAGCATGTTTGTGTTGATGACTTTTCACTCATAAGCATGATAAGATATGATTCTTAGTTTTGTCACAATCTTGCATCAATATGTTGTTTTAATGTATTTTTGCATAAGAATGTCTAGATAAGGTTATCTAAATAGCAATCGTTAATTAGGCATTTGATGGCTATTCCTAAAATGTGCTAATTGCTAGGTTCAAAGATAAAATTGGTTAATTGAATATGGCTTTCCTAGCAATTAATCGAAACAATTGAATCCTAAATCGTAATGCATATGTTTTTAGTTTTATATGGCCGCTATCGAACCTAATAGAATTTAGAAGCATATAGATTAGTTAGAGTATGGACTTTCTGACCTTAATTAATGATTAGGAATCTTTCTTGGTTAGATTCTTGGCAGTTATCCGCCACTGTAGAGGCTAGTTAGATCGAATCAAGTGAGTAGTTGTGCATGCATTATTCGATTGCATAATTAATTAGTAGAAAACGATGATTGAAATTGCATTGAATATTTATCTTGATCTGAGAACTAGATAAACCAATTCGTGTTTACATTTATCTTATGTATTCTAATTTACTGCACGTTTTTCAAATTTTATCATTTAAACCAAAACCCAGTTTTTACTAATTTCATAGACAAATTTAGCTTAGGAGAGATTTAATGCTTGGCTTCCTTGTGGTTCGACCCTGCACTTACCACTATTACTACATTTTAGTAGTTCGGAGTAGTTTGGTGTATTATAAATTTTCTTTTGATTCATGGCTCTTTTTGAGAATTAAACGACACTGGAAAAGGCAATGAACAAAATGGTGTCGTTGCCAGGGAGGCAAGCCAATTAATCTCTTTTAGTTGAATTTGACTTGTAAACTTTAAAAACCCATTTTTTTTTTCTTTTCTTGTGTCCACTTGTTTTATCATGGCAGATGATTGAACATTTACTACGCACTTCATGCAAAGCAAGCGGCTCAACAAAGAGAATAAGAGGTAAGAGAATTTATTGAGCTTAAAAATCAAGTTTCACAACTAACCTCTCTTGTTTAAGTTTTGGCTATTAGGAAATTACAAGTTTTCGTGGTCTTGAGTACGATTATTATCCTATATGGGAGATGCCTAGTCAAACTCCGTTATCGATGCATGCCTCTTCTACCAATTCAAGTATGTCTTTAAAAGATTTGGTTGGGGAACCTTCTAACAGCTCTAGTGAGTTTGTACAGGAACTCTTCTTTAGTCAACAGGAATTCTCAAGTTTCAAGCAGGATAACTTCCATTCCGGATCCGAAGCTAGAGCTGAGTTCCAGAATCTAAGTGACCTCATTGCTTAGATTACTGAATCAGTTGGGAGGCTTGAAGAATCCTTGATGCATCCATCTTCTGAGAGTACCGAGTTGAGTAGGGGCGTGACTGACAACGATTGTCAAGTTGAGCAGCTGGTTCCTCAGAGCGATGATTAAGGTAAGTGTAACGACCCGAGTTCAGGAAGGGTACATGAATGAACCGATATCACATTTGAATGAGAAGGATCCTGAGGACATGAAGGTATGGTTAAGAATGGCTTAAAAGAATTGAAAGTTACTACCTATACCAACAAGTTGCCCTTTCCTTTTTGGTGGCTCAATCATAGGAACTTCAAAGTTAAGTGTGCTTAGGTTGGAGAAATCCTATGTTGGGTGACCTCTTTTGGGAATTTTCGTAAGATGCATGCTTTTGAGGACAAAGCATGTTAAAAGGACCCATGTTGGTTTATGGAGACAACATTCACTTCTAAAAAGCATTCAAGGCGCCAAATCGCAGGGGAATGTTGGGGACATCAGGGGTCGAATCCAGATTTCGAATCCTGGGCCCAGTATCATATCTTTTTTAGAAAGACCTAGAGATAGAGAGTTGATTTATGAGTTCATGACAGGATATGAAACCTAAGCTTAGAGCAAGAAAGACTGTTAGAGGAGGGGTTCAGGACCCCTGAGTGCAACATCCACGAGTTTAGGATCCTCCCTCTCCAGGGGGGCAGAAAGAGGAAGCCGAAAGTAGCTAGACCGTCCCGATAGCTCTTTTGGGAATTTTCGTAAGATGCATGCTTTTGAGGACAAAGCATGTTAAAAGGACCCATGTTGGTTTATGGAGACAACATTCACTTCTAAAAAGCATTCAAGGCGCCAAATCGCAGGGGAATGTTGGGGACATCAGGGGTCGAATCCAGATTTCGAATCCTGGGCCCAGTATCATATCTTTTTTAGAAAGACCTAGAGATAGAGAGTTGATTTATGAGTTCATGACAGGATATGAAACCTAAGCTTAGAGCAAGAAAGACTGTTAGAGGAGGGGTTCAGGACCCCTGAGTGCAACATCCACAAGTTTAGGATCCTCCCTCTCTAGGGGGGCAGAAAGAGGAAGCCGAAGGTAGCTAGACCGTCCCGATAGCTCCGAATCCACATCTGACTGAAGTTGATGAGAAGGAAATGGAGGCAAGAATTGGTGAAGTCATTGCATCCTCCCTGATGGAAAGACTACAGAAGTTGATCCATAACCCGATCACAGAATCGAGACATGCAGGACCTGTCTCTTGAGGCTAAGTACTTTAGGGATTTCAGAAAGTTTGACCATCACTCCTTCGATGGATCATTAAGGGATCCCACTAAACCAGAGATGTGGTTGTCCTCGATCGAGATTATTTTTTGATTTATGAGGTGCCCGGAAGAGCACAAGCTTAGATGTGCAGTTTTTATGTTGATTGGCAATGCAGAGATTTGGTGGTGTTCAGCAGAGAAAATGATTGATACCAGTGGGGGACTTGCAACCTGGGAGCAGTTTAAAGAGCATTTTTACGAGAAGTATTTTTCTGCCAACACCGATACAATAAGCAGGCAGAGTTCTTGAATTTAAAACAAGAAGTCATGTCGGTAGAGGAATATGAGCAGGAATTTGATAAGCTGTCCCACTTTGCTGTTGAGATGGTAGCCACCAAGGCAGCAAGGATAAAGAGGTTCATCTAGGGTCTGAGGAGCGGATTGCGGGGTATGGTACATGCCTTGGACCTCAAGACGTATGTTGCGGTTGTTGGGATTGATGTCCTAATTCTTTCAGAGTCTCGTAGTTTGCAAACAGTTTGTACATACATTTTTATTACTAAAATAAGTGTTAATTTATTTGTATTTACTCATATCCAATAAACTAATATTTGTGGTTATTTCATGTAAACTTAAGCATATATGTGAGACATACAAGTGGATCATGCCTTAAGTAATAACCTAAAGGGTCTATAGTATAAGGATAAAGAAGGGATACCTTATCCTGGTGACACTATGGATACAACCCGCTTTGTAGATATTTACAAGTGTTGTAAAGTGCTACAAATGGTCTGATCCTGACCATTCATGTGGAGACCTGCGAGCAGGGGTGTCCTATACAAAGAGTTTTTATAATACCAGACCACGAGATGATTTGTCTCTTTATATAATGCCGTTGATAATTGAGACTTACATTTCACTAAAATGACCATAGGTGACATGACCTTAATCTTGAGTGTTTTGGGAACTCTTGCCTATGAGGGTGGTCCTTTGATTAGTATGGGTGAGAGTGGCCAGATTGTAAACTCAACAAGCCTACCCTTTTGGGGATTTATCTGATTGGGGAGCTGGGAACTCAGTTACACAATACGAAATTCACTCCTTCCCCGAAGCAGGGAAAAGTAGATAAATTACTCCTTCAAGGGCTGATTCCGGGTCTTGAACATAGTGGCCACACCCTCTCTTTGGAAGAGAGGACTCAGTCATAGTAGAACTATGACTTATTGTTCATTCGAGGAATCAGTGGTACTTAAGGAGTTAGATGTAACTACAGGGGCAAAATGGTAAATTGGCCCAGCTGTACTTACGAGCGATTTGTGAAGGGTTACCGCACTATTGATTGGTAATATGGACACAAAAATATATATGTAGTGAGAAGAGTGCAACTGTTGGTCATTAGTGGAGTGCCTGGTAGTTAACGGATGGTGGATCTCGTGATTAAAGAGTTCAGTCAGTTATTCACGTACCGGTAGAGCTTTAAATTACAAGTTCATAAGGTCCCCTTGGTAGCTCAATGGGTTCAAGTTGAGAATAAGATTTTAGGTTAGTTTGAATTGTTCAAATTAACAAGAGGAATTTTAATTATATGTGATATAATTGGTGTGATGTATGAGATACATTATATGGAGGAATCAATATACATATGATTTATATTACCATAAAATAGAAAAAGAACTATGGTTTATATGTTTCATGAGATGAAATATTAAAACTATAGGTTATAAATATAATATGATAAGTTGGTTATCATGTTTATTTATAGTATATTAATTATATGATAATTAATTCTTTTTCTCTAATAATCGATTGAGTGGAAGGTTATTGGTAGTTTTATGGTAAACGTAAGAAAAAAGAAAAATTGTTTTTTCAAAAATTAGAAGTTGCTTAATTCAGAAAGTACTCACGGAAAAAAGGTTATCAAGTAAAATTGTTTTACTAAGCGATAGTCGTTGAAAGTTTACACGATCGCTTAGAGTTTGCTATACGATAGTTACTTAGCTGATCGTTGCTACACGATCGAGTAGGAAAGTCTATGCGATAGGATTGTGTTTTCTAAACGATCGAGTGCATCGTCTATGCGATAGAAAGCTTTTTATCTCCCACTTACTCGATCGTCTACTCGATCGCATACCTCCTTTCTTTTCCTCAATCCAAGATCATATAGAGCCCACAACTCCTGCATTCTCACACCGAGAATACTAAGGTAACACTTATGGTAGTGTCCTTACTCTGTTCGTGAATCGAGTTGCACTAGATTGGGTTTGAGGAGCATCTGGGCAATCGTTGTGTTCGTGTTCGTTGGCTATATCGGTCGTTGTGTTCGTGTTCGTTGGCTGTACCGGTCGTTTCGTTCGAGTGCTTGTTGGACGCATTGGATTGATCGAGGGATTCTTGAAGAATGGTTCTTCAAAGGTATGCATACTATATCCCTTGAATATTTTATAGCATGTTGTAATTTCTATTGATGCATAACTTGTTAGTTTTCGATTAGACTGTAATTGTTTGTGTTCATTCGAATGGAATTTGGAACGATCCACTTTCATTGCTCATGGAAATCCCCGTTTGTGATTTCCTTCAATTGGTATCAGAGATAGGTTGTTCTGATTTCCAAATTCCATTGTTGTATTAAACTTCTTTTACAGTCATGGTGGGTTTTATGTTTTCTGCATTCCGTTTAAGAGTTAAATGCGTTTGTGGATGTGTTGATGGATGTTTATAGGATAGTTGCCTTTGTTTAAAGCTTTCTTTAAGTTTACAAAGTGTTAATTTGTAAGGGCCCCTGCGTTTTTTGGCATAATTAACAAGCAATCGAGTCTATATTCAAAGTTTTTTAAGTTGTTTGAGTCGTTCGTAATGAAGTTTCGAAGCATGGAGATGCAGTTCTCTTTGAGGAAGAAGACCAAAAGTTGGTCGCATCGTGTAGCCCAAGCTAAACGATCGTGTAGAAAAGTTATGCCCGATCGTGTAGTATTTACTAAATAATCGTTTAGCTAATGCTAAATGATGGGGTAAAAAGTTTACTCTATCATGTAGCATTGGCCACTCGATCGCGTGGACGCTTGAGGTAAAAGATCGCGTCGAGTTTTTTACACTCATCGTTTAATAAAAGGTGCACGCACTAAACGATCGTGTAGTTTAGCATGTTTCATTGCATAGTCACTGACTACATGATCACCCGGTATATGATACCTTGACGCTTGGCCAGGGATCGTTTAGACGATTATGCTTCATCGCATCGTTGTCGTCTACTTGATCGTATAAGGCTTGCGTTGCACGATGTGCGCTAGACGATCGCGTGCCTTCATGCTTCATCGCATAGTCAAAGGTACAGGATCGTTGCTAAACGATTGTTTATGCTCACACATTGTTGCTAAACAATTGAGTAAAGAGTTTACTCTATTCTGTAGGCGATCACAAGGATTTGTTACACGATCAAGGAGACGCGGACTTCGGCCGGATGGTTCAAGACCCAGTTCACCTGTTTAAATTGGTTGACTCATTGTTCTTTGTAATAGTTAGTTTTTTTTTTTTTTAGGATTTAAGGCTAATTATCTCGGTTCATCAACTTTTACTTTATGTACATGAGATGTATATTTGTTTATATGCCATAGTGTATGACAAATAGATTTAAAACCCACCTTAGGTTATGCATTTTATTCATGCATCATATATTATAAGTGTTATAATATAGTTATTGGCATGATGAAATTACAAGAGAGCATGCTCATTGTTGAATTTTATGTCCTAAAACTCGTGGTTTGTAAACAATGAGACTTATTCTGAAAATTCAAAAGTTGTTATTGAATATATGTATTGCTTATTAGAAATCTAATAAACCTAAAAGACCTATGACTATTACATGAGTACTTGAACTTTATATGGAGACATAAAAGTGGATCAGGTTCGAGTAAATAGTCAAAATGATCTATAGTATATGAATAAGGTTGGGTGCCTTATTCTGGTAACACTATCGGATGCGGCTTACTCTGTAGTTGTTACAAAGAGTTATAAAGTGCTACAGACAATGTGATCCTAATTTGTACATCTTATGACATGTGGAGTAGGGGCATCTTGTGCAAAAGGGTTTGTACAAGATCAGACCATGAAATCAGCCACTCTTACATTATAACATTGTTCAGTGTTTAAGACTGACTATTTCAAAGCGATAACCTAGGTAACTTGACCTTAATCGTGAGCTAACTATGAACTCCTGTTTATTCGGGATTATCCTTACATTTGCATAGGTGAGGGTTGGCTCAACAACGTCGGCTTAAGAAAATCCTATTTCAGGGATAAGACCGGTAGATAGTTGGGGACATAGGGTACAAGAAGAAATTCACTCCTACCTGCTTTTAGGGATAGTAGAGAGGTTGTTCCCTTAAGTGTTGACTCTAGGTCTTGAACAAGGGGCCCCACCCTCTCATTGGCCTGAGAGGACTCGGTTTATTGATTGGATCACAAATCATTGTTCATTATAGGATCAGTGGGACTTAAGGAACAAGAGCTAATCTCGGGGGTAAAACAAACATTTGACCTAGTCGTTATTACGAACAACTTGTGAAGGTTTAACTTATTAATCATTGTTATATCGAGTGGACATAATATATCTACAGTGAGGGGAGTTCAACTATGGGTTTTAGTGAAGTGACCCATTAGTTAATGAATGGGGGTTAATTCGGTGTAATGAGTTTAGCCAATTAATCTCAGATCGTTGGAGCCCATGATCTGTAGGTCCGCGAGGTCCCCCTACTAGCTCGTAAATGGATTAGCTTTAGAGTAGCGTGATAAGTTAATTTGAAACGTTCAAATTAGAATTAAAGGAATTAGTAATTATATGAGATATAATTACACGTTTAATTTTAAGAATTAAATGGAATTGAAGAATTAATATTTAAATATGATTTAAATATATGAGAGTGGTTTTGTGTAAAATTAATTTGATATTTGATATTAAATTAATTAGAATTATTCAAATTGTTTAAATAATTATTTATGAATTTTATTAAGGAAATTAATTTATGAAATTAATTTTGTAAAATTAATAATATTTTCAATTTTAGAAAACAAATTGTTTTTTTTAAATCAATTGAAAAATTAAAAAAGATTAAATAACAAAAAATGGATTTATGGGATTATCCATTACACTTTCAAAGTAGCTCACACAAAGCCCACTTCTTTAAACTTCAATAACTCCAAGCATGAGCTGCATCTCATGCAGCCATCTTCTTTGCATGATAGTCTGCAATATATTGAGAAGATTAGAGTGAAATTGGGGCATGCAATCTATAGAATTTTTGTTGAAAAATTCGTGGTGAAGAAGGTTTTTTCAAGTGGGTTGCTGCTGTGAATTATTCTCTAAGTTCCTTTAATTCAAGCTTATTTTGAGTCCCACAACTCAATCTAAAGCTCTAAGAGGATAGTGGGGAAGATCTTGAGGTGATCTACAACAAGATTTAGAGAAGCTTGCAGCTGAAAATCAAGATTTGAAGAAGTTCTACAAAGGTATGACTTGAAACCCTCTTGTTTTAGTATGAGCATGCTTTAGTTTCTGCCAAAATTAAGGAATTAGAGTGCTTATTGATCCTTGTTGCTTCTGCTGCTTGCTGATATACTCCATCAGCTCATGCATCATGAAATATAAGAGCTATATTTATTCATGCATTAAGCATATTCATGCATCATCTTTATATTATAAGAGTTATAGTATAAGGATGTATGAAAGCATGTATGCTTGGTTCATTACTTTGTTATATAAGTGTTGTATAAAAGTAGCAATGAATGAACAATGTATGGAGTATGACACTTAGGCTATTTTATAAGAGTTATGAATGCCTTGTATGTGTTGCTCCGTATAGTGGATGGTTTTAGTTGTTTTTTGTTATAAGCGTTATAATGGAAATTAGAATTAAAATCAATAAGAAAGAGTTGCATGTGAACTTAGGTGAACTCATGTTTTAAAAGGGTTTTAAAATTGGATTGAGATGAACCTAAGTTCCTAGTTCTAATGAGATTAGATACCTAAGTTTAATCTTTTGAATCGGTTTAATAGGATTAAATTGATTTCCATAAAATATTAAATTTGTATTAAATCTATCTATAAGGGACCTTTTGTCTAAGGTGGGTTTTGGCTAGGCTGGAGTATTTAAGCCGACGGAAATGGAACACCCCTACTTGGGAACCTACATGGAAAGGTGAATTAGATAGATTTGCTACAAGCATGCGACAGTTGGTCAAAGACTTTGTTAAAGAGTTTAATGAATGATGATCAAAAGTTGTTTAACTTTCCAAAGTAAGAGTTACTTTTGGGCAAACCTAAAAAGTCACTTAGTTAAAATCGTTAGCTGTGTTTTTTCTAAGTAAATAGACCCTAGGTTATAAAATACTCAGTGGGAGAAAAAGATGTATATGATATGTCAATTCCACTCACGTTTCTCCCTCAATGTCCACACCGTGAGATTCAAGCTTGGCCTCGTGGGGACCTGGGAGCATCCCCCTTCGGATGGCATTTTCATGAGTCAATATCAAGGTAGATGGAGAGAATGTTTATAGTAAGTGGGTGAAGGGTGTGCGACAACATGTCCTGCGGTCTCCTTCATTGGTTTTCACCATGAGATCTTCTTGTAGGGCCTCGTGGCACCCTGGGAGTGTCCCCCTTTGGATGGTTTTTGTGCGATTGGTCAATATCAAGGTGAACTCCATAAATGGATAGGGTCGTTTTAGTTTTTTTCCCAATCGGATATTTTCCCTTCAGATTGACAGCTTAGGGCGAAACTTTAGAATCTAAAATGAAGGGTCACACTTACGGGAAATTGTTAAACAAGTTAATGATTTCTTAACCAAATCAATGATGGCATAGGAAGAAGAGTTGTTTTGGTATTAATGACTGGTTCAGAGTGTCTCAATTCAGAGGAGGGATAAATTGACTACCTTTCGGTGGCTTTAGTCCTAAACCGCTGAAGCGTCATTGCAAAACTAGATGTCATACCGGGTTCATTTAAGTTTTGCTAAACCAATTTGGATTTTGTTTTTCAAGAGTGTTTGCTAAAATCTAATGTAGATCAATGTGTTTGTTTTTCAGCAACATGTATGATTTTTCGTTAGTTGCCTCTTTTAGTTTGACTGATTACATACATTTGAAAGAGTCTGTTAAAACATATTTCGTGGTAAATGACCTCGAGTTTGTCATGGTTGAGGAGTGTCCTCAAGTCCCGACCCTTGATGCACTGCAAAATGTTCGTAATGAATATGAGGTGTAGATGAAGGCTAACTCGTTGGCCCGACTACACATTTTGGCTAGCATACTTGGTGTATTGGCCAAAAGGGTTGAGAACATGGTCATTGAACGTAATATCATGGACTCGTTGCAAGAATTGTTTGAACGTCAGTTCTCACTTTTTGAGTAAAAAGGTATGGATGACAAAGAAACCAATAGTGTCAGTTCCCAAGATAATCTCCAGTCTTTCTTGAATGTAAAGGGATTAAAAGAGGAAGCAAGTGTTGCTGACTCTGGAAAAGTTCATCGACGAGAATTGTTCTCTGAAATGGAACTTAGAGCTTATTTAAGTTCTGATACTGATCCCACTACTCTCCAGAAAAGGAAGTAGTCTAAAGACAGAAAATGTAATTTATTTATCTTGAAGACGTGTTTGGTAGAGAATGATGATTCTGTCTGGATACTTGATTCAGGTGCTACTAACCACGTCAATTCTTCCTACCAAGGATTTAGTTCCTGGAAAACGTTGGAAGAAGGAGAGTTGACTCTTCGAGTTAGTACTGATAAGGTTGTTTCAGTTGTTGTTGTAGGCAGACTGAAGTTATTTTTGGACAAGAAATGTTATCTATTACTGGATAATGTTTTTCTAGTTCCTCATATCAAGAGGAACTTAATCTCGATTTCTTGTCTGATTGAATAGGTTATACCGTCTCCTTTTCTGAGAGTGAAGTGCTTATTTTCAAGAATGGTATGAAGATTGGTTTTGATTCAATGGAAAATAACTTATATGTACTAAGGCCGTTAGTCATAAAAGCCTTGCTTAATACTGAAATGTTTAGAACAACGACAACTGCAAAAAGACCAAAGGTTTCTCCTAAGGAAAATGCCCATATTTGGCATCTAAGGTTAGGTCACATCAACCTCAATAGGATTGAGTAGTTAGTGAAATATGGACTTCTAAAGAGTGTTCGAGCTCGAGGTGGGTATGAATATTTCATTTCTTTCATAGATGATTATTCAAGATACGTGTATCTATACCTAATGTAATGTAAGTCTGGAGCCCTTGACAAGTTCAGGGAGTATAAGGCTGAAGTTGAAAACTTGTTAGGTAAGAAGATAAAAACACTACGATCTGATCGTGGTGGAGACTATATGGACCTCGAATTCCAGAACTATATGATAGAACATGGAATCATGTCTCAACTCTCGGCCCCAGGTACACCTCAGCAGAATGGCGTATCAAAAAGGAGAAATAGAACCCTGTTGAACATGGTTCAGTCTATAATGAGTTATGTTCATCTTCAAGACTCGTTTTGGGGATTTTCAGTGGAGACTACATGTTATATTTTGAACAACGTTCCCTCGAAAAGTGTTTCTAAAACACTTTTTGAATTGTGGAGAGGCTATAAAGGTGGTTAATGCCACTTCATAATTTGGTGATGTCCGACCTACGTGCTTAGTTAACCCTAAAAAGTTGGAACCATGTTCGAAAGTTTTCCTCTTTGTAGGCTACCCCAAGGAAATGAGGGGTGGATACTTCTATGATCTGAGTGAGAATAAGGTGTTTGTGTCGAAAAATGCTATCTTCTTGGAAGAATACCACATCAGGGATCATAAACCACGAAGTAAGCTTGTTTTACATGAGATTTCTAGTGAGACTACTGAGAGTTCAACAAGAGTTGTTGAACAAACTTATAGATCAACAAGAGTTGTTGATGTCGGTTCATCTAGTCAACCTTCTCAAGAGTTAAGACTGCCTTGACGTAGTAGGAGGGTTACGAACCCATCAGAATGCTACAAAGGCTTGACTGAAGCCCAAAACATCTTGTCTAATGATGGATTTGAGGATCCATTGTCTTATAAGCAAGCAATGGAGGATGTTGACAAAGATGAGTGGATTAAAGTCATGAACTAGGAAATGGAGTTTATGTACTTCAATTCTGTTTGGGAACTTGTGGATCAGCCTGATGGGGTAAAACCTATAGAATGTAAGTGGATGTACAAGAGAAAACGAGGTGTAGATGGAAACATGCAGACCTTCAAGGCTAGTCTCGTGGCAAAGGGTTATACCTAGGTCGAGGGAGTGGACTATGAGGAAACTTTCTCACTTGTTGTCATGTTGAAGTCTATCAGGATTCTCTTGTCCATAGCCATATTTTATGATTATGAGATATGGAAAATGGACGTCAAGACTACCTTTCTGAATGGTAATATTGAGGAGACCATCTACATGGCTCAACTAGAGGGGTTCATTGTTCCAGATCAAGAGCAAAGATTTTGCAAGCTTAATAGGTCCATTTATAGGTCGAAACAGGCGTTTAGATCGTGGAACATTAGATTTAACAGTACGATCAAATCATTTGGCTTTGATAAAAATGTTGATGAGCCTTGTGTTTACAAGAAAATCGTTAACAGCTCAGTAGTTTTCCTGGTACTGTAAGTGGATGATATCCTACTCATTGGGAATGATGTAGGTTTTTTGACTAACATTAAGAAGTGGCTAGCTGCCCAATTCCAAATGAAATATTTGGGAGAGGCGCAGTATGTTCTAGGGATCCAAATCATTTAGGATCGTAAGAATAAGAGGTTGGCCTTGATTCAGGCATCGTACATTAACCAAATGTTGATCAGGTACAGGATGCAAATTCCAAGAGGGGTTTATTACCCTTCAAGCATGAAATTATTTTGTCTAAGAAACAGTGTCTTAAGACACCTCAAGAGGTTGAGGAAATGAGACGAATTCCCTATGCTTCGGCTGTTGGAAGCCTCATGTATGCATATGTATTAGACCTGACATTTGCTATGCAGTAGGGATTGTCAGTCGTTATCAGTCCAATCCAAGATTAGTTCACTAGTCAGCGATCAAAAAGATTCTCAAGTATCTCCGAAGAACGAGAGACTATATGCTCGTGTATGGAGATAAGGATTTAATCCTTACAGGATACATAGACTCTGACTTTTAGACTAATAGAGATTCTCGAAAATCAACATCAGGGTCAATGTTCACTCTGAATGGAGGGGCTATAGTTTGGCGAAGCATCAAGCAAGGATGCATTGCGGACGTAGCCACATGTGAAGCTACTGAAGAGGCTATTTGGCTTAGGAAGTTCCTTACAGATTTGGAAGTTGTTCCAAATATGTCTTTGTCGATCACACTTTATTGTGATAACAGCGAGGTTGTGGCAAATTCTAAGGAACCTCGGAGTCATCATAGAGGCAAGCATATTGAACGGAAATATCATTTGATCAGGGAGATTGTGCATCGCGGTGATGTGATAGTCACGAAGATCCCGTCGGAGCACAATGTTGTTGATCCGTTTACAAAGGCCCTCACGACTAAACTGTTCGAGGGTCATCTGAAGAGTCTCGGTCTACGGGACATGCGCAAGTGGAAGATGATACTGGGTATAGAGTATGTCCTAGTTTATTGTATATTGTACTATTTTTCATGTATTATACATTAGTCTCCCGAGGCATTAAGACAAGTGGGAGACTGTTGGGATTGGTGTTCTAATTCTCCCGGAGTCTCGTAGTTTGTAAACAGTTTGTACACACATTGTTATTAATAAAATAAGTGTTATTTTATATGGATTTACTCATATCCAATAAACTAAGATCCGTGGTTATTTCATGTAAACTTAAGCATGTATGTGAG
This sequence comes from Benincasa hispida, assembly GCF_027475165.1. NCBI lineage: Eukaryota > Viridiplantae > Streptophyta > Magnoliopsida > Cucurbitales > Cucurbitaceae > Benincasa > Benincasa hispida. Next base: position 65,701,281 of record NC_143481.1, on the reverse strand, counting down.
ACATACAAGTGGATCATGCCTTAAGTAATAATCTAAATGGTCTGTAGTATAAGGATAAAGGAGGGATACCTTATCCTGGTGACACTACGGATACGGCCTGCTTTGTATATATATACAAGTGTTGTAAAGTGCTACAAATGGTCTGATCCTGACCATTCATGTAGAGACATGTGAGCGAGGGTGTCCTATACAAAGAGTTTGTATAAGACCGGACCACGAGATGATTCGTCTATTTATATAACGTTGTTGATAATTGAAACTTACATTTCACTAAATTGACCATAGGTGACATGACATTAATCTTGAGTGTTTTAGGAACTCCTGCCTATGAGGACGGTCCTTTGATTAGTAAGGGTGACAGTGGCCACATTGTAAACTCAACAAGCCTACTTTTTTAGGGATTTGTCTGATTGGGAAGCTGGGAACTCAGTTACACAAGTCGGAATTCACTTCTTCCCCGAAGCAGGGGTAAGTAGATAAATTACTCCCTTAAGGGCTGATTCCGAGTCTTGAACATAGTGGCCATACCCTATCTTTGGAAGAGAGGACTCAATCATAGTAGAACTATGACCTATTGTTCATTAGAGGAATCAGTGGTACTTAAGGAGTCAGATGCAACTACAGGGGCAAAATGGTAAATTGGTCAAACTGTACTTACGATCGATTTGTGAAGGGTTATCGCACTGTTGCTGTTGATTGGTTATATGGACACAAAAATATATGTAGTGAGAAGAGTGCAACTGTCGGTCTTTAGTGGAGTGCCTGACAGTTAACGGATGGTGGATCTCTTGACTAAAGAGTTTAGTAAGTTATTCATGTACCATTGGAGCTTCAAGCTACAAGTTCATAAGGTCCCCTTGGTAGCTCAATGGGTTCAAGTTGAGAATCAGATTTTGGGTTAGTTTGAAGTGTTCAAATTAACAAGAGGAAATTTAATTATATGTGATATAATTGGTGTGATGTATGAGATACATTATATGGAGGAATTAATATAAATATAATTTATATTAAGTACCATAAAATAGAAAAAGAACTATGGTTTATATGTTTCATGAGATGAAATATTAAAACTATAGGTTATAAATATAATATGATAAGTTGGTTATCATGTTTATTTATAAGGTTATCATGTTTATTTATAATATATTAATTACATGATAATTAATTCTTTTTCTCTAATAACCGATTGAGTGGGACGTTATTGGAAGTTTTATAGTAACCGTGAGAAAAAAGGATTTTTTTCCCAAAATTAGAAGTTGCTTGATTCGGAAAGTACTCATGGAAAAAGACTATCAAGTAAAATTGTTTTACTAAGCGATAGTCGTTCAAAGTCTACACGATTGCTTAGAGTTGACTATATGATAGTTACTCAGCTGATCATTACTACACGATCAAGTAGCAAAGTCTGTGCGATAGGCTTGTGTTTTCTAAATGATCGATTATATCGTCTATGCGATAGACACCTTTTTATCTCCCACTTACTTGATCGCATACCTTCTGTCTTTTCTTCAATCCAATATCATATAGAGCCCACAACTCCTGCATTCTCACACCGAGAATACCAAGGTAACACTTGTGGTTGTGTCTTTACTCTGTTCGTGAATCGAGTTGCACTAGATTGGGTTTGAGGAGCATTCGAACGATCGTTTGTTCGTATTCGTTGGCTGTACCGGTCGTTGTGTTCGAGTTCTTGTTGGATGCATTGGATTGATCGAGGGATTCTTGAAGAATGGTTCTTCAAAGGTATGCATACTCTATCCCTTGAATCTCTTATAGCTTACTGTAATTTCTATTGATGCATAACTTGTTAGTTTCCGATTAGACTGTAATTGTTCGTGTTCATTCGAATGGGATTTGGAACGAACCACTTTAGCTGCTCATGGAGATCCTCGTTTTTTATTCCCTTCAGCGGCACTGTGGGCTGCCGTGAGTATTGATGTTGTCTCCCAAGAAAGAGAAGAGCACAAGAAGTCGCTCAGAATTGGGACCTCTGCGGGATAAAAAAGGAAGGCAGAGCCAAAGACTCCTGAGCCTCAGCAAAGGAAACAGAATGCAGTTAATGCTTCACGTCAGTGGGGACAATAGAGCTCTCAAGCTGTAACTGTCAAGAAAGATAAGCCAATTCTTACAACCTTTGGTAGACGTCATTGCGGGCGTTGTCTGGCCAGTACTGGAGTTTGCTTTCGGTGTGGTCAGAAGGGGCATATGTCAGAAAAATGCCCAATGAGGAACGTGCTTGAGATCAGGGGCCAGCCCGTAAGCTTGGTCAGGGAGATCCGAGCCGCCAGCAATAGCAGGGTAGAGTGTTTTCTACTACTTGACGTAAGGCCGAGAAGTCAGGCACAGTTTTGACTGGTATGTTTCCCATCTTAGGGCACCATGCTTTAGTTTTGTTTGACTCCGATTCTTCACACTCTTTCATATCCTCAGCATTTGTAAAGCATGCCATGTTAGAATCAGAACCCTTACAGCATGCTCTGTCAATTTCCACTTCATTAGGAGAAATCATATTAGCTAAAAAAAAGATAAAGGCATGTCAAGTAGAGATAGCAAATCATGCATTAGATGTGACCTTGATAATTCTAGATATGCGTGATTTTAATGTGATACTGGGTATGGATTAGCTAGCTGCTAATCATGCCAGCATAGATTGCTCCTGTAAGAAGGTCATCTTTAACCTTCTACAGAAACCAGTTTTAAGTTTAAGGAGGTTGGGACTGTGGTCCTACCCAAAGTGATTTCAGCATTGAAGGGCAGTAGACTGTTTAACCAAGAGTCCTGGGGTATTATGGCTAGTGTGGTTGACACTAGAGAGGCTGAAATCACCTTTACTTCAAAGCCAGTAGTAAGAGATTTTCCAGATGTTTTTCCAGAGGATCTTCCTGAACTGTTCCATACAGTAGTAATAGATTTTGCTATTAAGTTGGAGCGAGGCACAACTCCCATTTCGAAAGCTCCATACAGGATGGCACTAGTAGAGTTGACGAAACTTAAAGTCCAGTTGCAAGAGTTGTTGGATAAGGGCTTCATACAACCCAGTGTGTCACTATGGGGTGCACTAATACTTTTTGTAAAGAAGAAGGATGGATCATTGCGGTTGTGCATTGACTACAGAGAATTAAACAAAGTGACCATAAAGAATAAATATCCACTCCCCAGGATTGATGACTTGTTCGACCAGTTGCAGGGAGCTACAGTGTTCTCAAAGATTGATCTAGTCAGGATATCATCAGCTGAGGATAAAGGATAGTGATATACCCAAGACAGCCTTCCGTTCAAGATATGGGCATTATGAGTTCATCGTGATGTCGTTCGATCTGGCGAATGCCCCAACAGTGTTTATGGACTTCATGAATTGGGTGTTCAAGGAATTCCTCGACACCTTTGTGATAGTTTTCATTGATGATATCTTGGTTTATTCCAAGACCGAGGTAGAACATGAGGAGTATTTGCAAAAAGTTTTGGAGACGTTGAGGGCCAATAAGTTGTATGCTAAGTTTTCTAAATGTGAGTTTTGGTTGAGGCAGGTGTCCTTTCTAGGGCATGTAGTATCAAAGGAAAGAGTCTCCGTGGATCCTGCAAAGATTGAGGCAGTTACGAGTTAGGCTCATCCAACCACAGTCAGTGAGGTGCATAGCTTCCTGGGGTTAGCATGCTACTACAGGCAATTTGTGAAGGACTTCTCTCGCATAGCCACCCCATTGACTCGGTTGACCCGGAAGGGAGCTTCTTTCGTTTGGAATGAGGCTTGTGAGAGTAGTTTCCAGGATCTTAAGCAGAGGCTGGTTTCAGCCCTAGTTCTTACAGTGCCAGATGGTATCAGAGTAGAACCTCTCCCAGTAAGATGTGGTCTAGGGACAAACCAAGCGAAAGCTGGTGGGCATGTAACGACCCGAGTTCAGAAGGGGTACATGAATGAACCGATATCAGATCTAAATGAGAGGGATCTGGAGGACATGAAAGTATGGTTAAGAAAGGCTTAAAAAAACTGAAAGTCACTACCTATACCAACAAGGTGCACCTTCCTTTTCAGTGGCTCAATCATAGCAACTCCAAAGTTAAGTGTGATTAGCTTGGAGCAATCCTATGTTAAGTGTGTAGGATTGTATCAGCAACAGCAGAAGCACAAGGATCATTTAAGTACTCTAATTCACTAATTTTGGCAAAATATAAAGCATGCTCTTGCAGAAAACAAGTGAGTTTCAAGACATACCTCTTGTAGAACTCCTTCAAAGCTTCTTCTCCAGCTGTTATCTTCTCCGAATTTTATTACAGACCACCTAAAGATCTTCCCCACTATTCTCTTGGTGCTCTAAATTGAGTTGTGGGACTCAAAACAAACTTGAATCAAAGGATGAAGGAGAAATACTCACTGCAGTAATCTTGTTGAAAGAACCCTTTCTTCAACCCGAATTTTCTCTAAAATTATCTATAGATTGCATGCCCGATTTTCACTCCAATCACTTCACTATATTGCAGATCAACATGCAAAGGAGAGAGTTGATTTTAAAACTGAAAAATAAAATTAATTTCATAAATTAATTTTAAATAAAACTTAATTAATTTAATATCAAATATTAAATTAATTTTTACACAAATCCATCTTTATATATTTAAATCATATTTAAATATATAAATTCTCCTATTCCGTTTAATTCTCAAATTAAACATGTAATTATATCTCATATAATTACTAATTCCCTTAATTCTAATTTGAACGTTTCAAATTAACTTATCACGCTATTCTAGTGCTAGTCCGTTACGAGCTAGTAGAAGAACATCACGAACCTACAAATCATGGGCTAAGACGATCCGAGATTAATTGGCTAAACTCATTAGACCAGATTAATCCCCATTCGTTAACTAATGGGTCACTTCACTAAAGCCCATAGTTGCATTCCCCTCACTGTAGATATATTATGTCCACATGATTTAACCATAATCAGGAAGTCGACCCTTCATAGGTTGTTTGTAATAACGGTTGGGTTAAATATCTGTTTTACCCCTGAGATTACGTCTTATTCCTCAAATCCCTACTGATCCTCTAATGAAAAACTGGTTTGTGATCCAATCACTAAACTAAACTCTCTCAGCCCAGTGACAGGGTGGGGCCCCTTGTTCAAGACCTGGATTCAGTAGTTGAGAGAACAACCTTTCTCATATCCCTAAATTGGGTAAGCGTGAACTCTATCTTGCACTCTATGTCCCCAACTATCTATCTGGTCTTACCCCTGAAATGGGAGTCTTATTGACCCGACGGTGTTGAGCCAACCGTCACCTATGAAAATCTAAGGACAATCCCGAATAAACAGAAGTTCATAGTTAGCTCAAGATTAAGATCGAGTTACCTAGGTCATCTAGGTGAAATAGCCAGTCTTATACAATAAATAACATTATAAAGTAAGAGTGACTTATTTCTTGGTCCTGATCTTATGCAAACTCATTGCATAGGACGCCCCCACTCCTCATGTCATAACATGTACGAATTAGGATCTCATCGTATGTATCACTTTACAACTCTTTGTAACAACTACAGAGTAGGCCGCATCCAATGGTGTTACCAGAATAAGGTACCCAACCTTATTCATGTACCATAGATCATTTTGACTATTTACTCGAACGTGATCCACTCTTATGTATCATCATAAAGTTCAAGTACTCATACAATAGTCATGGGTCTTAGTTTATTGGATTTAGACTTTCATATAATTTATGAAATCAATAATAAATATATTGATTATAGAAAATGTTTATCATTCTACAAACTACGCACTTTAGGACATAAAATCCAACAGGGTGACCTCCTGAGAATTTTCTTAGGATGCATGTGAGTGAGGACAAAGCATGCTGAAAGGACCCGTATTGGTTTGTGGGGACAACTTTCACTTCTAAAAAGTATTCAAGGCAAGGGAGGATGATGTAGCCAGGTCGCAGGGGATGCAGGGGAATACTAGGGCTATCAGGGGCCGAATCCGAATTCCGAATCCCTAGGCCCGGGGTGTTATAGTAAGATTTTGGATTTTATAATGTGTGAACTTACTGATAGTTATTCTCAGTATGTGCAGGATTCTATTGAGTCTCACCTGGAGACTCAAGCCCCCGTGTTTGTTGAGGTTGGTTCTATTCCTTAACTTGTACATCTCGTGCTTACACTGGAGGGCCGTCCAGAGCTTCCCATCATTCATATCACTAAGCTGGAGTTCATGGAGGAATTTTATCCTTTCAGTGATGAAGACAATGTTCATTCTCCGCCATGTCCAGAACAAGTTAGTAAGGTTAAGTATGAGCCCGTGCTTCACTTCGAGGATTCTCAAGTAAAAGAGTTAGAGGCTTTCAAACCAGGATCTATTTTTTCACCTGATATTTCTTATATTTTTTTTATTATTGCTCATCATTTCCTCGCGAGTCAGAGTAAGTTGAGTCTTTGTTTTTACATTTTTTGCCTAAAATTAAAAATCACAAATTCGACCTGTCTGGTTCTTTTCAAAAGATGAGAACTCTTATAGCCTTATCAGGCTATATTGACTCATCTAAGAAAGGACCAGAAAAATATGAGAATTTCTTTGTGTCTTGATAGAGGACATGTCACGTCGAGCAACCGACATTAAAAATTTGTGCTTCCTAGAGGCAGCCAAGCGAAAAATTTTATTGTTTCGTTTTATTTTTTATTTTATTTTGTTTTGTTTTTCCTTTTTTAGAATTAATTAGTTTAGGTCGATTTAAGTTTAGGATTAAATTAGTTTAATTTGGAATTTTTTTTAAAAAAATTAAATTATTATTAAAAATTAGGGCACAGCGTCACGACGCTGCGTTAGCAATGTTGCAATGTTGCGCGACAGAAGTGCATTTAAAGCAATTTTGCAGTCAATGGGAACCATTTTTTTCCCTCTTCTTCAGCGTGATTTCTCCCGATTTCTTACCTTCCCTCTCCTATTTTCCACCTACAAATCTAAATCTCTTTCTTTTCTTCCCAAAATCCCAACTATTCTTCACATCTCCTTGCATTTCATCCTCTAAATCATGGGTTTTTCTCCCCAATACTGATTTTTATGGCTTTTTTCTCACATTTGTAGTTCTCCTCAAAGCTAAGGTATCTTTTCTTTTCTTGCTTGATTGGTTTTGTAGATTTTCTAGATTAAGGTTAAGATGCTCTGAAATTGCAAAAATTTTGCTTAAATTTGAATTGAAATGAGATTTAATGTTGGAATTCTTTGAAGAATTAAATTTATATGTTTGGGAATTTTTTCTATCTGCAGGTGGGGTGGATTAGATTTGGGAATATTTTTTGAGTTGGATAGGTTGAGTTTTGTGGAGTTCCTCATTTCCCCTAGGTTTTCACCCATAGAGTTGTGAGTTAATTTGTTAGGATTTTCAATGGGTCCTAGGAAAGATAAAGGGAAAAATGTGGTTAGTTCAAGTCAATAGGCACCGAGTTTGAGCACCCTAGGTTCGTATCCCAAGGGGCTTAGATAAGTTCCACCATGTAGATCTATTAGGAAGCTAGTCCTCGAAAGGGCATTATCTCTAGAGCCAGACTTCTACCCCCACATCGCTGTTGAGATAAAACAGCGTGGTTAGGAATCTCTTGTCAGCCATCCTGGTGAGTCGATTGTTCCTCTTGTCAAAGAGTTTTATGCCAACATCGATAAGGACAAGGATTTCTCATTGGTGAAAGGCATTCGAGTGCCCTTCTCCTCTCTCTACATCAACGAAGTCTACGGGTTATCTGACTTCGATGATGAATATGGTAGGTTCTGCTCACAGAATTTTCCAGATCAAGAGGTTATCAAAGTCCTCTATGGGCATAGAGTTGAGTGGGCCCATTCACATGGTGCTACAGTCTTGTTCAAAGGGACGGAGATGTTTGTTTCCGGTCAGATTTGGCATGTATTTGTTTGTTCTAGGCTTATGCCGGTGTTACACCTAATCGATGTCACCAAGGATAGAACAAAACTCCTGTATTGCCTCATTCAGGGTTTGTCCGTCAATATGGGTAGGGTCATTAGAGCCTCCATCCACTGTTGTGGACGTTGTTCCACCACGGGTAGCCTAGGGTATCCTAGTTTGATTACCAAGCTTTGTTGGAGGTCCAGGGTGGAAATCCTGATTGGATGGGACATCGTAGACCCATTTGCAAGTCTTCAATAGCTTCGTTCCATGGTTGTGGTATAGAGAAGCATGACGAGGAGGAGCAGGATAACAAGGAGATTCCTGGAGAGGAGCTTCCCCGTGTCGATCCCCAGGATCAGTATGATATGTCGGTTGAGGAGGAGTCTATTGGTGAGCGCGCCCTGAGGATGGCTACTGGAGCCTTGAGGTGAGTTTAAACACTGCTCGTTGTGCTAGGCTAATGGAGAGGACAGTTAACTTCATGTGCGAATAAAATCGCCTCTATTATGCCAGCATTGGTTTGATCTGTAGAGGGAGCCCGATTCACCAGACTCTGATTGATGACTAGCCATTCCCTTATTGCCCTCGGTTGTATTTTTCTTTCCCTTTCTTTATTTTCGTAGTTTTTAGTTTCTCTCTCTTTCTTTTAGTTTTTTTTTTTACTAACTTCTTCTTTGGTTGTAGTTCTCTTTTGTTTTTTGTTTTTTGTTTTTTGTTTTTTTTCCCTTTTTTGAAGGTCTCTAAAAAGCCTTAAACAGAAAGAGGCAAAAATAAGAGAGCGGTAACCCAACCGTCACTCCGTGCTATAATGTTTTTAGGGGAAGTTTTCTGTTCCCTTGTACTTATTATTTTAAGAACATTATTTAGAGATACATTAGGGACAATGTATCATTTTAAGTTGGGTGTAGGGTACCCATAGGGTAATATATTTTAGCTTGGGGTCCTTGAGCATTGTGCTCGGACAATGTTATGTGCTTAACTTTTTTATCTGATATGTTGTTTTGATTGTTATGATGATAGTTTATGACACACTCTTCCCATGATAAAATTTTCATGAAATAATATTAGGAGAGCATGATCATGATTTTTAGCCCAATTTTAAAAAATTTTCATGTCTCTCATGCATCTTTAAGTCATTGTTCTTGCAAAATTAAAGTCTTGCATGCTTAGAATTGAGTTATCTAGTTTGTATTTCTATTATCACCTCGAAAGGTCCACCTTTGACTTAGGAGTAACCTTACTTGTTTGAGAGCAAAACTAGATAATGTAGATAAAAAAGGGCCTGGTGTACAAATAAAAAAAAAAGAAAAAAAAATTAGAAAAGCAAATTAGTTGCTAAGAAAAAAATGTATATAAAAAAATGAAGCAATTGCTAGCTTGCTTGCAAAAAAGAAAAAAAAAGTGCGTGTTTGTACATGGATAGAGGTGAAAAGAGCTACCTCCATCGTGTCTAGTTAGGGCCCTAGGAGAAAAATGTGGATAGGTTCCTAGCGGTTGAGTGTGAAAGCTAGCCTTCTAGGTAAAATAATTGTCTTTGCAAGTCTGGTAAAAAAGGGATTAGTGTTGCCCCTTTTTTGCAAGATTGGTATATCTGAAGTCGATAACCGAACCAAAGTAGGGGAAAACGGATTGAAGGTCTTATAAAACCTTTCTGGGTCGTGCAAGCTTAACTAGCAAGACTCTAGACTCACTCATGCATTAATAGATTTAGAATCATGCTTAAAAATGTGCTTCATTGATTGATTGTAATCGAATTTCATTCTTGATTGTAGATTTCATCCTTATTGACTATTGAGACTAAAGTAACAACTTTTTCAACTTGAGCAAGGATGTTTTTAAATGAAAGAATATATTTGTTTGAATGTATGTTTCTACCTTGCGCGGGATAAACAAGAATTAAGTTTGAGGTGTTTGATGGCTCTAAAAAGAGCTATAATTTCTACCTTAATTTAGGCTCATTAATAGATTTTATGTGTTAATTATCTTATTTTGTAGGTATCGAGCAACCAAGAGGTAGATTTGATCATTTGATAAGAAATGGAGTTAATTTGAAGCAATTAGAGGTAATTTGAGCATCTGGACTTCAAAGGAGAGGAAATGACCAAAGTGCTCCTTTTTGGAGCGTCGCAATGCTGATACATGAATAAGTCCAACGCTCGCACAACGTTCAGAGCCAGAATCTGAAGATATAGGCCAGCGTCGCAACACTACCCTTAGCGTGTGCACGCCTGTCGTAAATGAGCGTCGCAGCAACGTTGCAATGCCACGCCAATGCTCAAAGGTTGTTGTCGACAAGAGTGTTGCAACGCTCTGGCTAGCATTGCAATGCTAACCTTGATTTCTATTTTATCTCTCATCGGTTTTAGGTTAAAAGTATGCTGATTTTTATGGAGGTCGAGGAGAGGCCTAGTTTTTTTCCTTCCTCCTAACATTTTCAGTATCATTAGGTTAGATTTATTTTTTATTTTATATTGTAAGCATTGATTAGGTTGTATCTTGTTGAAATGCCTTGAATCTATTTAATCTCTCAACCTATTCAGATTTCGTATTCAGCATATTTATTTATTTGTAGTTATTTATGATTATGACCCTAGAGTTTAGAGTAGTGCGCTATATAAACTCTCTAACCCTAGAGGCGTCGTTTTTTATGTAATTTCTAAAAACATTCTCTCAAATAATATTGTTCTCCCTCTGCCCATGGACATAGCTAACACACTGTTAATGAACCACATATATCTGTTTGTCGATCTTCTCTATCTCTACGTTCCTTTTTGTGTTCTTTAATTTTTGATTTTGTAACAAACTGGTATCAGAGCCTTGTTAGGGTTTTTTCGAAATTCCGCATTTGTTCGACAATTGAAGATGTCTGGCGTGAACGTAAAGATCGACAAATTTATCGAGAGGAACAGTTTTAGTTTATGGCAGATCAAGATGCGATCCCTGCTAAAGCAGCAGGGGCTGTGGGCGCCGCTGACGGGTAAGTCAAAGAAGGTTGTCGTGGATGACGAAGAGTAGCAGACTCTTAAGGAGAAGGCTCATTTGACGATCATGCTATGTTTGGATAATGACGTCATCATCGAGGTCGCAGATGAAGAAATTGTCGCTGGTCTTTAGTTGAAGTTGGAAAGTCTTTACATGACAAAATTTTTAACTAAGAAGTTATTTCTGAAGAAACGTCTGTATCATCTATGTATGCAGGAAGGTACGTCTCTACGAGACCATCTTGATCAATTAAATAAAATTTTATTAGATCTGCGTAACGTAGAGGTTAAGGTTGATGATGAGGATGCTGCCCTAATTCTGTTCACATCTTTGCCCCCGTCGTATGAGACTTTCATTGACTCGTATATTGGAGGGAAAGAAACTCTGACCTTAAAAGATACAAAGTCCACCTTGCTTATGAGAGAGGACCGTCAGAATTCAGGAAGTTCAGTTACAGAAAATCAGGCATCTGGGTTACCTACTACAAGGAGCAAGGGACATAGGAATTCTGGTAAGCAGAAGTCGAACCAGAATAAAAGGTCTTCGAAGTCAAAGGGTTCCAAGTCGGATGATATTTGTAACTATTGTAAAGAAAAGGGGCATTGAAAAATCAAATGCCCTAAGATAAAAAGGAATTAGGAAAAGAAGGAAAAGAGTGACTAAAGGGAAGCATTCGCCTCTGTTGCACAAGTTGAGATTGATTCTGAAGAAGTCGAGATCAATTCTGAAGGAGATCTAGCTATAGTTGTGAATGAACATTCACATTCTGATGATGTGTGGGTTCTTGATTCTGGGGCATCTTATCATATGTGCCCAAATAGAGAGTGGTTCTCAACCTATCAGCAAATAAATAGAGGGAATGTTAGCATGGCTAATGGTGTTGTGTGCAAAATAGTTGGAATCGGCTCAGTCAAGATACGAACACATAATGGTGCCTTCTACACTTTAAAAAAGGTTAGGCATGTTCCACTAATGAAGAAGAGTTTGATATCCTTTAGTATACTCGATAGCAAGGGTTATAGTTTTGAAGGTAAAGGTTGAGCAATGTATGTCTATAAGGGTTCTGAGGTAGTTTTGAAAGGCATAAAGCGTGGAACACTGTATTTTCTATTAGGTTCCATGATAACATGTTATCCTGTTGTTGCATCGTCGGTTGTTCACAAGGATGATATGACTAAGTTATGGCATATGAGACTTGGTCATATGAGGAAAAAGGGATGCAAATTCTGTCAAAAAGAGATCTTTTTTGTGGGCACAAGGTGCAGGATTTTGAATTTTGTGAACATTGTGTATTTAGGAAGCTTCATCGCAGCAAGTTTCCAAGAGGTGTTCATTGTACAAAAGGGACACTTGATTATATTCATTCAGACTGTTGGGGACCTTCTAAAGTTGAATCTATTGGAGGCAGTAGGTATTTTTTGTCTATAATTGATGATTACTCAAGAATGACTTGGGTTTTTATGATGAAACATAAAAGTGAAGCCTTCAAGAATTTCAAGTAGTGGAAGATATTGATTGAAAATCAAAGTGGGAAGAAGATCAAAAGGCTGTAAACTGATAATGGTCTAGAATTCTGTGGATCCGAATTTAATGAGTTCTGTAAAGCTGAAGGGATTGTTCGCCATCACACTGTTAGGAATACTCCACAGCAAAATGGGGTTACAGATATGAATCAGACATTGTTGGAGAGAGCAAGGCACATACTCTCTAATGCAGGGTCGACTAGAAGGTTTTGGGTAGAAGCAGTAAATACATCATGTTATCTGATCAATCGTGGACCTCACACAGCTATTGATTGTAAAACACCTTACGAGGTGTGGTCTAGTAAGCCTGCAGATTATTCTTTATTAAAAGTTTTTGGTTGTACTGTCTACTATCATGTTAAGGAGGTTAAATTAGAACCGAGAGCTAAAAATGGTATATTTGTGGGTTTTGGGGATGGAGTTAAGGGATATAGAGTTTGGTCACCTTCTAAGAATAGAGTCATACTTAGTAAGACTGTGAAATTTGATGAAAATTCTATGCTTAACTCAACTATAAAGCCTTTTGTGACGTCTACTGATGTGGGAGAAAGTAGTAGTGTTGATATACAGGTGGAGATGCAATTCACTTCGGCTGTGAATGAATTACAACATCAAGGTGGAGAAGATCAACACATTACTATAGAAACTGATGTGCAACCAGAAATGAATGTGCCTAGAACGTCAGAAGTTGCTTTGCCTGAGAATTCTAGATCACGAGTAGATCAACCGAGCATAGCTCATGATAGAGCTAGAAGAGTTGTTGTTGAACCTCCTGTGAGGTATGGTTTTGAAGATATGGTTACTTTTGCATTGCAGGTTGCTGAAGAGGTGGATCCTCATGAGCCATCCACCTATAGAGAAGCTGTGTCATGTGGTGAGTCTACTAAATGGCTTGCTGCTATGGGGGATGAGATGAAATCTCTTGACAAAAATCAGACTTGGGAATTAGTTAAACAACCTAAGGAGAGAAAAATTTTCACTTGTAAATGGGTCTTCAAGAAAAATGAGGGAATATCACCTTCAGAGGGCATTAAATATAAAGCTCGAGTTATTGCTAGAGGGTTCACACAAAGGGAAGGAGTTGATTATAATGAGATCTTCTCACCAGTAGTCAGACATACTTCTATCAGGGTGTTACTAGCTATAGTAGCACATCACAATTTGGAACTTGAACAACTAGATGTGAAGACAGCTTTCTTACATGGAGAGTTGGAGGAAGAGATTTATATGACCCAACCAGATGGGTTCCATTGTCCAGGTAAAGAAGATTATGTTTGCAAGTTGAAGAAATCTTTGTATGGGTTAAAGCAGTCTCCAAGGAAGTGGTACAAACGATTTGACAGCTATATGATTGGACTTGGCTATAACAGAAGTCCGTATGATTGTTGTGTATATCACAATAAAGCTGATGATGGTTCAATGACTTATCTACTTTTATATGTAGATGATATGCTCATAGCTGCAAAGTCCAAGTTTGATATTCTGAAATTGAAGAATATTCTTAGTGCTGAGTTTGATATGAATGATTTGGGTGCTGCTCAGAAAATTCTGGGTATGGAGATTTATAGGGACAGAGATAAGAATAAGCTCTTATTGTTGCAGAAAGGATATATTTAGAAGATATTGTCCAGGTTTGGTATGTCATCAACTAAGCCTATAGATACTTCTAGTGCTGTAAATGCTCGTTTGTCATCTGTGCTTTCACCACAGTCTGAAGCTAAGAAGGAGTACATGTCTTGAGTTCTTTATGCTAGTGCAATGTGAAGTTTGATGTATGCTATGGTCTGTACTAGGCCTGATCTTACCCATGTTGTTAGTGTTGTCAGCAGGTTCATGGGTCAACCTGGAAAGAAGCATTGGCAAGCTGTTCACTCTGGGTGGTTCTGTTGTTAGTTGGAAGGCAACCTTACAGCCTACAGTTACTTTGTCTACTACTGAAGCAGAGTACATGGCCTTGACAGAAGCTGCTAAAGAGGGAATATGGCTGAGGGTGTTAGTTGGTGATCTTGGTTTGCATCATGACCAAGCTATTGTACATTGTGATAGTTTGAGTGTAATATACCTAGCAAAGGATCAAGTTCATCATGAGAGAACTAAGCACATAGATGTAAGATATCACTTCTTAAAAGGTGAGCAGAGAGTTAAAGTGATGAAAATTGGTACTGCTGATAACCCTGCTGATATGTTCACCAAACCAATTCTACAAGGCAAGTTCCAACATTGTTTGGACTTGTTGAATGTTTTTACTTGTTAGTCGTTCCCTTTGTGGGACACTTTGAGGCATGAGGGAGTAGTCTGGGTACGTCTGGCGATATTGATTTATGTTGCATTTGGTACATCTGTTATCTAGGAGAGAATTCAAGTCAAGGTGGAGATTTGTTGAAATGCCTTGAATCCCTAGAGGTACCATTTTTTATGTAATTTCTAAAAACATTCTCTCAAATAATATTGTTCTCCCTTTGCTCGTGGACGTAGCTAACACACTGTTAGTGAACCACGTATATCTGTGTGTCGATCTTCTCTATCTCTACATTACTTTTTGTGTTCTTTAATTGTCGATTTCGTAACATATCTCATGAACTTGTCTATGGATTTTTTAGGTAAATTCTATCTAGTTTCTTGGATCAAGTATTCTATTTCAATTTTTTGAGGGTTTTTTTTTTTTTAACTAATTAGTGTTTTGCAATTTCAATTCATGTTTTTTTCTCTTTAATTTTCAAAAGCATGTTTGCGTTTATGACTTTTCACTCATAAGCATGATAAGCTATGATTCTTAGTTTTGTCACAATCTTGCATCAATATGTTGTTTTAATGTATTTTTACATAAGGATATCTAGCTAAGGTTACCTAAGTAACAATAGTTAATTAGGCATTTGATGGCTATCCTTAGAATGTGCTAATTACGAGGTTCAAAGATAAAATTGGTTAATTGGATATGGTTTTCTTGACAATTAATCGAAACAATTTAATCCTAAATCGTAATGTATATGTTCTTAGTTCTATATGGCCGCTATCGAACCCAATAAAATTTAGAAGAATATAGATTAGTTAGGGTATGGCCTTTCTAACCTTAATTAATGATTAGGACGCTTTCTTAGTTAGACTCTTACTAGTTATCCACCACTGTAGAGGCTAGTTAGATCAAATCGAGCGAGTAGTTATGCATGCATTATTTGATTTCATAATTAATTGGCAAAAAATGATGATTGAAATTGTATTGAATGTCTATCTTGATCTAAGAACTAGATAAACAAATCAGTGTTTATATTTATCCCTTGCATTCTAATTTACTGCATGTTTTTCAAATTTTATCAATTAAACCAAAACCCAGTTTTTACTTTTCATAGTAAATTTAGCTTAGGGGAGATTTAATTCTTGGCCTCTCTATGGTTCGACCCTACACTTACCACTATTACTACGTTTTTGTAGTGATAGGAGTAGTTCGGTGGATTATAAATTTTCTTTTTATTCGTGACTCTTTTTGGGAATTAAATGACACCGGAAAGGCAACGAACACAAATCGATTTTACATTAAACAAAATCATTATACAAAACAGATTACATAAACATGAAAATTAACATGCATTAGGGAAAAGATTATAACGATTCTTACCTTTGTAGATTCCCAAGTGTCATGAACAATCCTCTCCTAGTTCCAACGATCTTGATCACGAACAATTTCTTGAAAAATCTCGAACACAATCACGAAAGTAACCTCGTTATTCCCTAGAATTCCAATAGAGGGATAAGTGGTATCCAACTATAGGCAGAGGGAGGGGAGAAAATGGTTTTGGAGAGTAGATAGAATTTTCTTTATGGCTTAGAGAAAATTTTGCACAATAACACTATGGTGTTGTGAATTGTGTTTAGTGTCTTCACAAAGGGCCAAAGGGAGGTTTTTATATAGAGAAGGGTCAAAACCTTTTCCTAATATTTTTTTCTATAATTAATTAAATGACACTTATTTAATTAATTGGCCCAATTAAATAACACTTATTTAATTTTAATTTGTACAATAATTAAATAACTATTTATACATTAAACTCAATTTAATGTATATATTTAATTATCATATACATCCCATGTATATGTGCAAAACCTCTCTATTAACTAATTCTTTTTTAATCTAATTCACTTGAATTAATTAATTTGAATCTTATTCGAATATTACTTTCCAATTTAATTATAGATCATATCCATAATTAATTATATATTAATCACATTAATGTATGGTATCCTCAAATTAATTTGAACAATTTAAATTATCCCTTTTAAATATCTTCTAGTGAGCTAACGAGGGGACCTAGTGGACCTGTAGATCAGAAGCTCTAACGATATGACATTAATTGACTAAACTCATTAACCAAATTAATCAATATTCGTTAATTGTGGGTACACTTCACTAAATATCAACAGTTGCACTCTTCTCACTATAGATATATTTATGTGTCCACGAATATGGACCAATATCAACAAGTTAGTCCTTCATGAGTGTTTGTAACTCCAATTAGGTTAAATTACCGTTTTAGCCTTAAGTTGCCTCTAACTCCTTCAGTACTAGTGCTCATTGAAGAACCTGTTTATGGTCCAACTAATAAACAGAAACCCTTCTCAGACCAAGGAGGGTAGGGCCATTTGTTCAAGTCTTGGAGACACCACTTAAAGAAACACTCATCTACTTACCTTTATGGCGAGAATGAGTGAATTCCATCTTGTATTATTATGTTCCCAACTCTCCACTCAGTCTTGTTCCCAAAATGGTAGGCTTACTAGATCGGCGAATTGGCCACCCTCACCCATATAAAGCAAAGGACAATCCTTCGTGAACAAGAGTTCATAATATACTCAGGATTAAGACTAAGTCGCCTAGGTCATCCTATTGAAATAGAAATCTGACTAGTCAACGATGTTACATCTAGTGGTTACTATTTCATAGTCCAATCTTATGCAAACTCATTGCATAAGATACCTCCACTCGTGTTTCACCTACAAAAATGCATTGGATCATTATGCTTGTATCAAATACAAAGTGGACAGTATCCATAGTATTACTAGGATAAGATACCCACCCTTATCTCTATACTATAGACCCGTTAGGTTATATCTTGAACATTGATCCCTGTATGTCTCTACATACAGTTCAAGACTTATAAGACAGTCTTGGATGATAGTTTATTTGATTTAGGGTTATTAAGACAAAATAGACAACAATACAAACAATAATATTATTGAATTAACACCCATAACTCTTTATTGATAACAGTCAATTAATAACATGTACTCTCTACGAGTTTTAGGGCATCAAACTCAACACCATTTCCTCCCATTGAGTGTTTTATCTAGGATTAATTTAAACTTAGAAAAATACGATTATTTATTTTACTAAGTGATTGTTTACGTTTGCCCAAAAGTAACACTTACTTTAGATAGTTACATAATTTTGATTAATGTTCATTAAACATTTTAACAAACTTTAATTAACAATTGCATGCTTGTAGCAAATCTATCTAATTCACCTTCCAGGTCAGTTCTCAGTTAGGGGTGTTTCGTTTCCGTTAGCTTAAATACCCAGTCAAGACAGAACTAGCCTTAGACAAAGGTTCCTTATAGATACATTTGCTACAATTTTAATCTTTTATTAAAACCAATTTAATCCTATTAAATTGATTAAAAATATTATACTAATTTCTAATCATATTAGAAATATTGTGAACATAGGTCTATGTGAATCATATTTTAAACTACTTAAAAAATAATTTTAACCTAAGTTTGGATGCAATTCTAAATTATTGATTTTAATTTCTAATTTCATTCAATTATAACTGTTATAAAAAAAATAAAACAAATTAAAACCATATATTGCATTTAATGACATACTTAGTAAAATTAAAACATTTATAACATTATACAAAGTAGTGTCATGCTTCATGCAATCTCCATTTCATTACTTAACATACATAACAATTATACCCTAAAGTAATGAAATAAAAATAATAACATTCATACATACATCCAACTATATAATATAACTCTTATAATATAAATGATGCATGACAATACTATTATGCATGCAAACATGTATTATACAACTTATATGTGCCCTATAATGTTATTATGAGTCAAAAATACCAAAGCATAATGTCCCAATATTGGGAGCATACCTATCATCACAGTTCTTGACTTCTCGGCCTCCTGCTGAGTGGTCGAATAAACATAGCCATGTTGTTGTTGTTGTCTGCCCACTCCCCTCAGATGTGCCCTGTAAGGCTGATCGATGAGTTTCTTTTGGGGCATTTATCAGTGATGTGCTCCTTCTATCTGCAATGAAAGCACACTCTATTGCCCACCAAGCCACATCCCTAATGATGTTTTCCTCGAGAACTACACACCAGTCTGTCCCCTTTAACAGTTACGATCTAGGGAGCCTGCTGTCCCCAGTGACATGGAGGTCTGTCTGAACTCTCTCTCTTCTGCTAAGGCTGAGGCTCAAAAACCTTATAATCTACCTTCCTTTTCTTACCCGAAGAGGATTCTAGTACCTGCGATCTCACGTACTCCTCCCCCACCGTGGAATCTATCCTTATTGCTACACGAAATGTCGTTGCATAACTTGTGGGCTCATGAGCCAGTACGTGGCCTCTCAGTCTGTCCATCAAACTCTGGATGAAACTTTTCGTCTTGTCCTCTTCTGTGGCCACCATTTTGGGAGCAAAACGAGACAACTTGTAAATTCTTGTTCAATTCCACCACAGACATGACCTCTTGCTTCAGATTCATGAATTCTATCGGTTTATTATACATCGTGTCGACAGAAAAGAATTGTTTATAGAATTGCTCTTTGAATTGTTTCTGGGTAACCAGCCCTCTGTTGGTGTCTACTGATCTTTCTGCCGACTACCACCAAATTTCTGCATCATCTGTCAACCAAAATACTATACATTGAAGTTTCTGGTCTTTTTAACATTTCATATAGCGA
This sequence comes from Benincasa hispida, assembly GCF_027475165.1. Lineage (NCBI taxonomy): Eukaryota > Viridiplantae > Streptophyta > Magnoliopsida > Cucurbitales > Cucurbitaceae > Benincasa > Benincasa hispida. Next base: position 65,681,910 of record NC_143481.1, on the reverse strand, counting down.
AATATAGTCTCGATGGAGGGCATCCACATCTCTCCCTTCGCAGGTTCTCCAGTGACCCATCGAAGGTGTGGGGGCTGTACTTTTTGAAGTTCTTTAGGGTCACTCCACTAAAGCCCATAGTTGCACTCTTCTCATTGTAGATATATTATGTCCACATGATTTAATCATAATTAGTAAGTCGATCCTTCACAGGTTATTCGTAATAACGGTTGGGTCAAATGTCTATTTTACCCGCGATATTACATCTTATTCCTTAAGTATTTACTGATCCTCTAATGAACAATTGGTTTGTGATCCAGTCACTAAACCAGATCCCTTTCAGCCTAGTGAGAGGGTGGGACCCCTTGTTCAAGACCTGGATTCAATACTTAAGAGAACAACGTTTCTCCTATCCCACAGGTAGGAGTGAATTCTATCTTGCACCCTATGTCCCCAGCTATCTATCCGATCTTACCCCTGAAATGGGAGGCTTATTGAGTCGGCGCTGTTGAGCCAACCCTCACCTATACAAATCTAAGAATAATCCCGAATAAACAGGAGTTCATAGTAAGAGTGACTTATTTCTGTTGGGTTTTATCTCCTAAAACTTGTGGTTTGTCAACAATAAAACTTATTCTGAAGATTCAATACGTTGTTATTGAATATATGTATTGCTTATTAAAAATCCAATAACTTAAAAGACCCATGACTATTATATGAGTACTTGAACTTTATGTGAAGACATAAAAGTGGATCAGGTTCAAGTAAATAATCAAAATGATCTATAGTATATGAATGAGAGGTTGGGGCCCTTTGTTCAAGACCCGGAGTCAGCACTTAAGGGAACAACCTCTTTACTATCCCTAAAAGTGGGTAGAAGTGAATTCCATCTTACACCCTATGTCCCCAGCTATCTACCCGATCTTAGCCCTGAAATGGAAGTTTATTAAGCCGGTGTTGTTGAGCTAACCCTCACCTATACAAATCTAAGGATAATCCTGAATAAACAGGAGTTCATAGTTAACTCAGGATTAAGGTTCAGTTACCTAGGTCATCGCTATGAAATAGTCAGTCTTAAAAAGTAAACAGTGTTATAAAGTAAGAGTGACTGATTTCGTGGCCTATCTTGTACAAACCCATTGCACAGAACACCCCCACTCTTCATGTCATAACATGTACGAATTAGGATCACATCGTCTGTAGCACTTTACAACTCTTTGTAACAACTACAGAGTGGGCCGCATCCGATAATGTTATCAGAATAAGGCACCCAACCTTATTCATATACTATAGATCATTTTGACTATTTACTTGAACTTGATCCACTTTTATGCCTCCATATAAAGTTCAAGTACTCATACAATAGTCATGAGTCTTTAGTTTATTGTATTTTTAATAAGCAATACATATATTCAATAAAAACTTATTGAATTTTCAGAATAAGTTTTATTGCTTACAAACCACGAGTTTTAGGACATAAAACCCAACAAACTCCCACTTGGACTAAAACTGCAGTGGTAACTTATATATCTTAATATATAATACTGAGCTTCTGAGTTTTATAGAGAAATACAATAAACTAGGGCATCCTATACCCATGGTTTACCATTCGGTATCCCATACCCGATATTTCTCCCACTTGTCCTAGATTATTAACCTGGTATTCCTAGTCTTACTAGGTAATTCTCAAACACTTTAGCCAAGAGAATCTTTTGTAAACATGTTAATGTACATTAGACTTCTTATGAAACTATATGGGGAATGCATCTTATTCTCAATAATGACCAGGAAGTCATACTTTCCTCTCACTACATCGAGGTACTCTCAACTATTTGAGTAAGACGCATCTGACCTATCTAAACAACTTTTGTTTATAGTGTTAGTTCAATAACTCTTTTATTGATTTATGCAAGTTTTATGGAAACAAATAATACAAGGTGATCTGGAACAACATTCCAATGATGTTGAGAAACCAGTCTAAGGCAATTTAGAAATTTTATCACTGGATTTCAAGTTCTATCAAATAGATCTAGAAATCTTTAAACTTTCTATACTTTGATCCAATCGAAGTATTTCGGTTTTATTTTACCTAACAAGTTTTGTACACTCTGAACATTTCAAGTATTCTAAACTTATCATTTAGGTTAAATAACTACTTGTCTTTAATTGATTTCTAGCCATTTTAAATATCTAAATATTTGCAAATGGCTTTTAACTAAGTTAGTTCTTTAAAAGAAGTTGCTATGAGTTAGAACAAACATAATTTTCGAAAATGAACATTTCATTTACAACAAAAATATATACAATTTGTTCTTTACATGATAACACAAGCAGGTAAAATTATCATCAGACAACAACATCTCCCACTGGTTAAGCTGAGCAAACGGTCTTTAGGAACTGGTTTACCTGTTTTATTTTCTTTGCTCTCTTCTCAGCAAGGTACTGAGGGCAGTTTCTCTCCCACTACCCTTCCTCATTGCAGTGGAAACACTTTTCTTTGTCTGTAGCGTTAACCTTGCCTTTTTTCCCAGTGGGTTTCTTCTTCCCTTTCCCTTTACTCTTCTTAACAGGAATACTCTTACTCTGTGAAGAGGAAGCAACATCAGGCTTTTTGGAGAACATTCCTCTCTTCTCAGTGGTATTAACGTGTACTTCCGGTTCTAGACCTTTAGCTTTCATCATTGTCTAGTAAGCCTGTAGCTCGTTCAGAAGAGTAGTCAAGGTGTATTCAATTTTATTCATTAATGCGTTCGTACAAAACTGCAGAAAACTCGTCGGAAGAGATTCTAGAATAAAACCGACTTGACATCCCTCGTCAACAACAACGCCATTTACTTCTGCCACATTGAAGTGGACCATCATGTCCGTGACATGTTCACGAACAGAGGCCCTCTCTTTCATGCGGCATGATGACATGCAGATATGCATGTCATCTTAGGCCTTTTACTTAGAATTATGAAGGTTGTTAGGCAGAATATGCGTCGATCAAGATAGGAATTCACAAGAATATGAGTTTCCGTCGATCAGCATGTTGAATCTCAGCTAACCCATTATTTTGCGTTAATTATGCATTCAATGTTCTATTTTTATAGCCAATGCAGGAAATGAATGCAAACGCGAAAACCGGACCATCGCATAAACGACCGCATGCAGAGAAACACTCCATCGCAAGGCAAACGCATCGATCAATGCATGGATGTTGCGGTAATCAGTCATATGCATCCATCACATGGGAGTTGCGCTCGTCAAGTGAATGCGGTCATCATGTAGAGTTGCGGTGTTAAGCGAATGCGACCATTGAATGATTGTGGCTACGCGACAATGCATTCTAATGGGATCAATGCAAGGTAGGTAGAATGAATGCATCATCGCGTCTACCTCGAAAAAATCCAAAGATGATGTTGACAATTCACCTACCACACCGTTAATGGCAGAGGTTCAGAAAAGGACTAATGCGCTGAACATCAGACTCAGAGCAGTCCAATCAATGTTTTCGGCGACCCAAGCTCTATAAATAGAAGTCGATGAGCTGAAATTCATTTCATCCAAGGTTTTTGCCTAAGGTTCACCTATGGCGGATCCTTGTGAACCAGACAAATGCATGAGGAGATGGCTGAGAGTTCTTCACCTCCTTCATCCATTCCGAGTGACGACCAGAGCCTTTGACCGGAGCTAGATCTCGAGAGAGTCAGTTCCTCCACCCATCCATGGCACCACCGACAACCTTGATGCACATCCACTGGAAGCAAATCTTTACTTCCAGCCGGTCATTTCTTTTCCTTTCTTTTCTCATATTGTTTTGTATAACATTTTGGAATTGAGAAATTAATACAATGTGTTTTCAATGCATTTCTCTTTTCCTTCGACTTCATCTCCATCTTCTTGCTTAGAATCTTTCTTTCATTGCAACACTTAGTGGGATTGCTTGGGTATTGCATACTTAGTCATGTGGATTAGGGATTTGAAGCATGTAGCAAACTACCGAGAGTATGCGTTACGCGAGTATGTGAGTAACCTTATTTACTTAGTGTGAAGCTACTGCAATGCCTGTCTATAAGCTAACACATTGCTTGTCTATGAGTGAAGTCAGCAACAATCAACTGCCCGAGAGGGTAAGTGGTTGGTCGCATTAAGTAATGTATGCGTTATTCACTAGGGATAGTAACAACCTTGCGTCAACCAAGTTCATGCGTTTGTCCTGTCTTATGTTGTGCCCAACACCCCTTTAGAGCTACTCGAGAGAGAGTCTAAAGAAAGAACCTAATGACTCGAAAGAGCTAGGTTAGAATCTAGACTCGAGAGAGCGAGATTAGATCGGCATAAGCAAGAGATAAGGACTTAGAGATAAGATATGTTTGTCAACACTGCAGTGCATGCACCCTAGGAATAGAAATGATGATATGTGGTTGTCTTGTTTGTGTATCATCGCATAGATAAGAATTAGAGGCTTATGTGTAGGCCCTATAGACACCTCTGCACATACATCACATGCGTTCTAGCATTAGAAGCCGTAGCATTCACACCGAGAGGTGGTTTACTATTGTATGAGTGTTGCATGATCGCATTAGTTTGCATTGACTAGGGTTGCCCTTGAGATCACTCTTAAGTTTTGTAATGAAAACATCTCCACATTTTATCCATTTTCCTACACATTTATTTCATGTCAAGGTTTGTCGCATCTCTACCTTTCATGCATATTCTCATTGCGTTGTCTGTTAGATAGGAGTAGGAGTAGGATTAACGTAGCAATATCCCCTCCATTCTTTTATTCAACCGCCGCATGCACAATCACCACAAACATATAGTTACAAGTCCCTGTGTTCGACCTCGGATTACCCGAGAAATTTGCGCTCATGTTATACTTAGCGTGAACGCAAGAAAACTTGTGGCAGGATGCATGGTTATCACATACATTCGTTAACGCAATTTTCATTCCAATGCATGACCATCGATGCATGACTATCAACGCATATCTTAGGAACATGCATCGCATAATGCATCCACGGGATTTGGTTGTCGAGTAAAATTGACTTCCAATTTCCACGCATCACGGCAGCTGTAAACGTACTTTATAGCATCATACCTTAGGGAGAAGGATGGTTACTCGAACATCCCTCGTAGAGATTCCATAATCTCTTTGGCAGTACCTATATCCTCATGTTTCTTCACCAAGACATCAAATATGCTGGCAAGGATATAAGCACGGGCTTTATAATTTGCCCTGATCCATCTATCGTGCGCATCTCGAACAGTTCGGTTTGCGTTAGAGCTTGGAACGGGAGGACAATCCTCTGTTAAGACGAACCGTCTATCATAAGTATAGTATTCAAAGTTGATTTCTAGGTTGCATAATTATCCTCTAACAGTTTATCAGACACCAACAATTGTACTAGTGCACTTGTCATTCTGAAAAATATAAACAAATTTTATAAGTGAATTGCCTTTTAAACCCAATCAAGTTTTAGCAAAGTAAAAATATGCCCAAGATTATTTTTGCAACGATATACAACAAGACATTCTTGAATAAACACTATCTCTAAAATAACTCATATTTTGATAGTCATTTAGCTACCGTTTTTTGTCAGAAATTACTAACTCTTTAGTAACTCTGTTGATCGGATAACAAATCAATTGTTCATTAGAGGATTAGTGGGACTTAAGGAACAAGAGGTAACCTCGAGGGTAAAACAGACATTTGACCCAGCCATTATGACGAACAACCTATGAAGGGTTAACTTATTAATCATGGTTATATCGAGTGGACATTATATATCTACATTGAGGAGAGTGCAATTATGGGCTTTAGTGGAGTGACCCAAAAGTGAACGAATGGGGATTAATTCGGTGTAAAGAGTTTAGCCAATTAATCTCAGATCGTTGGAGCCCATGATCTGTAAGTCCGCGAGGTCCCCCTCCTAGCTCGTAAATGGATTAGCTTTAAAGTAGCGTGATAAGTTAATTTGAAACGTTCAAAATAGAATTAAGGGAATTAGTAATTATATGAGATATAATTACACGTTTAATTTTGGAATTAAACGGAATTGGAGAATTAATTAATATTTAATTTGATTTAAATATTAAATGCATGAAGGTAAAATTTGTGTAAAATTAATTTAATATTGGATATTAAATTAATTAGAATTAATTAAATTGTTTAATTAATTACTTGTTATTAATTATTAGAAAATTAATTTGTGAAATTAATTTTTGTAAAATTAATAATATTTTCAATTTTGAAATCAAATTGATTTTTTAAATCATTTTGTAAAATTTGAAAAGTTTGAAAAACACAAAATGGAATTATGGTTTTTTCCATTAACACCTTCAATTAGCTCACAATAAACCCACTTAAGTTTTGCCTAAAATCTCCAAGCATGAGCTGCATCTCATACAATCATCTTCTTTGCATGAAAGTCCTACAATAAATAGAGAAGATGGAAGTAGAATGAAGGCATGCATCAATTGAGTTATTGCTGAAAATTTCGAGTTGAAGAAAGATGTTCTTCAAATGAATGGTGTAGTGAGTTCTCCTCCAAATTCCCTTCATTCAAGCTTATTTTGAGTCTCACAACTCAATCTAAAGCTCCAAGAGAATAGTGGAGAAGATCTTGAGATGGTTCACAACGAGATTTGGAGAAGATTTGCAGTTGAGAATCGAGATTCTCAAGGTTCTACAAAGGTATTGTTTGAAAGCCTCTTATTATTGTATAAGCATGCTTCATTTATAGCCAAAATTAATGAATTAGAATGCTTATTGATCCTTGTTGCTTGCGCTGCATGTTGATATACTCCTACAATTTCTTGGTCCGATCTTATGCAAACTCATTACATAGGATGCCCCCACTTCTCATGTCAATACATGAACGAATCTGGATCACTTCGTTTGTAGTATCTTTATAACTCTTTGTAACAATTACAAAGTAGGCCACATCCAATAGTGTTACCAGAATAAGGTACCCAACCTTAATTATGTACTATAGATCGTTTTGATTGTTTACTCGAACTTGATCCATCTCTATGTCTCTACATAAAGTTCAAGTATTCATATAATAACCATGGATCTTAGTTTATTGGATTTAGACTTTTACGTATGTAACATCAATAATAAGTTTATTGACTATAGAATATGTTTAGCTTTTACAAACTGCAAGTTTGAGAACATAAAACCCAACAATACTCCCACTTGAACTAAAACTCCAGTGGATCAATATACAAATATATACAATGTTGAGTTACACTAAGAGAACAAAAAGTATAAATACAATAAACTAGGGCATTAAATACCCATAAATTCTTCCACTTGCCCTAGTGATGATTCTCTCGTAGACCTAGTCCTATTAGGTGACCCTCAAACACTTTAGCCGAGAGGGTATTTGTAAATGGATCAGCTAAGTTGTCTTGTGAGGCTATCTGCCTGACAATCATGTCTCCTTTGTGTACAATCTCCCTAATGAGATGGTACTTTCGTTCGATGTGCTTTCCTCGTTTATGGCTTCGAGGTTCCTTTGAATTTGCAACTGCTCCACTGTTGTCACAATAGAGGGTGACAGACAGGTGCATATTGTAGGATCTAAAGGCAACACTAGAGGGGGGGTGAATAGGGCTGACTACCAATTTTTCTTTTTAAAAAAAAAATTATCTTCAAACAATGCTCAATAAAGTTAACCCACTAATTTTATTAAAGAAAATTTATGCAAGACAAAACTTAAATCATGCAAGCTATGATAACTTCAAATATAAAGATAATTTAATCAAGGATAAATTTAAATAACACACTAAAAATTAAATCATGCAATTTGGAAAGATTAAAAAAATAACTAAGACAAGAAGCAAAAAATGTGAAAACAAGAAATAAAAGAGAGAAAGGAAGAGAAAACACCGGGAATTATAGTGGTTCGACAAATTGCCCACTCCACTCTCCAAGACTCCTTCTTGGGTATTTCACTAAGTGATCTTCTTGCAGGTGAGGATCAAACCGACACACGATCCTCTTTTTCCTAGGCTAAAGAGAAACCCAAGATCCTTTTTACTGGTTCAGGATCAAACCAATGTCTTTTTCTCACAACCCAAGGTGTACCCACTCCTTAATACAATTCCCAAAAATTAAAAGAAAACCTCACAATATTACCTCTTGAAGGCTAAATACACAAGTTGAGCACTTAGAAAAAAAAAAAACTCACCAAAACAACTCTAGGCCAATTTAGGAGCAAGGAGGACAAGAATTTGAGAGTAGAGAGAATTGAGAGCTTAAGACTTGATAGCTTTTGGTGTGTATATATGAAGAGTAAAATCAAGTCGAATTTATAGGCGAGGGGGATAAATTTTGGCCATTGGATATGATTGCAAATGAAGGGTGGAGATTGAATAAAAATAGAAAAGGAAAGGATTTGTAATTAAGAGAGGAATTTTGAAAGATTGAAATTATTGAGATTTGGAGAATAAAAAGGATTTGAAGGATGACAATTTAGGAAGGAAATCAAATTTGAAAAGGCTGAAAAATCTTAACCCGCGCCACATGTCGCCATACTATTGATCCGTACGTCAATTAACGATTTCTCCTTCTTTTTTTTTTTTAAATATCAGCTGCCACTTGTCACTATCTCATTCGTCCACGGTCGCCACGTCATTGCCACGTCAGCAAAAAGTGACCGGTTGGAGTGCCACATCATCAATATTGATCGTTTGTGTGCCACGTCAGCCGCCATGTCGGATGCCATGTCAACAAGGTGCCACGTGTCACTACCACGTTGGATTTTCTCTCCAATCTTCTTTTGCTTATAACTTTCTCGTTTGAACTCTGATTTGAGCGATTCAAATTGCGTTGGAATCGTCTTTCCAAGCTCTACCAGATAGTGACTCTAAAACACTGAAAATGTTGGTACAAAAAATCTGAGTTTGTTATCATCAAAATACTTGGTTTGATTGAAGCCCTAAAGCTAACAAGCTCCCCCTTTTTTATGATGACAAATCACCATTATACTAAAAATACTTCTCCCCCTTTTGTTATCAACAAAAAGATATACAAGTGATTTTTCTCTCCCTTAATCATACAAATAATGCTCCCCCTCAATAAATTATAGCACATAAATTCATAGAAATAGGAATAATACTCCCCTTATCAAACATAATTAGGCAATTCTAATAATACCAAGAGCAAGTCTATTTTTACAAAAGGCTTCTTCATTTAATGCCTTTGTAAGAATATCTACTACCTGGTTCTCAGTATTAACATAATTAATGACAATGTTCTTATTTTGCACATGCTCTCGAAGAAAATGATGTCTAATATCTATATGCTTTGTTCTAGAATGTTGAATGGGATTTTTAGTTAAATTAATTGAACTAGTATTATCACAAAAGATTGGTACTTGTTCAAAATTTAAACCAAAATCACGCAATGTTTGTTTCATCCATAAAACTTGAGAACAACAACTAGCAATAGCAATATATTCAGCCTCAGTGGTAGATAATGCAACAAAATTTTGCTTTTTACTATACCAAGATACTAAAGAACTACCTAGAAAATGACATGTTCCACTAGTACTTTTTCTATCAGTTAGACTACCAGCAAAATCAGCATCAGAATATGCAATCAAATCTAAAGATGCATTTTTAGGATACCACAAGCCTAAATAAACGGTACCAAGAAAATATTTAAAAATTCTTTTTATAGCATGCAAGTGCGATTCTTTAGGACATGATTGAAATCTAGCACACATGCATACACTAAACATAATATTAGGCCTACTCGCAGTTAAGTAAAGCAAAGATCCGATCATACCTCTATAAGCTTTAATATCTACGTTTTTACCTTTTTCATCCTTATCAAGATTTGTAGTGGTACTCATCGGGGTCTTTGCTACTTTTGCATTATCGAACTTAAACCTTTTGAGTAGATCCCTTGTGTACTTCTCTTGATTTATGAAGATTCCATCTTCAAGTTGTTTAATTTGAAGCCCAAGAAAGAATTTAAGTTCTCGCATCATGCTCATTTCAAACTCACTATGCATACACTTAGAAAATTCTTCACAAAGAGAAGAGGTAGTAGCACCAAATATAATATCATCAACATAGATTTGCACTAATAAAATATCATTATCTTTAATTTTGATAAAAAGAGTAGTATCAATAAGTCCCATTTTAAAATCATTTTCTAGCAAAAATTTACTCAAACGGTCATACCAAGCTCTAGGAGCTTGTTTAAGACCATAAAATGCTTTATTTAATTTAAAAACATGATTTTTATTATCAAAGCTTTCAAAACCAAGACACTTTCTCCATTATGAAACCATTTAAGAAAGTACTTTTTACATCCATTTGAAATAAAGTAAAATTCTTATGAGATGCAAATGCAAGCAGCATGCGAATAGATTCTAATCTAGCAACAGGAGCAAATGTTTCCTCATAATCTATTCCTTCTTCTTGACTATAGCCTTGAGCAACTAATCTAGCTTTATTTATCCATTTTATTTCTAAATATCCATTTAGTACCTATAACAGGATGATCATTAGGACGCGGGACTAGTTCCCACACATTATTTCTTTCAAATTGATTTAATTCTTCTTACATAGCAATTAACCAGAACTCATCAGATTCAGCATCTTTAAAAGACTTTGGTTCAATTTGAGACACGAAAGCAACATTATTTAAAGCATTTAAAGAAGAACGAGTTCTTACCCCTTGAGATACATCACCTATTATTAACTCCTAAGGATGGTGAGTGAAGAATCTCCAATCCTAAGGGAGGTATTTTCCTGGCTCTTTCTGAGATTCATTTGATACTGCTTCCCTATCTTTAATACTAAGATCTTCAACAGGTATTTCTAATTCATCACTAGCAGAAACTTTATTAGTGGCAACATGTGTTTCATCAAAAACAACATTCATTGACTCTTCAAGTACATGAGTTCTTTTATTAAAAACTCTATATGCTTTACTACATGTAGAATATCCTAAGAATATGCCAATGTCCGTTTTTTACTCAAACTTTCCAAGTTTCCCTTTGTCTTTCAAAATAAAACATATGCAACCAAAGACTTTGAAATACCTAATATTTGGAGTTTTATTATTAAAAAGATCATAAGGAGTTTTATCTAAAACAGGTCTTATTAAAACACGATTCATTACATAAGATGCAGTATTAACAACTTTAGCCTAAAAAGATTTTGGTAAATCATATTCATTAAGCATGGAGGTAGCTAATTATTGTAAAGATCGATTTTTCCTTTCTACAACACCATTTTGTTGAGGTGTTTTTGGAAAGGAAAAATCATGCAAAATTCCATTTTCTTTACAAAAATTTTCAAACGAAGCATTTTCAAATTCTCCTCCATGATCACTTTTAATTTTCAAATCATAAAACCTTTTTCATTTTGAATTCTTTTTGAAAAGCTAATAAAATATTTTAAAGCTTCATCCTTTATGAGATAAAAATAAAACCCAAGTAAATCTCGAAAAATCATCAACCATAACAAACGCATAATGTTTTCCACTTAGACTTGCAACTCTAGTAGGTCCAAAAAGGTCCATATGTAACAGTTGCAAAGGTCTAGAAGTAGAAACTATTTTCTTTGGTTTGAAAGAAGACTTAGTTTGTTTACCCATTTGACAAGCATCACAAACTTTATCTTTTTCAAAGTTTAATTTTGGAAGACCTCTAACAAGGGATTTCTTAGAAATATTTAAAAATTAAATGCATACTAGCATGACCTAACCTTCTATGCCATAACCACGAATCTTCATGCAATGCAGATAAACATTTATTTTCTACTATAGGACAATCTAATAGATCAATAGTATAAACATTTTTATCTCTATTTCCTACAAACAGAACTCTTCCATCACATGCATTTTCTATTGTACAATTTTTATCACTAAAAATTACTCTATATCCTTTATCACATAATTGACTAATACTTAATAAATCATGCTTTAAACCATCAACCAACAAAACATTTTCAATAAGAAAATTCGAACCGTTACTAATATTACCTTTGCCAACAATCTTACCCTTTTTATTGTCACCGAAGGTAAAGTATCCTCCATCTTTCTTTTCTAGGTATGTGAATTTTGTGTGGTCCCCAGTTATATGTTTTGAACATCCACTGTCCAAGTACCACTTATTCTTTATGGATCTCAAAAATACCTGAGAGAATTAATTCTCAAGATGTAACCTTAGGTACCCAAATTTGTTTGGGTCCTTGGGGGTTAGCTAACAAAAATTTAGGAATTCATCTCTTTTCATTCATAATATTGATTTTTCTTAAATTGCATGCATAAGCTTTATGACCATGTTTTCCACATGCATGAAAAATAATAGAACCTTCTTTGATAAAGTAGTTTGTAAATTTCTTTTGTTTTTGGTGAGGTTTATAACCTAAGCCACTTTTATCAAATATGCATTGTTGCTTACCCATCATGATATCTAAATTCTTTTTCCCATTTGTAAACTTTAAAAGAGTAGCTGAAATATCTTCATTTTTATTTTCTAATAATTTATACTCTTCTTTTAAAGCATGCAAATTTGATTTAGATAAATCTAGATCTTTTCCTAATGTCTAATTTTTCTCGTTTAGATTATCTAGCTCAATTAATAAATTATTATTTTCAAGAGCTAATTTAGCATTTTTCTTCCTAAGAGACATATATTTGCAACCTAGTTTTTCAAATTCAATTTTAACTTCATTATATGCATCAATGAGCTCATCAAAAGTAAGGTTTTCAGGACTTACCTCATCATCGTCGTCGTCCTCGTCTCCAAAAGTCATAACGCACAAATTTGCTACTTCTTCCTCGCTTTCAGATTCGCTTTCATCGCTTTCGTCCCAAGTAGCTTTCATGGCCTTCCTGCTCTTCTTTGAAATGGCTTTTCTTTGAGGACAGTCCCACTTCACGTGTCCGGGCTTTTTGCATTCATAACAGATGATTGTATCTCTGTTGCTCTTTTCTCCTTTGCCTTCTTGATTGTTGACTTTCTTTGAGAAGTTCCTTTTCCTAAAATGCTTTTTGAACTTCTTGGTCAAGTAAGCGAACTCCTCATCATTTAGTTCAGCTTCAGTTTCAGAGTCCTCTTGAACTTGAGTGGACTTTAATGCTAGGCTCTTCTTCTTTTTGACATCTTCTTCCACATTGGCCTTCATGATTATCTCATGTGTCATGAGAGATCCAACGAGCTCCTCTAGTGGAAGTTTTGAGAGGTCTTTTGCTTCTTGGATTGCCGTCACCTTAGCTTCCCAACTCTTAGGCAATGATCTAAGAATTTTTCTCACATTTTCAAAGGTGGTATAAGATTTTCCTAATCCCTTCAAAGTATTAACAATATTCGTGAACCTAGTAAACATTTCAGATATAGTTTCATTTGCATCCATTTTAAACAATTCATAATTATGAACTAACATGCTAATCTTTGACTCTTTAACTTGATTAGTTCCTTCATGAGTTACTTCAAGCATATCCCAAATTTCTTTAGCAGAATTACATGCAGAGACTCGATTAAACTCATCAGGACATAAAGCACAAAACAGACAGTTCATGGCTTTAGCATTAATAGAAAACTTCTTTTTATCTTCATCATTAAACTCTTTTTCTTCCTTAGGAATATCTTTATTATCAACTATCTTAGTAGGAATTAAAGGACCATTAAAAACAATTTCCCATAGATTATAGTCAATAGAAATCAAATAAATTCTCATCCTAGTTTTCCACCATGCATAATTATTTCCATCAAACAAAGGTGGCCTAGTGGTAGATTGACCTTCACCATACCCATTTATTCCAGTAGTTGCCATAAGCTCGAACAATTAAGTTTTTCGAAGAGGAAGAGAATATAATTTTTTTAAAAAAGATTTTTGTAAAGAGAAATACTTTTCCAAAATTTAGATTTTAATCAAAAAGATTTCAAAGATTAAGAAGTAGAGAAAAAAAATAAGGTTTTAATAACCAATTTTCAAGACAAAAAATTTCTAATGAAAACAGCTTTTAAAACTCAAATTTTCAAACTTTTTGCAAAAATTAGAAAAATTCCAGATTTAATAAGATTAAAAAAACAGAATGTAAAATCAAGAAAAAAATACAAAACCTTTTTGAAATAAGAAAACCGAGCTACCTGCTCTGATACCAATTGTAGGATCTAAAGACAATACTAGAGGGGTGAATAGGGTTGACTACCAATTTTTTTTTTTTTTTTTTAAAAAATAATTTTATCTTCAAACAATGCTCAATAAAGTTAACCCACTAATTTGATTAAAGAAAATTTATGCAAGACAAAACTTAAATCATGCAAGCTATGATAACTTCAAATTTAAAGACAATTTAATCAAGGATAAATTTAAATAACACACTAAAAATTAAATCATGCAATTAGGAAAGATTAAAAAATAACTAAGACAAGAAGCAAAAAATTTGAAAACCAGAAATAAAAGAGAGAGAGAGGAAGAGAAAACACTAGGAATTATAGTGGTTCGGCAAATTGCCTACTCCACTCTCCAAGACTCCTTCTTGGGTATTTCACTAAGTGATCCTCTTACAGGTGAGGACCAAACCGACACACGACCCTCTTTTTCTTAGGCTAAAGAGAAACCCAAGATCCTTTTTACTGGTTCAGGATCAAACCAATTTCTTTTTCTCACAACCCAAGGTGTACCCACACCTTAATACAATTCCCAAAAATTAAAAGAAAACCTCACAATATTACCTCTTGAAGGCTAAATACACAAGTTGAGCACTCAGAAAAAAAAAAACTCACAAAAATAACTCTAGGCCAATTTAGGAGCAAGGAGGACAAGAATTTGAGAGTAGAGAGAATTGAGAGCTTAAGACTTGATAGCTTTTGGTGTGTGTATATGAAGAGTAAAATCAAGTCGAATTTATAGGCGAGAGGGATAAATTTTGGCCATTGGATATGATTGCAAATGAAGGGTGGAGATTGAATAAAAATAGAAAAGGAAAGGATTTGTAATTAAGAGAGAAATTTTGAAAGATTGGAATTATTGAGATTTGGAGAATAAAAAGGATTTGAAGGATGACAATTTAGGAAGGAAATCAAATTTGAAAAGGCTGAAAAATCTTAACCCGCGCCACGTGTCGCCATACTATTGATCTGTACGTCAATTAACGATTTCTTCTTTTTTTTTTTAAATATCAGCTGCCACTTGTCATTATCTCATTCATCCACGATCATCACGTCACTACCACATCATGTGCCACATCATCGCCACGTCAGAAAAAGTGATCGATTGGAGCACCACATCAGCTGCCACGTCATCAATATTGACAGTTTGTGTGCCACGTGTCACTGCCATGTTGGATTTCCTCTCCAATTTTCTTTTGCTTATAACTTTCTCATTTGAACTCCGATTTGAGCAATTCAAATTGCATTGGAATCGTCTTTCCGAGCTCGACAAGATATTGACTCTGAAACATTGAAAATATTAGTACAAAAAATCTGAGTTTGTTATCATCAAAATACTTGGTTTGATTGAAACCCTAAAGCTAACACATATTTGGAACTACTTCCAAGTTAGTCAGGAACTTTCTGAGCCATACTACTTCTTTTGCTGCTTCACTTGTAGCTACATACTCAGCTTCCATTGAGGACTTGGCAATACACTCTGATTAATCGTTCTCCACACAACAGCTCCTCCATTTAGAGTGAACACTGACCTCGAAGTCGATTTCCTAGAATCAATATCGATTTGGAAGTTAGAATCAGTATATCCATTAAATGATGCTCTGATACCAATTGAAGAAGTATATCAGCATGCAGCGGAAGCAATAAGGCTCAATAAGCATTCTAATTCATTAATTTTGGCTGTAAATAAAACATGCTCATACAATAATAAGAGGGTTTCAAGTCCTACCTTTATAGAACCTCTTGAAACTCGAATTCAGCTGCAAATATTCTCCAATTCTTCTGTTGAACCACCTCAAGATCTTCCCTACTATTCTCTTGAAGCTTTAGATTGAGTTGTGGGACTCAAAATAAGTTTGAATTAAGGGAATTTGGAGAAGAGCTCATTGCACCATTCACGTGAAGAACACCTTTCTTCAACTCCAATTTTTCAGCAAAAAACTCTATTGATGCATGCCTCAATTCCACTTCCATATTCTCTATTCATTGCAGGATATTCATAAAAAGAAGTTGGCTGCATGAAATGCAGCTCATGCTTGGATTATTGAAGCTAGAGTTAAGTGGACTTTTTATGAGCTGGTTGTTTGAATAGTGGAGAAAATCCTACATTTCAAAATTTTGTGTTTTTCAATTTTTCAAATTTCAAATTTGATTTCAAAAATTAAAAATATTATTAATTTTACAAAATAAATTTTCTAATTAATAATAAATACTTAATTAAATAATTTAATTAATTCTAATTAATTTAATATCAAATATTAAATTAATTTTACACAAATTCCACCTTCATGAATTTAATATTAAAATCATATTTAAATATTAATTAATTCTCCAATTCCGTTTAATTTTAATTTGAACATTTCAAATTAACTTATCACACTACTCTAAAGCTAATCCATTTATGAGCTAGTAGGGGGACCTCGCGGACCTACAGATTATAGGCTCCAACAATCCGAGATTAATTAGCTAAACTCTTTACACCGAATTAATCCCCACTCGTTAACTAATGGGTCACTCCACTAAGGCCCATGTATGATATATATGATATAATTGAACTGGTTAATTATATATGATATGATTGACTAAATGTATGAGATACATTATTTTAGAGGAAATTGGATATAAATATGATTTATATCCAGTAGAGGAGAAAACACTATAGTAGATATATGATATCAAACTATAGGTTAAGAATATCATATGATTATATTTATTAATTAATTAATTAGGCGGTTATGTGATAATTGGCCGAGTTTTTCTCCAGATTCGTACGAAAGTGGGAAGTTCGGATTCAGTTCTTGTAACTGAAGAATAAAATGAAAATTGTTTTCATTTTTGCAGGTTATGAACACGAAAAAAGACACGCATAAAAATTAGCTCACAGTGTGAAAGTAGACGATTGTTTAGCGTTGAGAGCCTATACGATAATGCCCGTCTTCCTAATCGATCACACACCCGCGTACTAAATGATCGCCCATGATTTCTAAACGATCGCTTACGTTTACTATACGATCGCTTAGCGTGTCGAGAAGAACTAAACGATCACTT
Source organism: Benincasa hispida (assembly GCF_027475165.1). Taxonomy (NCBI): domain Eukaryota; kingdom Viridiplantae; phylum Streptophyta; class Magnoliopsida; order Cucurbitales; family Cucurbitaceae; genus Benincasa; species Benincasa hispida. The sequence goes on along the minus strand of NC_143481.1, from coordinate 65,664,754 downwards.
ACCATTTGATAGACGATCGCTTAGCTAAACCTACACGATCATGTACCCTGACCTAAATGACAAGCCCCGACTATACGATAATCTTCTACTATCTCCCACTTGCTTGTTCGTTCTACATGATCACTTTTCCTCCTCTCCTCTACCATTTCCATCAAATTCCACCCTTTGAATTCTCACTCCGAGAATATCGAGGGCTTCGAGTGGTTATATCATCCCCGGTTGCTGTTTGTTCGTGCGCTGCTGATTGTGTAGACGATCATGGTGTTACTAGGTGACTATTTTCTGGACGATAAGGAGTGTGAGGAGTTCGCTTCCGTTGAACCGAGTTTGATTGAAGAAAGTCTTCAACTGATACGTTTATTCGATCTTTTGTATTTTATATGTTAAAGCATGCCAGTATTTAGTGTTACAATGCATATCTGTTTGTTCGAATGTATGTGTTGTAATTCTGTCACAATGAAATCAGAAAGATCTGTTTCCGCTCATGGATACTCTTATTTAAGAGTTCCTTCAATTAGTATCAGAGCCAAGTTTCTGATATTCCAATTTCATTGCTGTAATGAATTGCATATACATTCACGGTGGGTGTTGCATGTCTGTGTTCGTTTTAATTGTTAAATTGTTTATGAATGTGTGGATTAATGGAGTTTTCTGGGATGAAACCTCGGCTTGATTAATTCTTTTACATTTTCAGTCAATTGTAAAGGCCCCTGCGTTTTTGGGTATAATTAATTATTATCGAGTCTGTAATTCAAAGTTAGTTTGAGTCTTGAGTTGTTCATGAAGAAGTTCAGAGCAAGGGTTGCTGTTCTTCAAGGAAGAAGACGATCAAGAGTTGGTCAGATCGTGTAGACAATGGGGTAGGTGATTGCTGAGTATCAGATGCTCGGGTGTCGTTTAACGTGTGCACGCACTAGACGATCATTTAGCTCAGTAAGCTTCATCCCTTAGTACTTGACTAAACGATCGTGGAGTAATGCACGGTAAATCGTTTACCTCTTCGCGTATTAAGCGAACGTCTAGACAATCAGGCTTCACGGCCTCGTTGTCGTCTAAGCGATCATTTAGCATTTCGCGCTATCGTCTAGTGTGTGCTAAGTGATCGTTTACTTGTGGCGTTTACTAAACGATGGAGCTTCACCCGATGGTTCAAGACCCGATTTGCCTGTGAACCGGTTAGCTCGATGAAAAATGTATAGATAGAATTATTTCATTTTGATTTTGTAAAGGTTCATCCCGGTCCATTAATTTTTGGTTTATTACATGAGATGTATGGTTCATTTATATGTCATATGGTATATACATATAGAAAATCTCGCCTTAGGTTATGCATTGGTCATGCATCATCTTTTTATAAATGTTATAATTTAGAGAAGCATGATTTATTTACATAAAAGCATGCTCATGCATCATATAATATAAGAGTTATATTTATGCATGCATAAAAACCATTGACATGCATCATCTTTATATTATAATTTTTATAGTATAAGGGTGTATGGAAAGCATGTTTGCTTGGTCATTACTTGTATATAAAAGTTATGTATAGTAATGACCGGACATTGCATGAAGCATAACACATAGGTTACTTTACAAACGTTATAAATACCTTGTTATGCACAATGTGTTTTAGTTGCTTCTTTTTAAAGGTTAAAGAGAAATTAGAACTAAAAGCAATAAGAAAACATGCATGCTCACTTAGGTTTAATTCATGGTTTTAAAATGTTTAAAACTTGAATGACATAGACCTAAGATCATGGTTCTAATATGATTAGCAACCCTTAGGCTTTAATCTTTTAATCAGTTTGATAGGATTAAATTGACTAATAAAAGGTTAAAGTGTAGCAAATCTATCTATAAGGGACCTTTTGTCTAAGGCGGGTTCTGGCTAGGCTGGGGTATTTAAGTTGACGGAAACGTAAACCCCTACTTGGGAACCTACCTGGAAAGGTGAATTAGATAGAAATGATGCATGCGTGCAAGTTAAGGACAGTCCATTAAAGTGTTTAAATGTGACAACTTGAACTTGTTTATTTCATAGACAAAAGTTTTTTATGAGCGGACTTAAAAAGATGACTTAGACTAAAATTAGTAACCAGATTGTCTAAGTTAATGAACCCCTAGTAGAACATTCAGTGGGAGGTACTTGAGGCATATGATGCTTCACTTAAACCTTTCACGTTTCTCCTATATAGTCCACACCATGAGATCTACCCTCGACCTCGTGGCACCCTGGGATTGTCCCCCTAAAGGATGGTATTTGGGTAGGTCAATATCAAGGCGGATGGAAAAAGTGTTCATAGTAAGTGGGAGCAGGAAGTGCGACAGCATATCCCATGGTCTCCCTCGTTGGATTGAATAAAGTTTCTGCACATTGCCTCAAGGCACCCTGGGAGTGTCCCCCTATAGGATGGCAGTTTTGCGCGTTTCTTTATTTGATCTCCTATAAGAGGTTAAGGTGACTTAGTTTCTTGTTCTAATCTGCTTCTTCCCTATGGTGGGCTCATTAGGGCGGGACTTTGGCACCGAAAGCGAGGGGTCGCACTTACGCGGAATTGTTAAAAGTTAACAGTTCTGGAACAAATAAATGGTGGTTGTTAGGTTCAGTTCCAATAGTTGTTTCTGCCTAATGGTTGAGAATGTCTCATCCCAGTGAAGGGGCATCTGATCACCCCACTAGTGACGTTTGTCCTGCCTCACTGGGGCATCATTGCAAAATAGAAGTCTTTCACTTAGAGTACTTGGAAACTGTTTTGCAAAATTAATTGGTTAAAATGTGGTTTAGCAAAAATCTTATAAAAGTTTGTTCGTTTTTCAACAACAAGTTTTGAAATGGCTACAGCCACTTTAGCATTGCTTAGCGCCGAGAAACTTACTGGCGATAATTTTTCAACATGGAAACACATGATCACAACTATTCTAATCATTGAGGATCTCATGTTTGCTCTTACGGAGGCCTATCCTCTATTCCAGTTCCCAGTGCCACTCAAAATGTTCGGAAGGCATACGAGCGAAGGACACGGGCAAATGAGAAGGCCCGAGCCTATATCTTGGCAAGTCTTAATGACGTGTTGCCCAAGAAGCATGAGCCCATGGTCTCAGTGCGTGAGATCATGGAGTCCCTATGGGGGGATGTTTGGACAATTGTCTGAATAGCTCAAGCACAAGGCTCTTAAATATATATTCAACACCAAAATGGAAGAAGGCACCTCTGTTCGTGAACATGTACTTAACATGATGGTCCACTTCAATGTGGCAAAATTGAATGGGTCTACTATCAATGAGGGCAGTTAGGTTAGCATAATCCTGTATTCTTTACTGGAGAGCTTCCTACACTTTCTTAGTAATGTGATTCTTAACAAAGTGAAATACACCCTTACAACTCTCCTCAATGAGTTGCAGACATACCAATCTTTACTGAAAAGTAAGGAGAGGAAGAGGGCTGAGGCAAATGTTGCTTCATTCTCAAGGACGTTCCATTGAGGTTTGACCTCAGGAACGAAGTCTGCACCTTCTGCTTCTAACTCTACAAAGGGGAAGAAGAAGAAGAGTGGTAAGGGGAAAGGGAAGACGCCTGCTAACCTGTCACCTGTCACCCCATGATGGCATCCGCCGCCGGATGAAAAGTGAAAATGTTTACACTGCAATCAGGACAGACACTGGAAGATGAACTGTCCTTGTTGGCTGAAGGAAAGGAAGGCCACCAATACTAAGGCCAAGGCAGATAAAGGTGAATATGATTTACTTGTACTTGAAATATGTTTAGTGGAGAATGATGATTTTGCCTGGATAATTGATTCAGGTGCCACTAATCACGTTTGTTCTTCTTTTCAGGGGATTAGATCCTAGCAAACAGCTGGAGGCTGGTGAGATGACGATGCGAGTAGGCACCAGACACGTCGTCTCAACTGTGGTAATGGGAGGGATCTAGTTATCTTTACAGAATAGGTTTCTTGTTTTAAATAATGTATATATTGTTCCTGAACATAAGAGGAACCTTATTTCTGTAAAGTGCCTGTTGTAATGTAAATATACGCTTTCTTTTAATGTGGATAAAGTGTTTATTCATAAAGATGGTGTTAATATTTGTACGGCTTATCTGGAAAGTAACTTGTATGTGCTAAGACCGTTAGTCATAAGTTCTCTCCATAACACAGAGTTGTTTAAAACTGTCGTAACTCAATCTAAATGTCAACGAATTTCTCCAAAAGAAGATACTCAACTTTGGCACCTTCGATTAGGGCACATCAATCTCAATAGAATTGAGAGATTAGTGAAGAATGGACTTCTAAATGAGTTGAAAGAAAATTCTTTACCAGTGTACGAATCTTGCCTTGAGGGTAAGATGACTAAATAGCCTTTTACTAGAAAAGGTTATCAAGCCAAAGAGCCTCTTGAGTTAGTACATTCTGACCTTTGTGGTTCTATGAATATGCGAGCCCGAGGTGGCTATGAGTATTTTATCAATTTTACTGATTATTAATCTAGGTATGGGTATGTTTATCTTATGCAACGGAAGTCTGAATCCTTTGAAAAGTTCAAACAGTTCAAGGCTGAAGTTGAAAACGCATTAGATAGATGGATTAAAACACTTCGATTGGATCGAGGAAGAGAGTTTTGGACTCATCATTCCAAGACTATTTAATAGAACATGGAATCATTTCCTAACTCTTAGCACCAGGTACACCTCAGCAGAATGGTGTAGCAGAGAGAAGAAATAGAACCTTTTTGGACATGGTTCATTCGATGATGAGTTACGCTTCCTTACCGGACTCGTTTTGGGGTTTCGTAGTGGGGAATGCGATTTACATACTCAACTGTGTTCCTTCCAAGAGTATTGTGAGAACACCTCTGGAGTTGGGGAATGGGCGTAAAGTTTACGTCACTTCCGCATTTGGGTTGCCTGCACATGTGCTTGAGGCAAATCCCAAGAAGTTGGAACCACAATCGAGGTTATGCCTCTTTGTAGGCTACCCCAAAGGTACAGGAGTGGGTTATTTTTATGATCCGTCAGAAAATATGGTGTTTGTTTCCACGAATGCTACTTTCCTAGAAGAAGATCGTATCAGGGAGCACAGTCCTTGTAGTAAAGTCGTGTTGCGTGAGTTTTCAAATGAAACTACTAAAACTTCAACAAGAGTTGTTGAAGAGCCTGCTTCATCAGCAAGAGTTATTGATGATAGTTCATCTAGTAGGTTGATTCCACCTCAAGAGTTGAGGGAACCTTGACACAGTGGGAGGGTGCGAACCCGCCCGTTCGCTATCTGGGTTTCATGAAAATCCTAGCTATGGTAGTAGATGGTGACGTTAAGGATCTGTTGTCTTATTAGAAGGTAGTGGAGGATGTAGACCGGGATGAATGGGTCAAGGCCATGGATCTCGAGATGGAGTTGATGTACTTCAACTCAGTATGGGATCTTATAGATCAGTCTGATGGGGTAAGTCCTATAGGTTGTAAATGGATCTACAAGCGTAAACGGGGTGATGAAGGGAAGGTACAAACCTTCAAGGCTCGACTTGTGGTAAAGGGTTATACCCAGGTAGAGGGAGTTGACTATGAGGAGACCTTCTTGCAGGTTGCCATGTTAAAGTTGATCCACATCCTTCTGTCCATTACAGCTTATTATAATTATGAGATCTGGAAAATGGACGTCAAGACGGCCTTTCTGAATGGCAATCTTGCGGAGACCATTTACATGGTGCAACCCGAGGGATTCATAGCCCAAGGTCAAGAGCAAAAGGTTTGCAAGCTGATTCAGTCCATTTAAGTGCTGAAACAGGCGTCTAGATCTTGGAACATACAGTTTGATACTGCGGTCAAGTCGTATGGCTTTGACCAGAACATTAATGAACCTTGTGTCTACAAGAAGATCGTCAACGCTTCAGTAGTTTTCTTAGTGTTGTATGTAGACGATATACTACTCATTGGGAATGATGTAGGTCAACTGACTGCGGTTAAGAACTGGCTAGCGATCCAATTCCAAATGAAAGATTTGGGAGAGGCTCAGTTTGTTCTGGGTATACAGATCTTTCGGGATCGTAAGAACAAAGTCCTAGCACTGTCTCAGGCATCATACATTAACAAGATGTTGTTCAAGTACTCGATGCAGGAGTTCAAAAGGGGCCTACTGTCGTTCAGGCATGAAGTCACTTTGTCTAAGGACATGTATCCTAAGACGCCTCAAGAGGTTGAGGAAATGAGACAGGTCCTATATGCGTCTGCCGTTGGCAGTTTGATGTATGTATTGCTCTATACTCGACCAGACATCTACTATGCTATGGGCATAGTTAGTAGGTATCAATCTAACCTAGGCCAAGGTCACTGGACCGCAGTGAAGAACATCCTTAAGTATCTTCGGAGAACGAGGAACTACATACTTGTGTATGGATCTAGGGATTTGGTCCTTACTAGATACACGGATTCTGACTTTTAGACTGATAGGGACTCTCGCAAGTTCACATCAGGGTTCGTCTTTACTCTTAACGGAGGAGTTGTAGTGTAGCGAAGCACTAAGCAGGGGTGCATCGCCAACTCCACTATGGAGACGAAGTACGTAGCGGCTTGCGAAATTGCTAAGGAAGCCGTCTGGCTCAGGAAGTTCTTGATAGAACTGGAGTTGTTCCAGATATGTCTAGGCTCATTACCCTCTATTGTGACAGTAATGGGGCAGTGGCGAACTCCAAGGAGCCTAGGAGTCATAGGCGCGACAAACACATAGAGCGGAAATATCACCTAATCCACTAGATAGTGCATCGAGGAGACGTGATTGGCATGAAGATCGCTTCGGAGCACAATGTTGTTGACCCATTTACGAAGGCTTTCACGACTATAGTGTTTGAGGGTCACCTTCAGAGCATGGGTCTACAGGACCGCCCGCGACTGGACTAGGGCAAGTGGGAGATTTTCTTGTACTAGGTTTTTATGCCCTAGTTTATTGTTTTGTACTAGTTTTTTGTACACCCCACTTCGCTTTAGGAAAAGTGAGAGATTGTTGGGGTTGATGCCCTAAAATCTCTGTAGTTTGTAAACAGTTTGTACGAACACTTGTGATGTATAATATATGATATTTTACTTCACTTCTTGATTTTTCTCAGTTGAATGTTTTATTTTCTTTACCACAAACCAATAAACTAAAATCCTTGGTTATCTTGACGTAACTTAAGCATGTATATGGTGACATAAGTGGATCATGTCTTAAGTGATAACCAAAATGGTCTGTAGTATATGGATATAGGAGGGAAACCTTATCTTGATAACGCTATGGATGCGGCTCGCTTTGTGGAATAATTACAAGTGTTATAACTTGTCACAAATGGTCTGATCCTGATCATTCGTGTAGGGGACATGCGAGCAGGGGTATTCTATACAAAGAGTTTGTATCAGACCTGACCACGAAGTGTTAACGTCTCGTTATGTAACACCGTTTATGATAGAGGCTTCACTTCACTAGGATGACCATAGGTAACATGACCTCAATCCTGAGTGAGTTGGGAACTCCTGCCATTGAGGGCAGTTCTTTGATTTGCATGGGTGCAAGTGGCTAAGTTGTCGACTCAAACCTACCACGTTGGGGATTCGTCTGATTTGGGAGCTGGGAACTCAGTTACACAAGATGGAATTCACTTCTTCCCCGAAGCAAGGGTAAGTAGATAGATAGCTCCCTTAAGGGATGATTTCAGGGCTTGAACGATGTGGCGCCACACATCTTCTCTTGGCCCGAGAGGTGTTCACACATAGTTGGACTATGTTGTATTGTTCATTAGAGGAATCATTGGTACTTAAGGAGTGAGATGTAACTACAGAAGAAAAAGGGTAATTTGGCCCAGTTGTACTTACGAGCATCTGTGAAGGGTCATCGTACTCATGGTTGGTTATATCCAATGGACACAAAAATATATCTGTGGTAAGAAGAGTTCAATTATCAGTCTTTGGTGGAATGCCTAGCTGTTAACAAATGGTGGATCTCTTGGCTAAAGAGTTTAGTCAGCTATTCACATACCCTTGGAGCTTCGAGTCATAGGTCCATAAGGTCCCCTTGGTAGCTTGGATAAAGTTGAGAATCGGTTTTTAGGTTAGTTTAAAACGTTCTAATTGACAAGAGGGAGTTCGATTATATATGATATAATTGAACTGGTTAATTATATATGATATGATTGACTAAATGTATGAGATACATTATTTTGGAGGAAATTGGATATAAATATGATTTATATCAAGTAGAGGAGAAAACATTATAGTAGATATATGATATCAAATTATGGTTAAGAATATAATATGATCATATTCATTAATTAATTAATTAGGCGGTTATGTGATAATTGGTCGAGTTTTTCTTTGGATTCGTGTGAAAGTGGGAAGTTCGGATTCAGTTCTTATAACAGAAGAATAAAATGAATTTTTTTTTCATTTTTGCAGGTTAGGAACACGAAAAAAAACACGCAGAAAAATTAGCTCACGGTGTTAAAGTAGACGATCGCTTAGCATTGAGAGCCTATACAATAGTGCCCGTCTTCCTAAACGATCGCACACCCACCTACTAAACGATCGCCCGCGATTTCTAAACGATCGCTTACGTTTACTATACAATCGCTTAGCGTGCCAAGCAGAACTAAACGATCATTTACCATTTGATAGACGATCTCTTAGCTAAACCTACACGATCGTGTACCCCCGACCTAAACGACAAGCACCCGACTATATGATAGTCTTCTACTATCTCACACTTGCTTGTTCGTTCTACATGATCACTTTTCCTCCTTCCCTCTACCATTTCCATCAAAGTCCATCCTTTGGATTCTCACTTCGAGAATACTGAGGGCTTCGAGTGGTGGTGTTGTCCCCGGTTGTATTTTGTTCGTGCGTTACTGATCGTGTAGATGACCATGGTGCTACTAGGCGACTGTTTTCTGGACAATAAGGAGCGTGAGGAATTCACTTCTGCTGGAAAGAGTTTGATTGAAGAAAGTCTTCAACTGGTACGTTTACTCGGTCTTTTGTATTTTATTTGTTAAAGCATGCCAGTATTTAGTGTTACAATGCATATCTGTTTATTAGTATGTATGTGTGGTAATTCCGTCACAATGAAATCGGAAAGATCTGCTTCCGCTCATGGATACTCTTGTTTAAGAGTATCTTCAATATTATGTCCACATGATTTAACCATAATTAGTAAGTCAACCCTTCACAGGTTGTTCATAATAACAGCAGGGTCAAATGTCTATTTTACCCCCGAGATTACATCTTATTCCTTAAGTACCTACTGATCCTCTAATGAGCAATTGGTTTGTGATCTAGGGATGGAAACGGTTCGATTCAGTTCGGTTTGGTGATCAAACCGAACCGAATCGAATTTTTTTAAATGTGAAACCGAACCGAATCGAACCGCATATATGCAGTTCGATTTGGTTTCAAATTCGATTTTGGCATTTTAAAAAAATCCATGTTATATTCTTTTTTTAATTAAAAAATAGTTCGATTCGGTTCGGTTTTAAATTCGGTTTTGTTCTTTAAATTAAAAGCGGTTCGGTTTTAAATTCAATTTTACTCTTTTTTCTAATATATATATATATTAGTTAAAACGGTTCAGTTCAGTTTCAAATTCGGTTTTCGAAAGTGAAACCGAACCGAACCGAATTAATTCGGTTTCAAAATTTCTTCAAACCGGATCGAACTGCATTTTTCGGTTTCACTAAGTTTTCAATTCGGTTTTTGTGGTTTGGATGACCACCCCAATGTGATCCAGTCACTAAACCAGATCCCTCTCAGCCTAGTGAGAGGGTGGGGCCCCTTGTTCAAAACCTAGATTCAGTACTTAAAAGAACAACCTTTCTCTTATCCCTAAATCGGGTAGGCGTGAATTCCATCTTGCACCCTATGTCCCAAGCTATCTACCCGATTTTATCCCTAAAATGGGAGGCTTATTGAGCCAGCGTTGTTAAGCCAACCTCACCTATGCAAATCTAAGGATAATCCCAAATAAACAGGAGTTTATAGTTAGCTCACGATTAAGATCGAGTTACCTAGGTCATCTAAGTGAAATAGTTAGTCTTATATAGTAAACAACGTTATAAAGTAAGAGTGACTTATTTCTTGGTCCGATCTTATGCAAACTCATTGCATAGGACGCCTCCACTCTTCATGTCAATACATGAACGAATTTGGATCACTTCGTTTGTAGTATCTTTACAACTCTTTGTAACAACTACAGAGTAGGCCGCATTCAATAGTGTTACCAGAATAAGGTACCCAACCTTAATCATGTACTATAGATCGTTTTGGTTGTTTACTCAAACTTGGTCCTCTCTATGTCTCTACATAAAGTTCAAGTATTCATATAATAGCCATGGATCTTAGTTTATTGGATTTAGACTTCAATTTACAGAATCAATAATAAGTTTATTGACTATAGAATATGTTTATCTTTTACAAACTGCGAGTTTTTGGACATAAAACACAACAAATCCTATGTGGGTGGGATTTGTTATGACTTGGTATTCTGGGCTATCTGCTCTGCCACAATGTTCTTTAATTGTCCCATCACGGCCCTTTTGACGACTTCTCCTATCGCTACGACCATTGCAGTATGCTCGACCAATATGGCTGGGGAAATCGATTCCTGCAGAGGCGTAGTTGTATTCTGAGTTTGATTTCTTAGCTGAGTTCTCTACCACCCAGATCTAGAAAGGTAACTAGGCGACATGGGATCCTCTTATATAGGAGGGTCCTGAACTTGTGGATCTTGAACTTGCGAGTCCTAAACTTGTGCATCCTGAACTATCGAGTTTCGACCTTCAGGACTTCAGACCCCTCTAACAATCCTATGACTGTCTTTTCCTCTAACTTGTACCATTTCCTAACAATCATACGTAACCAGCCTTCAAATTATTCGTCAAGAAAACATGTCAATTATGATCATAAGTCCAACATAATCTTGTGCATATTATCCTAGAGACTTTTCTTAAGGGACATACCTTGCGATGACGAAGAATCCGTTGCGAAAAGGGATAAATCTAGACTTACATAGTAAGTCAGTCTGCAAAACCAACCATGGGCTCTAATACCAACTATAACAACCCGACTCCCAAGAACTTGTGTTAGGTCGTTACTATATGCATTCATACATCTAAAAGCGACACTTTTCATGAATTGACTAAAACCAAATAAATGTTATAAAATAAATAACTTTTATTTAAACTAATGGCTAAAAGATATTAATTAGGGTATCCTTAATTTAAACAAAACATTTTTAGAAAATTTGTTTAAAACAAGCAACAAAGCAAAAACACTGAAATTTTTCTGAATTCAATTACAAAACTAAGATTTTAAAACATGAAAACATATAAACATGAGCAGAAGCATCTGTCTAGTCCAAATGACATGATCACAGATTCTTCCTGTCATTCGTCAATTTATCATTTCCCTTACTTGAAAAACATAACATAATAAAGGATGAGTATAAAATACTTATAAGTAACTGCAATACCAGGGTCAGACTATGCACTTATATCCAATAAGCGCAATATACTAGTGGGACATGCATATAATTAACTAAATCATGGATGGCCATCTAGTGAGCGATTTAACTCAACCTAACACGGATTTGGTGGCCCAAAGGCTCATAAACATAGTAGGTCACTCGTCGACACTCGGTAACATAGTAGGATACTCGTCTATTTTCGATAACATAGTAGAAAACTCGTCGGCTTCCAGTAACATAGTAGGAAACCTATAGGTATCTAGTAACATAGTAGGAAACCATTGGCTTCTGGAAACATAGTAGCGTTAGGAGAGTAAATCATCACTCCTATTTATAGACATATCATGTTTTCAGTAAATTTCACAACATAAACCATATTACATATCTCATGGTTCCACACATAATCATATAAGTAACATACTTAAATCATAGTCATATCAGTCACATACTTTAATCAACATGCTCACAAAGCAGTTCTAAACATATCTTGCTTCTCAATATCATCCAGTCAAATCTACTAAATCATAATGTCTAAGTCGTTTGGCTCAAAGGCGATAGGTCCAGACAATATATTTAAGTAAAGCAATCTCCAACAAAAATTCCAAATTAGTACCTAAACATAAATCAAATTTTTAAGTCCAAATTTCTAGGACCCAACTTCAACCCTAAATTATCTAAATGGCTCAAAATTAACCTTACCCAAAAGGTCGTTTGATACGAAACTGCTTTCAATCTTTCCCACAACAAGATTCAAAGCCAACATTAGAATTTGAAGATTATAATTCAAAATTACAGTAAGGAAAATTGAATCCAATAATTCTTGTAACCCGTTGGATATCACTTCAATAACTCTTTAAAACTTCAGTCTACAACCCAAATTCCATGGGTAAACTAAATCCTAAACCAAAAATCAAATGGGTAATCAAGTTTTACCAAAGAAAACCCAAAGTCATTAGAACTTACCAACAACCCACTAAAACCGGCAAGGTATGATGGTGGACGATGGTTGGGACAATGGCACAAACGACAACACGATGCACTAGTGGCATGAAGGACGTGCGAGTAGATCGGCAGCGGTTGATGACGTGTCGATGGTGGGACCGACGGGTGGCTATTTGAATAGATTTGGCGAAGATCTCATGCAACGGCGATGGGCGGTATGAGCTGGATGCCAGAGAGGCGATGCAAGAATAGCGAAAACCAAGCAATGGCTGAAGGAACTCAAGCGACAGTTGGAAGTAGCGACATCGGAGGGGTGATGGTATTGGGTTTTATATCCTAAAAACTCACAGTTTGTAAAATGATAAATATTTTCTGTAATCAATATACTTATTATTGATTTCATAAATTGTATGAAAGTCAAAATTCAATAAACTAAGACTCATGATTATTCTATGAGTACTTGAAATTTATGTGGAGACATATGAGTGGATCAGGTTCGAGTAAATAGTCAAAATGATTTATGGTACATGAATAAGGTTGGGTACCTTATTCTGGTAATACCATTGGATGCGGCCTACTTTGTAGTTGTTACAAAGAGTTGTAAAGTGCTACATATGATATGATCCTAATTCGTACATGTTATGACATGAGGAGTGGGGGCATCCTATGCAATGAGTTTGCATAAGATCGGACCAAGAAATAAGCACTCTTACTTTATAACGTTGTTTACTGTATAAGACTGACTATTTCACCTAGATGACCTAGGTAACTCGATTTTAATCTTGAGCTAACTATGAACTCCTATTTATTCGAGATTACCCTTAGATTTGCATAGGTGAGGGTTGGCTCAACAGCGTCAGCTCAATAAGACTCCCATTACAGGGGTAAGACTTAATAGATAGCTGGGGACATAGGGTGCAAGACGGAGTTCATGCCTACCCGATTTAAGGATAGGAGAAACTCTCAAGTACTGAATCTAAGTCTTGAACAATGGGTTCCACCCTCTCATTGGGCTAAGAGATTGGTTTAGTGATTGGATCACAAACTAGTTGTTCATTAGAGGATCAGTAGGAACTTAAGAAATAAGACGTAATTTTGGGGGTAAAACAGATATTTGACCCAACCGTTATTACGAACAATCTGTGAAGGGTTGACTTGCTGATTATGGTTAAATCATGTGGACATAATATATCTACAGTGAGGGGAGTGCAACTATGGGCTTTAGTAGAGTAACCTATTAGTTAACGAGTGGGGATTAATTTGGTCTAATGAGTTTAGCCGAGCCCATGATTTGTAGGTCCGCGAGGTCCCTCTACTAGCTCTAGAATAACGTGATAAGTTAATTTGAAACGTTCAAATTAGAATTAAGGGAATTAGTAATTATATGAGATATATTACATGTTTAATTTGAAAATTAAATGGAATAGGAGAATTTATATTTAAATATGATTTAAATATATAAAGATGGATGTGTGTAAAAATTAATTTAATATTTGATATTAAATTAATTAAGTTTTATTTAAAAATTAATTTATGAAATTAATTTTATTTTTCAGTTTTTAAAATCAAAATGGATTTTGGAAAAATCAAGTTTTGATTATGTAATAAAATTGGAAAATTGAAAAACAAAACACAAAATGGAAAAACCATATTTTCCATTATCCATCTTTTACTTGCTCACACAAAAGCCATCAACATTGCCTTGAGTTACTCCAAGCATGAGCTGCAACTCATGCAACTCTCTCCCTTGCATGTTGGTCTGTAATATATTGAAGAGTTTGGAGTGAATTTTGGGCATGCAATCAAGAGAGAATTTTAGAGAAAATTTGTGCTGAAGAAAGGGTCCTTCAACCATATTACTGCTTTGAGCTATTCTTCTTCATCCCTTGATTCAAGCTTGTTTTGAGTCCCACAACTCAATCTAGATCACCAAGAGAATAGTGAGGAAGATCTTGAGGTAGTCTGAAACGAGATTTGGAGAAGATTGCAGCTAGAGATTGAGCTCTGAAGAGGTTCTACAAAGATATGTCATGAAACTCATTTGTTTTCTACAAGAGCATGCTTTATATTTTGCCAAAATTAATGAATTGGAGTGCTTAAATGATCCTTGTTGCTTCCGTTGTTGCTGATACATTCCTACAGATGGTTTGTGTTGGGTTTTGGAAAAATATTAGAAATACAATTTATCCCACATCGATTATATTGAAGAATGGGGATGGGCTCCAAGCCTATAAAAGGAGCTTACGCCTCTAGTTTCAAGTCGTCTCAGTTAGAAACACTTTAAGTTTGGGTGTGCTAACTCTAGTTAAATTCCCTTTATGTATTCTCTAGTTTGAGAGTGGGAAAAGAGTGTGAGTAGTATAAAAGCTTTGAAAGAGTGCTCTTATAATTGGGATTGGGAGAGAGAATTGTTCTGTGTGATTGTAACAATTTTTCACATAGTTGATTTCTTTCTAATGAGTTATGGTTTTTCTCTGAGTTGAGAGTCTTCCATGTAAATTCTTATGTTTTCAGTTTTATTGCTTTTTTTTTTTTAATTTCTCTATTATGTTTCTACTTATTCTTGCGGTAAAAGTGGAAGGTTTTTCCCAACAAGTGGTATCATAGCGTCAAATTCCGTGGTTTCTTGAATTTCTAAGTATGCTCTGTGGTTGCAACATCGTCTGACCTTCCACATCAAAAAAGAATTCTTGAAACAAGCTGCGATATTTGTGAATAGTGTGAGCTATTCACTATTTGTAGTTTTGCTAAGAGTGAAGCAGATGTGTATCAAGCTTTATGAGTTTAATAAAGTTTGATGTGGAGAAATTTGATGGAAGGATCAACTTCGGCTTGTGGCAAGTGCAAGTCAAGGATGTGTTGATGCAATATGGATTACGCAAGTACATGTTAAGTGGTGATGGCGTTTCAGTGCAGTTCCGGAGTGATTCCAGCAAAGGTTTAAAAAGGAGAGTCTTCGAGCAGAAGAAAGGCTACTAGCATACAAACAATCTGGGCACATGAAAATTAGAGCAGGTTTGTCAAAGGGCTCTAGATCGGATTCTGACGGTGTCTTTCTCGTCAGAGGAGACGATGACTTCCTTTGAAGAAGACATAATTCATCCTTGTGATATGTCTGCTTTACCATGATAGTGAAGGAACTCTTATCAAAGAGTACCTATGAGCAAAAGCAAGATCGTTCCAAATTCATTGTGATAGAAATATCGCATTCACAAACGAACATACAAGTTATGCATTTACAGACAAATTACAGCATGCTTTTCAAACTTAAATAACAAAGGAATGAGAGACATACCTCTTGAAGAACTACTCTTCCCTTGAATTCTCGCTCTCGTCAGGAACGGCAACTCATGCAGTCGCTGTGATCACCAAGCCTATCGTCCACCAAATCTCGCTGTCGCTCACCACCGAGTGATCTTCTACACGAACAAGTCAGTAGAGAGGACACTACCACTCAGTAACCTCGATATTCTCGGAGTGAGAATCCAGGAAGTGTGGGCCCTGTTGGATTTGGTAGAGGGGAAGAAGAAACAACGATCGTTTACATGACCAAGTAATGGGAGAGATATAAAGTCTATCACATAGATAGATGCTTGATCGTTAAGCAAAAGGTACACGATCGTGTAATAAATTGGGGCTGATTGTTTAGACGATCGTTTAGGTAAATCGCTCGGGCGCACGATCGTTTAGAAAAGACTATGCAATCATTTAGGTAATCTGCGTGTGTACACAATCGTTTAGGACAACTTGAGCTATCGTGTAGGCTCTCGTTTACTAGACGATGGGCAGTGTACTTAATTGTGAAACGATTATCCAATCTCTTTTACAAAATGAAAACTATTTTCATTTTATCCTTCAGTTACGAAAACTGAATGTAACCTCCCACTATCTCGTGCGGTTATGACGAAAAAACCAACAATTATCTCATAATTGTTTAATTAAAATAAATATAATCATATTATATTTATAACCTATGGTTTAATATCACATCATATGCAACATATAAACCATAGTCATTTTCTCCTCCACTAGATATAAATCATATTTATATCCTTTTCCTCCAATTAATGTATCTCATACATCATGTCAACTATATCATATATAATTGACTAGTTTAATCATATCATATATAATCAAACTCCCTCTTGTCAATTTGAACACTTTAAACTGACCCAAAAACTGACTCTCAACTTGAATCCATTGAGCTACCAAGGGGACCTTATGAACCTGTGGCTTGAAGCTCCAACGTTACGTGAATAGCTGACTAAACTCTTTAGCCACGAGATCCACCATCCGTTAATTGCTAGGCATTCCACTAAAGACCGACAGCTGCACTCTTCTCAGTACAGATATATTTCTGTGTCCATCGAATATAACCAATCAACAGTACGATAACCCTTCACAGATGCTCGTAAGTACAACTAGGCCAATTTACCATTTTGCCCCTGTAGTTACATCTAACTCCTTAAGTACCACTAATCCCTCTAATGAACAATACAACATAGTCCTACAATGTGTGAACACCTCTCGAGCCATGAGAAGGTGTGTGGCACCACATTGTTCAAGCCCTAGAATCAGCCCTTAAAGGAGGAATCTATCTACTTACCCCTGCTTCGGGGAAGGAGTGAATTTCATCTTATGTAGCTGAGTTTCCAGCTCCCAAATCAGACGAATCCCCAAAGTGATCAGTTTGAGTCGGCAATCTGGCCACTCGCACCCATGCAAATCAAAGGACAACCCTCAAAGGCAGGAGTTCCCAACTCACTCAAGATTGAGGTCATGTTACCTATGGTCATCCTAGTGAAGTGAAGTCTCTGTCATGAACGGCGTTATATAACGAGACTATAACACTTCGTGGTTCGATCTTATAAAAACTCTTTTGTATAGGACACCCCAGCTCGCATGTCTCCACATGAATGGTCAGGATCAGACCATCTGTAGCAAGTCACAACACTTGTAACTATTCTACAAAGCGGGCCGCATCCATAGCATTACCAGGATAAGGTTTCCCTCCTATATCCATATACTACATACCATTTTAGTTATCACTTAAGGAATGATCCACCTGTATGTCTCCACATACATACTTAAGTTACAACGAAAATCAGGGATCTTAGTTTATTGGTTTGTGGTAAAGCAAATAAAACATCCCATGTTTCATAGACAATAGTGAAGAAAAATATCATATATTATTATATCACAAGCGTTTGTTCAATACAGTGTTTATAAACTATAGGACCCAATGAGAGTTTAGGGCATCAAGCCCAACAGATAGATGATGTGATGTTAACGGTTTCACAAGTTTGTACACGGGCATTGACTTGGCAATTATACAAGGTGTGTGGTGGAAGTTATGTCGATGGCTGAAGGACTTCTAGGTGAGCCAAGTAAGTGAAAGTTGCACTATAAATATCAGCAAGATTTATCGACATGTGACGAAAAAGGAAAATCTTGAGAAGTGGTATTCCTAGTGGCCTACTTTTTTTATGGTGGAGTAGATTATAATTCTATGTGATGAGAATTATGATTGTCGATTAAGACAATGGATGTTGCAGAAGCTGTGGATTCTTCAAATATCTTGCAAATGTGGAATTTGTTAGGTTTTGGCAAAATATTAGAAGTATAGTCTGTCCCACATCGGTTAAATTGAAGAATGGGGATGGGCTTCAAGCATATAAAAGAAGCTTATGCCTCTAGTTTCAATTCATCATAGTTAGAAACACTTTAAGCTTGGATGTGCTAACTCTAGTTAAATTCCCTTTATGTATTCTCTAGTTTGAGAGTGGGAAAAGAGTGTGAGTAGTATAAAAGCTTTGAGAGAGTGCTTTTGTAATTGGGATCGGGAGAAAGAATTGTTTTGTGTGATTTCTTTTTTATGGTCGTAGTTTTTCTCTGAGTTTGGAGTTTTTCACGTAAATTCTTGTGTTTCCAGTTTTATTGCTTTTCTTTAATTTCTCTATTATTTTTTTGTTTATTCCTGTAAAAGTGGGAGGTTTTTCCCTGCGGAAGAGAGAGGGATTTGATTTTTATTTTCTTTCCTCTCTCCCTTTTTAACCTTAAATATATATATAATTTTAAATATAAATATATAAATACATTTAAATTCCTTTTCCTCTTCCAATAAATCCTAAACCCTAAAATTAAATAAATATACATATTTAAATATCATCTTCTTTTCAATCTTCTTTTTCAAATTCCATCTCCAAATTTGATTAAACCCCCAAACCAAGATTTTATTCCTTCAAGAATTCTAAATCTAGAAATTAATTTAAATTAATTAAACCCCCAAACCCCTAAATTTATGCATATGTCATTTCAATTAATTATCTTACATCCCAAATTCAATTTTAGCCTCAATTTAACACAATAATGCCCGAATAATTCAAGATAATTTAGTGAAAATTACTTGAAAACTTGTGATGTTACAGTCCGAGTAAGGAGCTGAAAACACAGCTACACAAAATGACTTCTTCTCATCTTGAGGGTAAATAGATGAATTGCTCTCATAAGAGCTGATTTTAGGTCTTGTACAATGAGACGTCTCACCCTCCCACTAGTCAGAGAGGGGTCTAATTTATAGTTAGACTATAACTAATTGTTCATAATCCGATCAAGCTATAGTCACAAGTGACTTGTGAAGGGTTGACTTGTTGATTGATTATATCCATAGACAGAAATATATCTACAATGCGAAAAGTGCAGCTATGGGTCTTTGATGGAGTGACCTGCAGTTAATGAAAGTTGGTTAAAGAAATAAATAGTTTTGGAATAATTTGAATTGTCCAAATTATTTAAGGAATTTTTTTAATGTGATTAATATAAAGTATAATGGATATTGATACATTATACTATATAGTTAATTGTAAATATGATCTATAATTAATATTGTATATAAGAGAGATAAATATTTGATTGAGATTCAAATTAATGTAATGTATGCTGATACATTATAATATATAATTAATCATAAGAGAAATTATTTCAAATGGTAAAACTGTTGAAAATATTTACAAGATATAGCAAAATTTTAAAACTATCAATACCACTGATAGACACTGATAGAAGTCTATCAGTGTCTATCAACGTCTATCATTGATAGTTCTAAAATTTTGTTATATTTTATAAATATTTTGATTTATTTTTCTATATTTGAAAATGACCCTAATCATAATGTAATTTATAATTAATACTATATAATATATTAGAGTAATGTATTTGAATAAGATTCAAATATTAATTATATGAATATGATTCATACAAATTCTATAGGTTAAACTAATATGAACGATAGATTTATATTAAAACTATAATTATTTAATTTTATGATTAATTAATTATATTTTATTTAATTAAAATTGAATTTTGATTTTGATTTTAATTAAAATTGAATTTAGACTTTGATTTTAATTAAATTTGAATGATTATAAATTTGATTTATAATTAATACTATATAATATATGAGAGTAATATATTTGAATAAAATTAAAATATTAATTATATGAATATGATTCATACAAATTTTATAAGTTAAAATTAATATGAATGAGAGATTTGTATTGAAACTATAGGTTATGAGAGAGTTATGCATTTAAATATGATTTCGATGTATGTGCAATTAAATATATGATATTTAACTGGTTTTATAATTAATCAATGAGATTTATTAATTATTATATTAACATTAATTAATCATATTTTATTTAAGGGTAATTACAACTGGTAGAATTTTTAGGAATAATAAAGTGTATAACATCATTTAAAAAAAATTGCAAATATAGACAAGTCTATCAGCGATAGACTTCTGATAGACTTTTATCGTTGATAGACTCTTACCAATGATATGGTTTATCATTGATAGACTTCTACTAATAATATGGTCTATCACTGATAGACTATTTAAAATTGGCCATATTTGCAATCTTTTTTACATTATGTTTGCTAATATTTTGTGTCTAATGTCTAAATTTGTAACTGTCCCTTTATTTAATTAAAATTGAATTTAGAATTTGATTATTAATTTTGAATAAATAACCCTCTTACAGTTGCAGGGGAGCAGTTGGTGTAGTGAAAGGAGTTATACCTTTCACGTACATTCAAATAGTGGTGAGTTGTTTTTCTTTAAGAAGTTACAGAAAGAAAAAAAATATACAACACAAAAAAAAAAAAAAAAAAAAAAAAAAAAAAGAACTCTCTCTCAAGTGTTCTCTCCAAAAAGATCTCTATAATTCTTCTCTTTCCTCTCCCTCAACCAATGATCTCACAATCCTCGCTCCTTGCCGAATAATAGCAAGGAAGCTATTTTGGTAATGTTTTCTGTACATGATCTGTTGGTGTTCTTGGGAAGTTTTGCTATACGTTGAGTTTGTGGAGAGAAGTTCGTGTTGTCCCAAAGGAGAAGAGAAATTACGTGAAGAAGAGTCTGCAAAGGTATGTTCCTTCTGTCATTTCTTCTTAAAAACATGCATGCTTAGTTAGAATTGTTTGTCCTTTGCAGTATGTTTTTATCTGGTTAATGAGTTTTTCAAAACTTATTGTCAAATGCACGATGTTTACATGCTTCCGCGAGGAATTCGGTTCCTTCAGCTAAGTCAACACATCCAAAATCAATAAGATAAAAACATTGGATTTTGTCCAAAAAAAGACATTAGATTTCAAATAGCATAATTTTCATCCATTAAGTTAGTTTGCAACTTAGATTCAAAGTTTATAAACTAAATTAAGACAATCAAAATAACGTATCAATATTGTTAACCTAATTAAAATTGAAATTGAAAAAAAAAAAAAAAAAGAAAAGAGAAATAGAACATACTTAAATAAAAAATGTGAGAGTTTAATTTAACCAATATATAGAAAAATTTAGATTCAAAATGGATTTGATTTGGAATAGAATCATATCTTCATTTGAAAAAATATATCTAAAATACCGTAAATTTTAATATAATCATTATATATTTAGAGATTTAAAATATTTGAATTTAACATAATATAATATTTAAGTTAACAAAATGAAAAAATATTTAAAATTAAAACAAATCATTATAAAAAAAACATGTGTAAAAAGAAAACAAATCATTATAAAAACTTAATTTAATAGTAAATTGATAATGTAATCGACTAAATCTAAATAAAAACTTTTATTATTATTTTTTCTTTCAAAAAATTTGAAACCAATGATAAATCTTTTTTCATCTATGTGAATGATAAAAATTTTTGTTTTTTAATGATAAATTTTGGATATTAAAATCAAATATTAGAAATAATCCAATTTTAAACCAAATTAAATTTACCTGAATAAAATAACATAAATAAATTTTAAATCAATTAAAATTCATGTGAATTATAAACTAATTAGAATCTAATATCTGATAATCAACTTTTAAACCAATTAAATTTAAGTGAATTATAAAATATGATAACCAAATTTTAAATTAATTAAGATGGAATGAATTATAAACTAATTAGAATCAAATATTCAAGATAACAGAAATTTTAGATCAATTAAATATACGTAAATTGTAAACTATTTAATATGAATTCTTTTAATGATTTAAATATAAAGTTACATCATATAAATATGATATTATTCATCCATCCATTAGGATGAAATACATGTAAATATATGTCGAGATGTATCCAAATATTGCTATATTTTAAATATGTTTATAGTCATAGCAACTGTTAAAAATTCAAGATCTAAATAGATAGGATCCGATCATAAGGCCATAGCAAGTGTAAAGCATATAGAAGAAGAAAGTGTTTGGGATACCAGTTTAACTTTGGTTAAAATAAATTTGGACATGAGTACCCAAAGCACAAATTATTATTAGAATTTACATAATATTCACTCCAAACATTTCATTTATAAAGTCCTATGTGATAGTGATGATGTACAAGATCAGACAAAACCCATGAATTTCAAAACACAAAACATTTTGTCTAAGAGGATCAAGAAATGACAATTCATGACTGCTAGATTAAAAAAAACTAACCAAAAAGAAAACCATTTAATTATAAGATGGAGGAGGACGAGAAAGAGGAGCCCAAAACATTTCTTGTGAAATTTGAGTATTAGGAATCAAATTATAAACTGCCAAAGAACTTGCTGCTGCTGCTACTGATGATGATTCTCCCACTGAATTATTTCCATCAATTTTATCTTCCAATTGCTTCTCCTCCTTTGAATTCTCTTCATCTTCTTCAATCGCCAATTTTTCATACACAGCATTGGTAAACGAAGCTGCAACTACTATGACAGGGCCGGCGGCGATGAGGGGACCAGCGACGAGGCCTCCGACAACCCGGCCTTGGCCGCCGGCGAGATAGACTGTCAAGCCAGTAGCCCCGTGGGGAGAGGGCGTGGGAAGGAAAGAGCCAGAGAGAGACAAGATCTCGAAGCGTTCGTGGAGGGTAATGACGCCGGGGGGTTGACGGAGAGTGACGTCAGCGACGAGGCCGGTGGCGCTGAGAATGGAAACCCCACGGTGATGGCGGTGGACGAAGGTGGAAATGGAGTGGGTAATGTCGGCGGCGGCGGTGATTTCGAAAATGTGGGTTTGAAGAGCGTTGGGAGTGTGTTTGTTAATGACAATGGGCGGCTTCGGCTTGTTTCTTGAACCCGGTGGCCGCCCTCGTGGCCGCCGCTTGGCTTTAATTCCATCCCCATCTTCATTCTTATGTTCTTGCTCTGTTTTTTCAAGATCAAGTTGTGCGATTGTAAGATTCCCAATTCCACTCCAATTCGCCATATCCGGACAAATGGAGAAGTGGGTTTGGATTAAAATGGGGAAATTAAGAGGAAACTAGAAAGAAATTGGAGGAGGAAATTAAGAGAATCCATTGAAGAAGATGAAACAGAACAGAGGAGAAGGAGGTAAAAAGAGAAGGGTACATATTTCGAAGCTGAAGTGAGTGACAGATTGTGAAGAAACATTAAAAGATCTTGCAGTATTCCCCACTTCAAAAAGTTTTTTGGGTGGGGAAATGTTCAAGTTCCAAGCTAATTGAGGGAATGAAAATGGGTTTGCATATAAATAAACGGTCATTTGTGGTTGGAATTGAAGAATAGTGTTTGGGTTTAATGAGAATGGTAAGTAATTAATGTGAAGAGATAGAGAGAGATGGTGTAAATATTTGGATGTCAGTATTATGTATGGGGTGGGTAAGCTGTGAGCAGAGGCGGCGAGCCCCGAGGTAAGCGCAGGCGGAACTGAAGATAGTGGGTGTTGCTGTGGGTGTGTCTTCACCTGCCGCACGGCATTCTTTGCTCCTCCACTTCCTTATTTGATGTGTTAAGTTGAATTGAATAACTTTTTATACCTAATTCAATAATGCTAAATTCTTGTTGTATTTTTTTATACTGAAAAAAAAGTGAAATATGGGAATATTGAAACATATACAAAAGAATTTAATGATAGTAGATTAAATTTAAAGTTAGAAATTTTGAAATTGGATTTAAACATCAAATTAAGATGAAGTTGAAGGAAGGTGAAATTTCGCAGCGAAAGGGATCGATCTCAACTTTAATTTTTCACAGAATCCCAATTTACAAATCAATTAAATTAGGCACAACCAATAAATTTACAGCATGCTTGAAGGAAATTAGAATGAGGGTTTAAAGAAACTTACTCTTGAAGACAAAATTCTTCGCATATTCCCTCGATTCGGTCATGAATACTTCAATCAGGATCTCGATCTCCAAAAACTTTTAGCAAAACAAATGGCCACCACCAAGAGGTCAACCTTTATATTTTCTTGGGAATGAGAATCCAAGAGTTATGGGCTACGTAATTTTATAAAACAGAAAGAGTTTTTGAGAGAGGAAGAAGAATAATTTTTCTTCTCTGTGTGATCTTGGGACTAAATGCCAGAGAGAGAACATTAAGTTTCTTTCACACGGCATAAAAAATGCCAAAGAAAGAAGGAGTCTCTTATCCTCTCAATGCCACAGGTCTGTACAAAGAGAAAAAGGTGATGAATATATATATATAATAACCAACTTATCATACAATATATATTAAACTATATGTTATATTGAATATAAGATATAACCTATAATTTATATTTCGCTCAATTAATCAAGGTATTTAATATAAATCTCATTTATACTAAATTTAATTATATGAATCTCATTCATATAATTAGTATTTGAATCATATTCAAAGATTTAATTCATCTCAAAATAAACTTTACATTATAATGTATCAAATACATTATATTAATTATATCACATATAATTAATTCCCTCAATTCATCTGAACAATTCAAATTAATCAAAAATTAATTCTCAATAATATTTGTTGAGGTACAAAGGGGACTTTATGGACTTGTAGATTGAAGCTCCAATGATTCTTAAATAATTAATTAAACTTTTTAATTAAATTACCCAACATTCATTAATTGTCGGTCACTCTACTAAAGATCGACAGTTGCATTCTTCATATTACAGATATATTTCTATGTTCATTGGATATAACCAGTCAATAGTGCGATGACCCTTCACAAATTGCTTGTAAATACATCTTGGCCAAAATTAATGTTTTGTCTCTATAGTTACATCTAACTCCTTAAATAC
The DNA here is from genome assembly GCF_027475165.1 of Benincasa hispida. Taxonomy (NCBI): domain Eukaryota; kingdom Viridiplantae; phylum Streptophyta; class Magnoliopsida; order Cucurbitales; family Cucurbitaceae; genus Benincasa; species Benincasa hispida. Next base: position 65,639,764 of record NC_143481.1, on the reverse strand, counting down.
CACTGACCCCGCTAATGAACAATAGGTCATAGTCCAACTATGACCAAATCTCTCTCAAGCCAAAAGAGGGTGTGGCCACATTGTTCAAGCCCTTGAATTAGCCCTTAAGAGAGCAATTTATTTACTTACTCTGACATTAGAGAATGAGTGAATTCCGTCTTGTGTAGCTGTGTTCTTAGTTCCTTAATCAGATGAATCCCCAAAATGTTAGGCATATTGAGTCAGCAATCTGACTACTCTCACCCATGCAAATCAAATGACCGCATTCATAGACAGAAGTTCACAACTCACTCAAGATTCGGGTCATGTCACCTATGGTCATCCTGGTGAAATGTAAATCTCTATTATTAATGGCGTTATATAATGAGACTAGTTATTTAATGTTCTGGTCTTATAAAAACTCTTTGTATAAGATATCCCCGCTCACATGTCTCCACATAATGATCAGGATCAGATCATTTGTAGCACTTTACAACACTTGTAACATCTACAAAGTGGGTCGTATTTTTAGTGTTACCAGGATAAGGTACCCAGCCTTATCCATCTACTACAGACCGTTTAGGTTATCATTTAAACATGATCCACTTGTATGTCTCTACATACATGTTTAAATTACATAAAATAACCTATGATCTTTGTTTATTAGATTGAGTAAATGCTCACAAAATAAAAATTATTTTATTAATAACAATTTGTTTATACAATGTTTACAAACTACGAGAATATAAGAGAGATTTAGGACACCAATCCCAACAAAAGTTGCATGTACAAATTTAACATGTATGAAAGTTAAATTTGTAGTTTCTTCCATTTTAATAAATTAGGTTTGATTTTTGTCAAGTAACAACTCAATCGAGTTAAATTAGTTAAATTTGATAAATGATTCAATTTTTGTATTTATTTGATTGATTTTATATTTTGGGGGTTTACTATATTGTAGCCTATAAATAACAACGTGTTTCTTCATTTGTAGCATTTCATTCCAAAGTGAAGAGATCTCTCAATTCTTTCTTTTTTTCTTTTGTCCTTGAGTTTAGTTGAGAGGAAGTATCCAAGAGTTCTGCTAGATCCGAAAAGTTTGAGGTTACAGTTCTCCCAGAGTTACTCATTATATCCTGCTGAGATGATCGATGTAGTCTGCTTGCAGCCCAAGCAGGCCACAAATAATTGTCTTCAGGACAACGCTTATCAGAAGCGTGCCTTGACTATGTTTTAAGTCTCCAAAGTTTTTGAGGTTCTTTCAAGTCTTTGATTATTTCCATATCTAAATCTTGTTATTGGTGGGGTTGATTCCCTAACTCTCTTGGGTTATGTAGTTCGTAATTGTAATATACAAACATTTTATTTATTAAATAAAATATGAAATGTTTTGTTTAATATTTAGTACCAACCTACAAACCAATAAATAATATCCAAGGTTATCATCTGTAGCTTAAACATGTATGTAGAGACATACAGGTGGATCATGTTTAAGTGATAACCCAAATGGTTTATAGTAGATGGATAAGGCTAGGTATCTTATCCTGGTGACACTACGAATATGGCTCGCTTGGTAGATGTTATAATTGTTGTAAAGTGCTATAAATGATCTAATCCTAATCATTCATGTATAGACATGTGAACTAAGGTATTCTATATAAAGGAGTTTGTATAAGATCGGACCACGAAATGACTAATCTCATTATATAACATGGTTCATAATAGAGACTTTCATTTCACCAGAATGACCATAGGTGACATGACCTGAATCTTGAGAGAGTTGTGAACTCCTACTTATGAAGGCAGTCCTTTGATTTGTGTGGGTGAGAGTGGCCAGATCGCTGACTCAATTAACCTACCATTTTGGGGATTCATCTGACTAGGAAGTTGAGAACACAGTTATACAAGATGAAATTCACTTATTCCTTAACATCTGAGTAAGTAGATAAATTGATCCCTTGAGGGCTGATTCCAGGGCTTGAACAATGTGGCACCACACTTTTAAAGGAACTCGTTTTATAAGAGATCCTTGAGCGGAAGCAGATCTTCCAATTTGCATTTTATACAAAACTAAATTTACAGTAAACATACAAGATATGCATTCATAAACAAATTACAATATGATTTTTAGAAGGAAAAAGGGTTTGAGAGATATTACCTTTGAAGAATCTTTCTTCGTGTAATTCCCTCGAACAGTCACGAACTTGAACACGAACTCTTGAAGACTTTCTTCAAGAACTTCTCGAACCAAAAGGAGACACAACCACAATGAAACTTTGGTATTCTCAGGGTGAGAACCCAGGAGTGGTAGCATCTGAATATTTTGGTTAGGAGGGATTGTTTGAGTTTGGAGGAGGAAGAAGATCGAAGAAACTATTTTTTTTTTATTCCTTTTTGCCACAAAAATAATTAACCACCCACTAAGGGGGTTGGAGAGAAAATAGGAATTTATTATTCAAAATAATAAAATAATATAAATAAACATGATAGCTAACTTATCATATCATTTTTATATTAAACTATATGTTATATCAAATATAACATATAACCTATACTTTTAATATTGTATCACATACAATATAGTTTCTTTTCTCTATTTTATGGCATTTAATATAAATCATATTTATATTAAATCTAACAACTATGAATCACAATCATAGAAAATATATTTGAATCTCATTCAAATATTTATTTCCTCCAATTAAACTATAATGTATCAAATACATTATAATAATTATATCATATATAATTGGAACAATTTAATTATATCATATATAATTAAATTCTCTCTAATTAATTTGAACAATTCAAATTAACCCAAAAACTAATTCTCAACTAAATTCTTTTGAGTTACCAAGGAGATCTTATGCATCTGTAGCTTGAAGCTCTAACGGTACGTGAATAATTAATTAAACTCTTTAATTACATTATTCACCATCTGTTAACTGTTGGTCACTCCACTATAGACCGATAGTTGCACTCTTCGCACTATAGATATATTTATGTGTGCATTGGATATAACCAATCAACAGTACGATGACCCTTCACAAATTGCTCGTAAGTACAACTAGGTCAAATTACCATTTTGCCCTTGTAGTTACATCTAGCTCCTTAAGTACCACTGATCCCTCTAATGAACAATAGATAATAGTCCTACTATGACTAAACCCCTCTTAGGCCAGGAGAGGGTGTGGCGCCACATTGTTCAAGACCCGAAATCAACCCTTAAGGGAGCAATTTATCTACTTACCCCTACTTCGGGGAAGAAATGAATTCCATCTTGTGTAGCTGTGTTCCCAGTTCCCCAGTCAATCGAATTCCCAAAATGGTAGGCTTGTTGAGTCGGTGATCTGGTCATTCTCACCCATACAAATCAAAGTACCTCCTCATAGGCAGGAGTTCATAACTCACTCGGGATTCAGGTCATGTTACCTATGGTCATCCTGGCGAAATGAAAGTCTCTATTATGAATGGTGTTATACAATGAGACTAAACACTTCGTGATCTGGTCTTATACAAAGTGGGTCATACTCGTAGTGTCACCAGGATAAGGTACTTAACCTTATCCATATACTATAGACCATTTAGGTTATCACTTAAACATGATTCACCTGTATGTCTCCACATACATGTATAAGTTACAAAGATAATATTGGATGTTAGTTTGTTGGTTTGTGGTTAATGCAACTAAAATATCACATATTTTATAGACAAAGTGAATAAAATATCATATAATATTAATCACATAAAGAGTTTGTTCATACAATGTTTAAAAACTATAAGACACTACGAGATTTAGGGCATCAACCCCAACAATCTCCCACTTGTCCTAAAGCTAGTGGGGTGTACAAGATAATAAAATAAAAGTACACAAAACAATAAAACTAGGGCATAACACGCCCAATACAAGATCTCCCACTTGTCCTAGTCCAGCCGTGGTCTGTCCCATAGAGCCATACTCTACAAGTGACCCTCAAACACTGTCAGTCTGAAAATCAGAGTCGTGTATCCTATAAGGATCAAATCCTTAGAACCATACATAAATATATAGTCCCTCGTTCTCCTTAGATACTTGAAGATGTTCTTAATGATTGTCCATTGATCTAATCCTGGATTAGACTAATATATACTGACGACAATTTTTCAAAGTTAATTGGTTAAAATATGGTTTAGCAAAATCTTACAAAAGTTTGTTCGTTTTTCAGCAACAAGTTTTAAAATGGCTACAGCCACAATAACTTTGCTTAGCGTCGAGAAACTTACTGGCGACAATTTTTCAACATGGAAACACATGATCACGACTATTCTAATCATCATAGATCTCATGTTTTCTCTTACGGAGGTCTGTCCTCCTATTCCAGCTCCAAATGCCGCTCGAAATTTTCAGAAGGCATACGAGCGATGGACACGGGCAAACGAGAAGGCTCGAGCCTATATCTTGGCAAGTCTTAATGACGTCTTGGCCAAGAAGCATGAGCCCATGGTCATCATGGAGTCTCTGCAGGGGATGTTTGGACAACTATCTAAACAGCTCAAGCACGAGGCTCTTAAGTACATATTCAACTCTAAGATGGAGAAAGGCACCTCTATTCGTGAACATGTGTTTAACATGATGGTCCACTTCAATATGGTGGAGTTGAATGGGTCTACTATCCATGAGGGCAGTTAGGTTAGCATAATCCTGTATTCTTTATTGGATAGCTTCCTGCACTTTGTTAGTAATGTGATTCTTAACAAAGTGAAATACACCCTTACAACTCTCCTCAACGAGTTGCAGACATACCAATCTTTACTGAAAAGTAAGGAGATAAAAAAAAAGTTGAGGCAAATGTTGCTTCATCCTCAAGGACGTTCCATCGAGGTTCAACCTCAGGAACGAAATCTGCACCTTCTACTTCTAACTCTGCAAAGGGGAAGAGGAAGAAATGTGGTAAGGGGAAATGGAAGAAACCTGCTAACCTACCACTTGTCGCCCCAAGAAGGCATCTGCCGCTGGTTGAAAAGGGAAAATGTTTCCACTGCAATCAGGACGGACACTGGAAGAGGAACTGTCTTTACTGGCTGAAGGAAAGAGCCAAGGCTAAGGCCAAGGCAGATAAAGGTAAATATGATTTACTTATACTAGAAACATGTTTAGTGGAGAATGATGATCATGCCTGGATAATTGATTCGGGCACCACTAATTACGTTTGTTCTTCTTTCAGGGGATTAGATCTTGGCGACAGTTAGAGGCTGGTGAGATGACCATGTGAGTAGGCACCAGGCACGTCGTCTTAACTGTGGCAGTGAGAGGGATCCAGTTATCTTTACAGATTAGGTTTCTAGTTTTAAACGATGTATATGTTGTTCCTAAACTTAAGAGAAACCTTATTTATGTAAAGTGCCAGTTGCAATGTAAATATATGCTTTTTTTTAATGTGGATAAAGTGTTTATTCATAAAACTGGTGTTGATATTTATACAGCTTATATGGAAAGTAACTTGTATGTGCTAAGACCGTTAGCCTTAAGTTCCCTCTATAACACAGAATTGTTTAAAACTACCATAACTCAATCTAAACATCAACGAATTTCTCCAAAAGAAAATGACCAACTTTGGCACCTTCGATTAGGGCACATAATAGAATTGAGAGATTGATGAAGAATGGACTTCTAAGTGAGTTAGAAGAAAATTCTTTACCGATGTGTGATCTTGCCTTGAGGGTAAGATGACTAAAATACCTTTTACTGGAAAAAGTTATTGAGCCAAAGAGCCTTTTGAGTTAGTACATTCTGACCTTTGTGGTTCTATGAATGTGCGAGCCCGAGGTGGCTACGAGTATTTTATCAGTTTTATTGATGATTATTCTAGGTATGGGTATGTTTATCTATTGCAATGGAAGTCTGAATCCTTTGAAAAGTTCAAAGAGTTCAAGGCTGAAGTTGAAAACGCATTGGATAGACGGATTAAAACACTTCGATCGGATCGAGGTGGAGAGTTTTTAGACTCGGTATTCCAAGACTATTTGATAGAACATGGAATCATTTTCCAACTCTCAGTGCCGGGTACACCTCAGAAGAATGGTATAGCAGAAAGGAGAAATAGAAACTTGTTGGACATGGTTCGTTCGATGATGAGTTACACTTCCTTACCAGACTCGTTTTGGGGTTTCGCTGTGGAGACTGCGACATACATACTCAACTGTGTTCCATCCAAGAGTGTTGCGAGAACAACTCTGAAGTTGTGGAATGGGTGTAGAGCTAGTTTACATCACTTCCGCATTTGGGGTTGCCATGCACATGTGCTTGAGGAAAATCCCAAGAAGTTGGAACCACGGTCGAGGTTATGCCTCTTTGTAGGCTACTCCAAAGGTACACGAGGGGGTTGTTTTTATGATCCATCGGAAAATAGGATGTTTGATTCAATGAACGCTACTTTCTTGGAGGAGGATCATATTAGGGAGCGCAGTCCACGTAGTAAAGTCGTGTTACGTGAGCTTTCCAATGAAATTACTGAAACTTCAACAAGAGTTGTTGAAGAGCCTACTTCATCAGTAAGAGTTGTTGATGGTAGTTCATCTAGTAAGTCGGTTCCACCTCAAGAGTTGAGGAAACCTCGACGCAGTGGGAGCGTTACAAACCTGCCTGTTTGCTATCTGTGTTTCACAAAAATTCTTGCTATGGTAGCAGATGGTGACGTTGAGGATCCATTGTCTTATCAAAAGGAAATGGAGGATGTTGACCGGGATGAATGGGTTAAGACCATGGATCTCGAGATGAAGTCGATGTACTTCCACTCAGTATGGGATCTTGTAGATTAGCCTGATGGGGTAAGGCCTATAGGTTGTAAATGGATCTACAAGTGCAATCGGGGTGCTGATGGGAAGGTGAAAACCTTCAAGGCTTGACTTATGGCAAAGAGTTATACCCAGGTAGAGGGAGTCAACTATGAGGAGACTTTCTCGCTTGTTGCCATGTGAAAGTCGATCTGCATCCTCCTGTCCATTGCAACTTATTATAACTATGAAATCTAGCAAATGGACGTCAAGACGGCCTTTCTGAATGGCAATCTTGAGGAGACCATTTACATGGTGCAACCCAAGGGATTCATTGCCCAAGGTCAAGAGCAAAAAGTTTGCAAGCTGAATCGATCCATTTATGGGCTGAAACGGGCATCTAAATCTTGGAACATACGGTTTGATAATGCGATTAAATCGTATGGCCTTGACCAGAACGTTGATGAACCTTGTGTCTACAAGAAGATCATCAACGCATCAGTAGTTTTCTTAGTGTTGTATGTAGACGATATACTACTCATTAGGAATGATGTATGTCTACTGACTACAATTAAAAACTAGCTAGCGACCCAATTCCAAATGAAATATTTGGGAGAGACTCAGTTTGTTCTGGGTATACAGATCTTTCGGAATCGTAAGAAAAAAGTCCTAGCATTGTCTCAAGCATCGTACATTGACAAGATGTTGCTTAAGTACTCAATGCAGGACTCCAAGAGAGGCCTACTACCATTCAGGCATAGAGTCACTTTGTCTAAGGACATGTGTCCTAAGACGCCTCAAGAGGTTGAGGAAATGAGACGGGTCCCATATGCATTTGTCGTTGGCAGTTTGATGTACGCGATGCTCTGTACAAGACCAGACATATTCTACGCTGTGGGCATAGTCAGTAAGTATCAGTCTAACCCAGGCCAAGGTTACTGGACTGCAGTGAAGAATATCTTCAAGTTTCTTCGAAGAATGAGGAACTACATGCTCGTGTATGGATCTATGGATTTGATCCTTACTGGATACATAGATTCTGACTTTCAGATTGATGAGGACTCTCGCAAGTCCACGTCAGGGTCAGTTTTTACTCTTAACAGAGGAGCTGTAGTGTGCCGAAGCACTAAGCAGGGGTGTATCATCGACTCCACTATGGAGGCGAAGTACGTAGCGGCTTGCGAAGCTGCTAAGGAGGTCGTCTAGCTCAGGAATTTCTCTACAGAACTAGAAGTTGTTCCAAATATGTCTAGGCCCATTACCCTCTATTGTGACAATAGTGGGGCAGTGGCGAACTCTCAGGAGCCTAGGAGTCATAGGAGCGACAAACACATAGAGCGGAAGTATCATCTGATCTGCGAGATAGTGCATCGAGGAGACATGATCGTCACGAAGATCACTTTGGAGCACAATATTGCTGACCCATTTACGAAGGCTCTCGGCTACAGTGTTTGAGGGTCACCTTCCGAGCATGGGTCTACAGGATCGCCCGCGGCTGGACTAGGGCATGTGGGAGATTTTCTTGTACTGGGATTTTATGCCTTATTTTATTGTTTTTTTACTAGTTTTTGTACACCCCATTTTGCTTTAGGACAAGTGGGAGATTGTTTGGGTTGATGCCCTAAAGTCTCGTGTCCTGTAGTTTGTAAACAGTTTGTACAAACGCTTATGATGTATAATATATGATATTTTACTTCACTTCTTGATTTTACTCATCTGAATGTTTTATTTGCTTTACCACAAACCAATAAACTAAAACCCTGATTGTCTTTATGTAACTTAAGCATGTATGTGGTGACATACAAATGGATCATGTCTTAAGTGATAACCAAAATGTACTATAGTATATGGATATAGGAGGGAAACCTTATCCCGGTACGCTACGGATGCAGCCTACTTTGTGGAATAGTTACAAATGTTGTGACTTGTCATAGATGGTCTAATCCTGATCATTCGTGTTGAGATATGCGAGCGGGTGCGACATATACAAAGAGTTTGTATAAGACTTGACCATGAAGTATTAACGTCTCGTTATATAACACCGTTCATGACAAAGACTTCACTTCACTAGGATAACCATAGGTAACATGACCTCAATCCTGAGTGAGTTGGGAACTCCTGCTATTGAAGGCGGTTCTTTAATTTTCATGGGTGTGAGTGGCCAAGCCACCGACTCAAACCTACCACTGTGGGGATTTGTCTAATTTTGGAGCTGGGAACTCAGCTACACAAGATAGAACTCACTCCTTCCCCGAAGTAGGGGCAAGTAGATAGATAGCTCCCTTAACAGGTGATTCCAAGGCTTGAACGATTTGGCGCCACACACCTTCTCTTGGCCAAGAGGTGTTCACACATAGTTGGACTATGTTGTATTGTTCATTAGAGGGATCAGTGGTACTTAAGAAGTGAGATGTAACTACAGGCGCAAAACGATAAATTGGCTCAACTGTACTTACGAGCATCTGTGAAGGGTTATCGTACTCATGATTGGTTATATCCGATGGACACAAAAATATATCTATGGTAAGAAGAGTTCAGCTGTCGGTCTTTAGTGGAATGCCTGGGAGTTAATGGATGGTGGATCTCGTGGCTAAAGAGTTTAGTCAGCTATTCACGTATCATTGAAGCTTCAAGCCATGGTTCATAAGATCCCCTTGATAGCTTGGATAAAAGTTGAGAATCAGTTTTTGGGTTAGTTTGAAATGTTCAAATTAACATGAGGAAGTTCGATTATATATGATATAATTGAACTGGTTAATTATATATGATCTGATTGACTAAATGTATGGGATACATTATTTTGGAGGAAATTTGATATAAATATGATTTATATCAAGTAAGGAGAAAACACTATAGTTGATATATGATATTAAACTATAGTTGAGAATATAATATGATTATATTAATTAATTAATTAGGCAGTTATGAGATAATTGACTGAGTTTTTCTCCGAATTCGTGCGAAAGTAGGAAGTTCGATTCAGTTCTTGTAACTGAAGAATAAAATGAAAATAGTTTTCATTTTGCAAGAGAGATCTAAAAAATCGCTCACGATGTGAAAGCCTTCGATCGCTTAGTGTTGAGAGCCTATGCGATAGTGCCAGTCTCCCAAACGATCGCACAATCACATTGCCTAAACGATCGCCCGCAATTATCTAAACGATCGCTTATGTTTACTAGAAGATCGCTTAGCATGCCGAGCGGAACTAAACGATCGCTTAGTGTTACCTACACGATCGTGTACCCCAACCTAAACGATAAGCACCCGACTATACGATAGTCATCCCTTTCTCCCACTTGCTTATTCGTAATATACAATCACTTTTCCTCCTTCCCTCTACCAATTCCATCAAAGTCCACTCTTTGGATTCTCACTCCGAGAATATTGAGGGCTTCGAGTGGTGGTGTCGTCCCCAGTTTCTTGTTGTTCGTGCGTTGCTAATCGTGTAGACAACCGTGGTGCTGCTAGGTGACTACTTGCTGGACGACTAAGAACGAGAGGTGTTCGTTCAGGTTGAACCAAGTTCTTGTGAAGTCTGTCTTCAATTGATACGTTTCTCAGTCTTTTGTATTTATTTTTAAAAGCATGCTAATAATTAGTGTTTACAATGCATATATGTATGTTAGAATGTATGTGTGGTAATTCTGTCACAATGAAATTGGAAAGATCCGCTTCCACTCATGGGTACTATTGTATAAGAGTTCCTTTAGGGTCGACTTACTAATCATGGTTAAAGTGGGCAGAAATATATCTACAATGAGAAGAGTGCAACTATCGAGCTATAGTGGTGTGACTCGGTAGTTAACAAATATTGTTTTAATTTGTTCTAAAGAGCTTAGTCAATTAATCTCAAATCATTGGAGCTCATGATTGATACATAAGGTCCCTCTACTAGCTCGTAAAATAATCTTAGGATTAGTGAATTGAGTAGATTTGAAATGTTCAAATTCGAAATTAGGGTTTTGAATTTGAAGTATTAAAATTCAATTTAGGGTTTGATTAATTATATTCGATATAATTAAAACGTCTAATTTTGTTTAAATTAAACAAAATCGAAGATATTAGAATATTTAAATATTGATTTAAATATTGGTTTACATAAATAGGATCTATGTATAAAGTAGGTGTTTGATTAATTTAATATTTTATATTAAATTATTATTTAATTAATTAACTAAAATTGTTTAATTAATTTTTTAAATAAAAAAATTTTCAATTTTTGAAAATTGAAATTATGTTTTAATTTTATTTTTAAATTTAGCAAAAATAAAAATTAAATTCAATATTGAATTTTAAATGGAAAATTCCACTTTGAGTGGAATTATCCAATTTTTTCCTTTCTAATTGGTGAAATAATGCCCAAGGTTGAAACGAGATGCCATTTCAGCTCGTGCAGTAAGAACAGCTAAGTTGTTTTTTAAGAATAGATAATTTTTAATAATTTTTATATAGTTTCCAAAATTAAGAGGAACCTTGTATCTATTTCTTGTCTAATTGGACAATCATGTTCCATTTCTTTTTCATTCAATGAAGCGTTCATTATGAAAAATGGTGTGACTACTTGTTCAGTTAACTAGAAAACAACTCATATGTGTTAAGACTAACTAAATCAAAAATATTTTTAAATCATGAGATGTTTAAAACTGCAAATACTCAAACTAAAAGGCAAAGAATTTCTTCTAGTAACAATAATACGTATCTTTGACATTTGAGATTAGGTTATATAAATCTTGATAGGATTGGGAGACTGGTAAAGAATGAACTTCTAAGCAAATTAGAAGATGATTCATTACCCCCATGTGAATCTTGCCTTGAAGGGAAAATGACTAAAAATTCTTTTAGTGGAAAAGGTTATAGAGCCAAAGAGCCCTTAGAGCTCATACATTCAGACCTTTGTGGTCCAATGAAAGTAAAAGCTCGAGGAGGGTACGAATACTTCATCTCTTTCATAGATGATTATTTGAGATATGGTTAATTATACCTAATGGAACATAAGTATGAAACCCTTGAAAAGTTCAAGGAGTATAAGGTTGAAGTTGAAAACCTATTAGATAAAACGATTAACACACTTCGATCAAATAGGGGTAGAGAGTACATGGGTATAACATTTCAAGACTATATGATAGAACATGAAATTCAATCTCAACTTTCAGCACCTGGTACACCTCAGCAAAATGGTGTATTAGAAAGGAGAAATAGAACGTGGTTAGACATGATTTGTTCTATGATGAGCTATGCTCAATTGCCTTGTTTGTTTTGGGGGTATACAGTAGAGACTACAGTTCACATCTTGAATAATGTTCCCTTGAAGAGTGTTTCTGAAACACCTTTCGAGTTATGAAGGGGGCATAAACCTAGTTTATGTTACTTTAGAATCTGTGATTGTCCTGCACACGTGCTAGTGACAAATCCTAAGAAATTGGAACCTCGTTCAAGGTTATGCCAATTTGTTCGTTACCCTAAGGAAACCAGAGGTGGTCTATTCTACAACCCTCAAGAAAACAAGGTGTTTGTATTGAAAAACATTAGATTCTTAAAGGAACACCACATGAGAGATCATACACCATGGAGCAAATTAGTATTAAATGAAGCTACTGAAGAATCAACAAGGGTTATTGATGCAACTGGTTCTTCATCAAGAGTTAATGAAGAAGTCAACACTTTAGGTTAGTCTTGTCCTTCTCAATTGTTGATAATGCCTCGACGCAATGGGAGAGTTATATCACAACCTGATCGTTACTTGGGTTAAACTGAAAATTGGGTTGTCATACCCGATGATGACGTTGAAGATCCATTGTACTATAAATAGGCAATGAATGAGACAACAACCAATGGGTCAAAGCTATTGATAACGGGCAGAAATGCACGTTATTACATTGCTAAGTTATAAAACAATGTAGGATTGCATTGATAAAAATATACAATATTGTGTCCAAAAGCATTAAGTTCACAATATGGCGATCGCATGCGTCCATCGCATTAAAACAATTAACTTATGTATTTTTGTGCAGAATATGCATTGACGCAAGGTGAAAAATGCGATCCAAAGAGATCAACGGCCGAACGCATTAAGAGATTGCGTTAACGCAAGGCTATGCAATCATTTGCACTCGCGAATATCTGCTCAAGAAGGTTGCCGCATAGAGTCGGTGTATCGTAGTGGGCACATCTGGGTGAAAAGCATAATAAATCACGATGGGACAAAAAACTGATGACGGTAAATTCCGAATTAAGTTGACAAGTCGTTAACGAACTACTGTAGCAAGTACACTCAACTTTTCGGTGACAAATATTCGGCGCATCAGACAGAGAATTAAATTAATGCCATCCTATCAGTGCAATCATGAGAGAGAAGAAGACTTTCACCCCGAAGCTCTATAAATACCAAAGGCCACCTTCAATGAAGGAGTTCGTTGAGTTAGATAATTTTTCCCCTTTAGATAGAAGTAGCCTTGTTTATAGTTTTCTTTTACTTAGAAGGCGGAAGCGAGTGGAGGGAGATTCTACCGAGAGATCATTCCGGTGAACATGGAAGAATGCCAAAAGCATCGAGATCAAAGAGAGGGCCAACTCTTGTGGAAGCAAGAACATCTTTTGAGCAGAATATAGATAACAGTGTAAAAGCCTTGGGAAGCAAGGAATTTCTACCAGGCTCTCTGTCCTTATCTTCCATTGTCATTTTGTGCTCTGAACTTATTTATAGAAATGGAATTTGTATGTTTATATCTGTTCACTCTCTGTACATTATGCATGAGTAGCTAAATCTGTCAAATGGGTTAAGAAGCACAACTGGGGATCTTCATTCTATGTGATTATCTTGTATTATTTATGCATCATTCGTCAATTAGAGATACTCGGAAGGGTAGTCTAAGGATAGAATCTAGGCTTGGAAAAGTCAGGTTAGAACCTAGGCTCGGGAGAGTCAGATTAGAAATGCATAATCAAGAGATAGGAGATTAGGAATAAGCGCTGTTTGCTATTAACGCATCGTATGCATCCTTGAGATAGGTTATGATTGTATGCGGTCACCTTGTCCTTGTATGCATCTTGCATCATCGCATATGAAAGAAGTAGAGACTTAGGGATAAGCTCTATAGACACTATCGCATTCATCGCATGCGTCCTAAAATTAGGAGCCACCACATTTGCATTGGAAAATGATTTGTTGTTGCATGAGTGTAGCATGATCGCATAGTTTGAACGCATTCTTGAGAAACGCTAGCTAAAGACCTTCTCAACCCGTTCCTCCGTATACTCAGTGTATTTGTCGCATAATCAATCTTTTCTCAAATCTGTCGCATACTTTTTATACTTCAAACAACAAACCAACCAAACCATTAATTTATTTGTTACCACAAAGTAATCTAAAAATTACTACCGCATATTGTTTTCTTTAGTCCCTGAGTTCGACCCTGGACTTACCAGGAAACTTAGTAGGATTTATACTTGGATTCTGCTGAGAAAACTTGTTGCACAACGCATTTTCCATCACCACAATTCCTTTCATTAATTCACCATATAAAGTAACGCATTAGCTATGAAACTTGAAATGGAGTCTATGTACTTCAATTCTTGTAGACATACCTGAAGGGGTTAAACCCATAGAGTGTAAATGGATCTATAAAAGAAAGATAAATGTTGCTAGGAAAGACTTCAAAGGTAGACTTGTAGCAAAGGGTTATACTTAGAGGGAAGGGGTTGACTATGAGAAAACTTTTTCCCCCGTTGCTAAGTCTATAAGAATTCTCTTATCAATAGCCACATATTATGACTATGAGATATGGCATATGAGTGTCAATACTGACTTTCTGAATGAAAATCTTGAAGAGAATATCTTTATGTCTCAGCCTGAGGGGTCTGTAGCACAATGTTAGAAGCAAAAAAATTGTAAGATGAATCGATCCATTTATGGGTTGAAGCAGGCGTTCAGATCTTAGAACATTGAAATTGATATTGCAATAAAATCTTTTGGTCTTGATCAAAATGTTGATGAACATTTTGTCTAAAAGAAAATAATAACCGGTAAAGTAGCTTTCTTAATACTTTATGTGGACGATATCCTACTTATTGAGAATGATGTAGGGTACCTTACTGATATTAAGAAATGGTTGGTAGCCCAATTTCAAATAAAAGATTTGGGAGAGGTGTAGTATGTACTTGGGATCCAAATTATTAGGGATCGCAAGACTGAATGTTGGCTTTATCTCAAGCAACTTATATTGAAAAAATGTTGACTCAATATTCGAAACAAAACTCTAAGAAGGGTTTATTACCTTTAGGGCACGGGGTACACTGGTCTAAGGAATAGTGTCCTAAGACACCTCACGAAGTTGAGGATATGAGACATATTCTCTATGCCTCAGTTGTGGGCAACTTAATGTGTGCTATGCTCTGCACTAGGCCGAACATTTGTTATATAGTGGAAATAGTTATTAGGTATCTGTCCAATCCAGGGTTAGACCACTGAACTACGGTTAAGAATATCCTCAAGTATCTTAGGATAATGAGAGACTACAAGCTGATGTATGGGTCTAAGGATTTGATCCTTATGGGATACACTGACTCTAATCTCCAAACTAACAAGGATTCTAGAAAATCCATGTCAGGATTAGTTTATCCTGAATAGGGGAGCTGTAGTATGGCGTAGCATTAAGCAAGGATGCATTGCAGACTCTATTATGGAGACTGAATATGTAGCTACTTGTGAAGCAACAAAGGAAGCAATTTGGCTTAGGAAGCTCCTAAATGATTTAGAAGTGGTTTCAAACATGGACTTGCCTATCACCTTATATTGTGACAACAGTGGAGTAGAAGCCAACTCTAAAGAGCCTCACAGTCACAAACATGGAAAAAATATTAAGAGGAAGTATCACATGATATAGGAGATTATGCAACGAGAAGATGTGATCATCACAAAGATTGCTTCAAAACACAACATTGTTGTTCTGTTTACAAAGGCTCTCTCGGCTAAAGTGTTCAAGAGTCGTCTAGAGAATCTAGGTCTGTGAGACATGTACATTGTATAATCTAAGACAAGTGAGAGATGTGTAATGGGTATATGGATGCCCTATTTTATTGTATTTATTTATCATTCCCATTGTTTTGGATAATGATATTTTGTACATCCACCAACTAGAGTTTTAGTTAAAGTGGGAGTTTGTTGGTTTCATGCCCTAAAACTTGTAGATAGTAAATTTTAATAATTGATTGTCATCAATAAAGAGTTATCGATGTTATTTCAATAAGAGTTATTACTTGTGTTATGTGCTTTTTTATCTTAATAACCCTAAATCCAATAAACTAACTTCCTAGGTTGTCTTATAGGTCTTGAACTATATGTGGAGACATACAGGGATCGGTGTTCAAGATACAACCTAAAGGGTCTATAATATAAGGATAAGGTTGGGTACCTTATCCTTGTGACACTATGGATACGATCTACTTTGTATTTGATACAAATGCAATGATCAAACAAATTCATGTAGGTGACATGTAAGTGGAGGTATCCTATGCAATGAGGTTGCATAAGATTGGACCGCGAAATAGTAACCACTAGATGTAACTCCATTGACTAGTTAGGTTTCTATTTCAATTGGATGACCTATGCTACTAAGTCTTAATCCTTAGTGTATTATGAACTCATGCTCACGAGGGATTGTCCTTTGATTTATATGGGTGAGAGTGGCTAGTTTGCCGACACAATAAACCTACCCTTTTGGGGATCAGACTGAGTGGGGAACTGAAAATATAATAATACAAAATGGATTTCATTCCTTCCAAACTTTTGGGGTAAGTAGATGAGTTTTTCCTTAAGTGGTGTCTTTGGGACTTGAGCAAAGGCCTTACCCTCTCACCGGCTCGATAAAGGTTTATGTTTAATAGTTGGACCATAACAGATTATTCATTAGATGAGGATTGGTACTTAAGGATACGGAGGTAACCCAGGGGTAAAACGATAATTTGACCCACCTGATGTTACGAACACACGTGAAGGACTAACTTACTATTATTGGTCTATATCCGTGGGCACAGAAATATATCTGCAGTGACAAGAGTGTAGTTGTGGGTCACTCTTAATGAATATTGGTTAAGTTGGTTAATATGTTTAGCCAATTAATCTCGTATAGTTAGAGCTTTTAATTTGTAGGTCCATGAGGTCTCCTTCCCAGCTCGTAAAGGGAATTGAGGTAAGTATGTCTTGAATTGAATTTGAAATGTCCAAATTCACTTAGGGAATAATATAATATATAATGATACATTATAATATAAAGTTTATATTTTATTTAAACTTTATAATTTAAAATTAATTTATGGGAGAGTTAAATATTTGAAGGAGTTCAAACATTAATTTGATGTGAATTGCATTCATATTAAAACTAGGTTAACAATTAATGTGTATTTGATGCACATTAAAATTATAGGTTATGAAAGAAATACAATTAAATATGTTTCAAGTGTAGACTAAATTATATATTTGATATTTAATTTGGTAATTAATTAATTGTTGAATTAAATAATTATTTAATTTAATTTAATAAATTAAATTAAAAGTATAGATTATGTGAGAGATGTTTCATTTAATATGATTTAAATAAAATTATTAATTAAATTAGATTTAATTAATGATTAATTAGTTATTAATTAAAATAATTAAATTAATTAATCAAATAACTCCCACTTAAGGGAGTTATCTGAAACGTGGTTGATCCCACATTGCTCTCTCTCTGTTGATCAAAAGCTAGTGTCACCCCTTTTACTTTCTCTCCTAGGACCCATGAAATTTTGACTAAATGAAAAGCTTGCAAAAATTGGGCTCTAACCTAGGCAAAATCCAACCAAATCCTCAAAAATCACCCAATCCCACAAAAAATATATATCAACTAAAATCAAATTCACATGCACACAGAAAAATCCCAACAAGTATTTCAATTTCATCTCAAACATCATCAACTAGATTTTCAATACAAACTCAAAGTAAGCCTAGATTCCACTCAATCAAAGAGATTCAACATGTGTAGCAAATGTATAGAAGAAATGAGCAATGGAAGGCTAAAAAATTTACTCCAAATGAAGAAATCTAAAAAAATTGCCCAAGAAAAAGCCCTAGAATTCGATTTGGGTATGAAACCCACAAATTGAAGGTTGAAAAGTGTAGAAACCCTTTAAAATTAGATGAAACCCAAGAGGAATTGCAAGATTTTTGTGATTTGGGTGAAGAATAGGTGAAATATTGGAAGAGATTTGGGAGAGAATGGCTTGAAGGAAATCAAACATGGGGATTTCCATAAGCAGCGGAAGGATCATTCCAAATTCCATTCGAGTCGAACATAAACAATTACAATGCAAGAAAACGGAAACTAACAGGTCATGCACAACAAGAAATTACAGCATGCTAACAAGAGTATCAAGGGATAGAGTATGCATACCTTTGAAGAAACATTCTTCACGAATCCCTCGATCAATCTCCTATGTGTTGTGTCCAACAACAGCAATGGTCGAACAAAACGACCGGAACAACATGACTAATAGCACGAACACAACGAACGCATCCTCCATGAACCAATTGAGTCACACTCGATTCACGAAGTGAGTGAGGACACCACCACAATGGTTACCTTGGTATTCTCGGTATGAGAATTCAGGAGTTGTGGGCTCTATATGATCTTGGCTTGAGGAAGAGACTGAAGGACAATGATCATGTAGATGATCGAGCAAGTGGGAGATAAGAAGCGTCTATCGTATGACGATATGCCCGATCGTGTAGTAAATGGCAGCCTATCATATAGACTATGCCACTCGATCGTTTAGCTACGATCAGCTGAATGACTATCGTATAGTCAAAGCTCCATGATCATTTAGTCTATGTCAGCTATCGTTTAATGAAACTCTCACTTGATAGCTTTTCTCCGTGAGTAATTTTCCAAAATGAAGTAACATCTAATTTTAGGAAAACAATTTTTCCTTTTTGTCTCATGGTTACCATAAAACCAACAATAACCTCCCATTCAATCGGTTATTAGAGAAAAAGATTTAATTATCATATAATTAATTTATTATAAATAAATATGATAACCAACTTACCATATTATATTTATAACCTATAGTTTTAATATTTCATCTCATGAAACATACAAATCATAGTTCTTTTTCTATTTTATGGTACTTAATATAAATCATATTTACATTAATTCCTCCACTTGATGTATCTCATACATCACACCAATTATATCATATATAATTGAATTTCTTCTTGTTAATTTGAACATTTCAAACTAAACCCAAGAACTGATTCTCAACTTAAATCCATTGAGCTACCAAGGGGACCTTATGGACTTGTAGCTTAAAGCTCCAACGGTACGTGAATAACTGACTAAACTCTTTAGTTATGGGATCCACCATCCGTTAATTGTCGAACACTCCACTAAAGACAGACAACTACACTCTCCTCACCACAAATATATTTCTGTGTCCATATCAACCAATCAACAGAGTGATAACCTTTTACAAATCGCTCGTAAGTACAACTAGACTAATTTACTGATTTGCCCCTGTAGCTACATCTAACTCCTTATGTACCACTGATTTCTCTAATGAACAATAAGTCATAGTCCTACTATGACTGGGTCCTCTCTTCCAAAGAGAGGATGTAACCACTATATTCAAGACCCGGAATCAGCCCTTAAGGGAGCAATCTATCTACTTACCCCTGCTTCGGGGAAGGAGTTAATTTCGTCTTGTGTAACTGAGTTCCCAGCTCCCCAATCAGAAAAATCCTAAAAAAGGTAGGCTTATTGAGTTGGCAATCTAGCCACTCTCACCCATACTAATCAAAGGACCGCCCTAAAAGCAAGGAGTTCCCAAAACACTCAGGATTAAGGTCATGTCACCTATGGTCGTTTAAGTGAGATGTAAGTCTCAAGTATCAACAGTGTTATATAAAGAGACTAATCATCTCGTGGTCCGGTATTATACAAACTCTTTACATAGGACACCCCCGCTCGCATGTCTCCACATGAAGGTTAGGATTAGACCATTTGTAGTTCACAATACTTGTAAACCTCTACAAAGCAGGTTGTATCTGTAGTGTCACCAGTATAAGATATCCCTTCTTTATTCGTATACTACAGAACTTTTAGGTTATTACTTAAGGCATGATCCACTTGTATATCTCATATACATGCTTAAGTTTACATACAATAACCAACAATTTTTTTTATTAGATATGAGTAAATGCAAATAAAAAAACTCTTATTTTATTAATATCAATGTGTACAAAGTTTACAAACTATGAGACTCCGGGAGAATAAGGAAACCAATCCCAACATGGCTGAAAATCGAAAGAGAAAAAGGAGAAAATAACCTTTTTTTGGCTGCAAAACTGCGTTAACGCAGTTCTGCCTCACAGTGTTACGACATTGCGCCCTAATTTTTTTTTTTAGATAGATTAAAACTAAACTAAACCTAACCCTACTAAAATGAAAAATAAATAAAAGAAACTAAATTAAAACTTTAAAACTAATTTTAAAAACTATCCTAAAAAAATCTAGAAAATAGAAAATAACAATTAAAAGAAAATTTTTCACCTAGCTGCCTCCAGGAAGTGCAAATTTTTAACTCGATTACTCGACATGACCTGTCTCCTGTCAATGAGTCGATATGGCCCGGTAAGGCCATAAGGGTTCCCATCTTTTGAAAGGAACCAAACAGGTCGAATTTGGATTTTTTTAAGTTTTTTCGAAAAAAAGTAAAAAGAGAGGATTCAAAGACTCAAATGACCAAAAGATTCAAAATAAAGAAAAGACTCAATACACTCTCGAGAATAAGGAGAACAAAACTAAATAATATACGATATACCACATGGTAGAAAAGGGCGAGGTTTCTCAACCTCAAACTCCATCACTTGGAAATCGATGGTTTTAGGCTTAGATTCTTCATAGTCTTCACAAACTGGCTCTAGACATGGTCTGTTATCCTTCAACTCATTCTCAATGTCGACATAGGTTACCTCATCGTTGCATGCCTCGGTATTGCCATAAAATGTGAGTAGCAAGGATTCACATCCTCTCTTAACTAAATCAGAAGATTGAGTGACCAAGTCTCTCAAACTCGGAAGATCAGCTCTAACCTCAGTCTGAAAACTAAAGTTCTCCTGTTGGAGGTCATGGATCTCCTGTTCAAAAAACAAGATTATTGATAGCAAGTTATCTAATCACATCTTCTAATGACATACCTGAGTCGGTGGTGTGAGCTTGCACCGACACGTCATTGTGGCAAGGTGTGGATCATAGTGGCACTAGTCCCATCCTAGGTTTTCATAGCCATAAGACTCATCCCATCTAGGCCGAGGAAATTCGTCATCCATATAACTAGGATACCCTCCCATGGAGTAGTCTCATGGTATAGGGCTCCACTATAGGTTTGGACAAGCTAGCCTAGGGTGATCAATCCTACATGCTTGCACCTGTTGGGGTTTAACTACAACCAATTGACTAACCAGAGAAGTTAACTCAGCAAGTTAATCTGGAAGGTCACAAACCTCATCACTAAACCAATATGCTCCACTTGATCATCCTCATCCTTATTGATGATATCTGTCCATGCTTAGAATACTGACATAAACAGGAAAACAAATTAAAAGCAAAAGAAATCTCTAACTAGAAATTTAACTAATGAAACGTAATGACATTCTTCAGCAACGACGCCATTTTTTTGTTTGAGGATTTTGGGGTGTCATTTAATCCCAAAAGCCTAAAGATCAAAAGAAAAATTTGTAAATACCAAACTACTCCTATTATTACAAAGATGTAGCAATAGCGGTAAGTCGATTTGCAAGGAAGCGCGATTTATTTTATTAAGTCAATTTTCTAACTAGAGCGCTAAATGGGGGGTTTTGGTGTGAAAGAGATAATTTGTGTATTTGAAATAAAAGGGTAAATGTGATCTAGGATAGGGATTTGTCTAATTTCTAGAGCAAAAGAGAGTTTCCTATGCAATTTTTATCATGGAAATCCATAATTAAACAAACATTTTATTCTATGCATGCACGACTACTAAATCGGTTTGATTTAATTGATCTACCAAGGTCGACAATCAACTAAATCAAAATCAATCAAGCATCTTATTCATTAAGGTCGGAAAGACCATACCCTAATTAAACTATATGTTCTTAATTCTACTGGTTATTACCAATCATATATATTAAAAATCATATACATTAAGAATGAGGATTCATTCGTGTCTATTAAATGTCAGGAAAAATCATATTTAATTAACCAAATTATTCTTTAAATCTAGATTAAACATACATTACTAAGATTTAAGGTCGGCCTATAAATCTAAGCATTCACATCTAATCTTTTGCTACTGGGTAAATTCAAGCATAGACGAACACAAGGAAACGCGCGAGCTCAAAATTAACTAACGGAGACATGCAATTAATATAGGATCTTCAGTCCACACATAAACGAAAATCTAATTACACCAATACTCAAAGAAAAACATAGAAGTGAAGAACATCAAATTTAATCATAGAATTCTCAAAAAATTAGACATAGGGCTCTTGCTCAAAGAAATTAGATAGAAATTACCTCTTAATTCATAGAAAAATTCGAGATAAACATCTGATCCAATTGATTAAAACCCAAAATAAAAAGAAAAACGAACCTAAAGACACTAAAATTTGAAGGGAAAAGAAGAAGAATGAAGATCAACCTCGACCTCCATCAATTCAGCCCCCAAATTTAGCATATTTTGACCTAAAGGTGGAGAAGAGTATTTACAAAAATTGGAAGAAGAGTATTTATAGAAATTGGATGTAGTGTTGCAATGCTCGACAAATTAGGCAACGAACATCAGAGAAACATTGCAACGATGGCGTTATGTAAACATCGCAGCGTCGCAACGCTAGGGGTAGCATTGCAATGCTACTCTACACACTAGCATTCTGTCTTTTGGCGTCAGGCGAGCGTTCGAATTAGGCAAAGGTTGAGCATTCAAATCAACTCTAATTTGCTTCAAATAACCCCGTTTAGCTCTAAATTTCCAATTCTACCTTATGGTTGCTCGGAACCTACAAAATAACATAATAAACATATAAACTACCATAACAAGCCCAAATTAAGCCAAAAAAATTTAAGAGTTATCAGTGAAATCTCTCCAAATTAACTGTTATTCCTTGCTCTTTCAAAAGAAGGTTCCCACAAACTGGCTCCTTGCTAGAGAGTAGTGGGGAAGACTCTATCGAGGTGTCATTGTACGAGGGGAGATCGATTCGTTGAGGAAGAAGATGTTTTGATGAACATTGATGTGTTTTTTAAGAGGGTCTTTAAAGGTAAGTTTCTTTCCCTGGATTTTACATGCTTAACCTGTAGAACGCATAATGTATATATGTTTTTCTTTTCTGTGTTGTAATTTTTCAAAAGAAAAGCAATCACTCGCTTCCGCTACGAGATTTGATCCCCTTAGAATGGATGGTGCACTTAAGCATTCGTTGTAGTAATAATGGTGTAACTGCCATTCAAATTAACTCGGTGGTTCTAGAAAATTATGAGGGGCAATATGAGCTCGAGCGACAGTTAGCTTTAATATTCTATATAAGTGATCAAAGTCATTTGGTTGAAGGCATGCGCAAAATCCTCCATTATTTTCTATTGTCTACAAAAACCTGAGACTGATTTGAGCATTAGAAAGTGTGTGGCTTGACATCGCACTAGTGCTCAATTTCTTTTGTTTTGTTGCAAGCACTTGGACTATTTTTCCATGTAATACAAATTTATGGCTACTTCAATTTTTGGCATTAACACTATCCAAAGTTTAAATGTTTACACATGGAAAAAAATTCTTTTATCTCACATTGAAAGTTGGGTTAGAACGAGGATATAAATATAAGGGGGCGTTTGGGGCACTGAGTGGGTTATAATAGTCAGTGTTATAGTTTGTGGGTTATAATAGTATGTGTTTGGGGTGCAAATTATTTTAGTCTGTGTTATAATAGTCTGTGTTTAGAGTGTAGGTTTTTATAGTCTGTGGTATAATAGTCTGTGTTTGGTGTGTAGGTTATTATAGTCTGGGTTATAATAATTTTTGTTTGGGGTACAGATTATTACAATAGTCGATTATAATAATATGTAAACTAAATGCATGTTATCTTAGTATATGTCACAATTGATTATACTTTTCCTTATATCAAAGGAAAAAAATTTAAATGAAATATCATATTTTCACGAACCTAAATAAAATTGTTTGTTCCACCAATTTGTATAAAATGTGTTGAACGTTGCATTGTCCTTGTTCCACCAATTTTAACCTTGTTTGACGTATCAAACTTCTTGAGCATGCAACAAATACAATTCCATTCTCTTCAAAAGGTATTAATCATTGCCCAATACATTAATGTATGTAAAGATAGAGAAATTTCACAAACAGGAAAAAAAAGAAAACCAAATCACATTCATGTCCATGAAATAGTACAAAGTGGAACATAAAAAATATTATAAAGTACAAGCCATAATTTAGATATGTCAAAATTAAACATGGAAAAACAGGTGTTGAAAATAGTTGGTCAGGCACTATCAAGAAGGAGAAGCTCGCAATACTCCAATTTCATATCCACTAGAACAGACAAAAACTCTCCGTATTATGCACACTGTGGAATACGATATTCATAAGCTTCACCTTCTGTCAGGTTTGTAGTTCTAGAATATTGTCAAGTTCATTCACAACCTTTGCACGTAACTCAACCTCTATTGCACTCTGCTCTTTCGGCCATTCAGCAATGGACTTTAGTTGGTCATTTGTAAAGTCCATTGCATTTTTAAAAACCTCAACCAATTCAGATTGATATCCAGAATGCTTTCTTTTACTACCCCTTGATGAATTCCCTCCTTCGGAACCAACACCAGTTATGAAACTCATCTTGTGAAAGGTCATGTTCTTGTGAATTGCCAGTAGGAGCACCTTCATGCATACGCCCTGGCACATTTGAGGCCATGTCACCAGGTGTCTTTACCCTTTCTCCAGTTTCCTGGTCCTTGTCGAAGACGTAGGTTAACTCATCAAAATATGAGAATGACTTGTTCATGAGCCCTTTTGCTACAGGATGGTTCTACATGAAGAGTATGGCTGGTCAATATAACGGGTGATGATGAATGGAAAAAAATGTTTACGGAATTTTACCATCACCTAACCATCAAACGTCTCTTTCTCTGCAGTGATGCATTGGAATTCTTCATTCCAACCAAACCCGCTGCATGTCGATCCTCGCATTTCTACTATACCTTGGTACGTTCTTTTAAGG